>NW_004955482.1:187062-200046 GCF_000276665.1 Chinchilla lanigera
AGTTTAGGCAGGCCTCAAACTCATAGCAATTCTCCTGCCTCAACCTCTCCAGTGCTGGGATGACAGTCATGTGCCACCACGCCTGGCTAAAGAAGTCATTCTGAAAATATGTACATATGATTCCAATTCTGGTATTCTGGGAAAATCAAAACTATGGATACAGTAAAACTACCAGGAGTTTCCAGGGGTAGAAAGGAATGAATAGGTACCACATAGGATTTTTAGGACAATAAAACTATTCTGTATAAAGTTGGGCATAGTGGTGCACACCTGTAATCCCAGCTACTCAGATGGCTGAGGCAGAAGATTTTAAGATTAGGGCCAGCCTCAGCAATTTAGTGAGACTATCTCAAAAAAAGGGGGGTAGGGCAGGCATGTAGCTTGTCTAGCGTAAGTAAGGCATTAGCTTCAATCCCCAGAACCACACACACAACAAAACTCTTCTCTATGATACTACAATGGTAGCTACATGTCATTACACAATTGTCTAGATCCACTGTACATAAAACACTAAGAATAGATCCCAACGTAGTTGGGGTGATCAAATATAAAAAATGTACTCCTCTAGTGGGAAATATTTGTAATATGGGAGACCATGAATGGTAATTTTCCCAATCTTGCTGTGAACCTAAAACTGGTCCTTTAAAAATTTTTTTTTCTTTTTCTTTTTTTTGGTATTGGGGACTGAACTTAGGACCTTGCGCTTGCCAGGCACTTTGCCACTAAGCTACATCCCCACCCTTAAAAAAAAAAAAAATCTTCAAAAAATTAATAAAATAGTAAATATTCTTATGTGTAGAACTGTTCATTGTTTCAAAATCTACAGTAGCAATAAAATGAACAACACAAATTTCTACTAGGAAAATAACTAATACAAATATGGTAAGTTCATTCTATAAAGATACTTTTGCAAACTGAAGAACAATTATATACAATATGACACCATTTATAAACAAATCTTTTAAATTTATTTAATTTATTCTTGTTATTATTGTTTTAAGTTAGAGCCCTGCTATGTCACCCAGGCTGGCCTCCAGGGCTCAAGTGTTCTTTCTACCTCAGCCTCCCAGGTAACTAGGGCTATAGGCATGGCCACCACACCTGGCCTAAACTCTGTGTGCAACGAACCCAGGGCTTCACTCCTGCTCAACCAGCACTCTACCATTGAGTTACTCTTCAGATTCCTAAAATTTTTTAAATGTTAAATTAAGCAAAACTGAAATTCGATCTGACCATGTATTAAATTCACAAATAATTTATTCAATTATTTTAAAGAATTTAAGCGTATTTGTATGCCAAAAGAATAGAAAACGTTAGCAGGTCAAAACTGAGAGCTACATCTAAAGGCAATAAAGATAAAGGTCCCTGGTGGTAGGGGTTACCAAGTGGAGTGGAAGAGTCTCACAGGTGGGACACAGGGAAGTTGGTTCACGGGACTCAAATGCCCATTGGTGGAGAAACAGCTCAATAAAATGTGGCCCATTTATATTGTAGGGTAGAAAACCGAGCGTTAAAAAAACATGCCCAAGCACAAATACACCACCAAAATTAATTTACAGAGAAAGAATAAACCTAACATCTTATATTTCCTGTGGAAATGGTCGACAGAAACCATCCAAGCTACTGAGCCAACAGTGCTCAGGCTGTGTCACAGCATTTTCTAAAAGAAGAATGCAATTAAAAGGTATGGTAGCACACACTGTGTTCAATCCCTAGTATGGTGTTATCTTGGATCACAAACTCAATTCTCTCTGCAAACCAAACAGATGAGAACCAAATCAAATTTCCCCATAAGGGCAATACTGAATTTAACCACTGATTTTGATTCGGTTCTTGTCCAACTCAGTGTGCAATCAGAATCACTGAAGAATCAAGTTCATAAGGTACCACTGTATGCAAAAACACAACGAAACAAAAAAGGAAAATACAATTAAAATTATATTTTTAAAAAAAAGGCAACCAAGTATAGTGGCACATACCTGTAATCTCAGTACTCTGGGAGGTTGAGGCAGGAGGATCAAAAGTTCAAGCCCAGCCTGAATAATTTAGCAACCTAGTAAGAACTTGTCTCAAAATTTAAAAAATTTAAAAGGGCTGGTGAGGTAGCTCAGTGTGAAAGCTCTCAGTTCAATCCCTAGTACCACAAAAGAGAAACAGAAAAACAAGCTACTCTCATATTAAAACATAAATTAGATCCCTATGTACATAATCCTATAGACAAAACAGAAAAATAACACAAAAAGTTTGCACAAAAAAAAACAATTTTTTCTAGGAAGTAAAATGGGAGGAGTGAAGGAATTTTTTATACTATGAATATTTTCCTTCAGTATTTGTGACAATGAAAATAACAGAAAAGAGAGGAAGAAAGGGAAGGAAAGGGGAGGAGAAGGAAAAACAAAAGAAAGAAGAAAGTGGGAGGTGGGAGGTGTGAAGGCAAAACTGGTTTGCAAAGTGGAAGGAAACAAAACTAGAACGATGGAGATGGAGGGCACTGAGGAAGAAAAGAAGGTGTGTGTGTGCATTTACATAAGATACATACATAAATAGAAAACGAGCAAGCTAAGGTGGCAAAAGTGTAACTAGGGTATGTGGACAAAAGGCATACAGAAAATTTTTAAATTTAATATCAATGCTTTAATACTGTTCTTCCAACTTCTCTGTGATGTTGAAATTATTTCGAGACAAAATAAAATAAAAGACTTTCCAGCATGATTCTTTACCTCACATGAGATACCAACACAATCTGGCCTTGGTTAAAGTTAAGGTTCCACACTCCCTCAGCACTCAGGCTTTCTTTCCATCTGGCAAAGGAACCTTCCAGTTCCTGCCTAAAGGCTAACCTTAGCTTCCTCCAAGGAAAATGCAGTTTCCTTCATCCACTCCATCTTCCTATGCTCATTACATAGTCACTCAGATTATCTAAATGATCCTCGAGAGGACTTTCTGATTCTGCCATCTAGCCTCTCATTTATTTACTTATTTACTTATTTTGGTGCCAGGAATCAAAATCACGACCTCACATTTGCCAGGTCACTGAGGTGTATCCCTAGTCTTAACCTCCCTTTTATGCACACAACCTTCACAACCGTTTGTTTATTGATGCTCCTCTGAGAGTTGCCTCTTATTCCCCTTGTGGTCACAGACTCTATCAGTCTTCATCACCCTTGCATGTTCTAGAAAATATCCTGGTTTAACAGTTGTGTTAGTAAGCTTTCCATGATTGTAACAAACAAATTTATGGACAAAAAAAGGGGGGTTATTTTGATTATAGTTTTAGAGGTTTTAGTTCCTGATTGGTTGGCTCCATTGCTTTGGGCCTCTGGCAATACATCATGCAGGAGCATGCTGGGGAACAAAACTGCTCACCTTTAGGCTGGGAAATAAACTATCAGAGAAAGGGGCGGGACTGCCAACGTGCGCTTCTAGGCCATGCCCCCAGGACCAAAAAACCTCTCCAAGTCCCCTCTCAATACCACTGGGGATCAAGCCTTTAACATGTGGGCCTTCAGGACACATTAATGATACAAGGTATTATAATTGTTAACAAATGTTTGTTAAATTAATACGTGTATAACAAGGACTTAGAAGCTGCTTGTACTAAAAGCACTAACTCTTCACTTGACTACAATGGGTGACTAAATACAGGATAAAAAGCATGGTATCTCTGCCATTGTTTGGACTTGTCATTTCTCTGGTCATTCTCTCTGGCAGTTCACCCTGACAAAATGATCCACCAGGCCACACTTTGACCAAGACTGCTTAATTATACACACTTCTTGCCCACCTTACCCATATAACTTTGGAGCTCTTAAAGACAGAACTGAAAATGCTGATTCCCTTGTCTTCCCGGTATAGCTACACTGACTAAAGTTCCTTTCCTGCTTTTTACAATTACTTTCTTCTTTTGCTTTTGGAGTGAATGGCCAGACCTGGTTTGTTGGAAGCCCCAAAACTGGAACTCTGGTCTGGGACTATAGTAACACATGTACTCCAAAACAAGGAAAAATTGTTTACATTTGTTAAAATGTCTCTTAGATGCCAACCAACAATAAAAGCACAAATTGCAGACAACCTGCCTCGGGCTGAATCCTAGCTTTGTCATCTTCATTTCCTTGGTATTCCTTAGCACATTTGGGACATTGGGCACATTCCCAGTTTCCTCACCTATAAAACAGACTCCTGAGGTTTGAATGACTTCACACATGAACTGCTTAAAAGAGTGCCTAGCCAACAATTATTACTAGCCAACTATTATTTATTAGTTTTAAAATGTTTTTTACTTAGGTATTCACTTTCAGGGGGAGGTTGGAATTGAACCCAGAGCCTTACATTCATCTACATTCCCAACCCTTCACTTTTTTGAGTCAAGGCCCTGCTAAGCTGCCCAGGCTGGTCTTGAACCCCTGCCTCAGTTTTCCGTAGCTGGGATCACTTTTTTAAAAATTGCTATTGTAAGTGGTATTATTTTCTCATTGTACTTTCTTTCTTTCTTTCTTTTTTGACAGAGGCTCTCATTATGCAGTTCAGGCTAGTCTTGAACTCAGTTTGTAGCCCAGGCTGGCCTCAAACTCACAACGATCCTCCTGCCTCAGCCTCCCAAGTGCTGGGATTGTAGGTGTGCGCCACCATGCCCAGCTTGTACTTGCTGTATAGTTGTTTGTTTAAAGACAAAAAGTTCATTGAATTTTGAGGTTAATTGTATTGTTCAAGCCACCTCATGAACATTCCTTGTCTTTGGCACCCAAATTCTTTTTAACTTGATTGCCTAAAAATGATACACTGTTCTCAATCACTTCCTTCATTCTGCTATCTATAGTCTCACATAACTCACTTTGCAACCATTCTTTACCTCCCACCAAAAAAAAGGAAGAAAAAGAAAAACTTTGCACCACCCCCAAAATCTCTGCTGGTGGAAAAATTTCCTAGGATTTAAACATTCACAAATTCAACCAACACCTTTTTGCCTCAAAAGGTACCTTTTTATAGCATTTCATATCTTCATGGCTCTTATGAAGTTCTTAAATGTAGGAGAAATCTCATACTTCCTTTCAGTTCTCTTCACTCCACAAGTCCCTTCCTTGTCATTATCCTAAATCTTCAACTCGATCCTCTTCAGGGTTTCAGCTGGTCACACTCACTCTGGGCTTCTATGAATGTAAGTTCCTTTAACCTGTATATACTGTACTGTATCCAGTTTACAATGGCCACTGCAACTACAGACTCAAATATAAGTGTTTCTAGTCTCAGGAAACATCACCACCATCCTTTGGGGTGTAATGGGTTCAGCAATCACACCACCGTGAAATCTCCCCTCTCGAGTCAATCATTTAAAAAGCCCGAGTGATCAATTACCTTCACCCAAGCTGCTCCTTTATCTTTTGTACCTTCCATGTCCTCTCTTGCCTCCTTTTCCCGTCCATTCAACTGTACTTATGCCCACTGTATACTCAACTACCTTTCTCGTCAGACCATAGCTCTTGTAAAACAAAGAACACATCATTCGTCTTCCTATTGTTAGCATTAGCCTCATGCGCGCACACAAAAAGACAGTGAATAAGCTGAGACACAAGGAGGATCAGTGCTTAAGATGGAATCTCAGAATTCTGGACATGCAGCGGTCAACGAAGTATAAAGACACAAGACACAAAATATCACAATAAACGTTTCTGGACTGGGGGCGTCAGGTCTGCACAGAGATGAGGGGCATCAGCTCCTGGATGTGACCGTGAAGGGATAAACGTGGCCACCCCAGGTGTCGAGTAAGCTTTCGAAAAGCGAAAGGAAACCCTATTTACCCAGCACGAAGCTGTCCGGAAACTGACAGCCATCGCTGCGGGCCACCAGGACCGACAGGGTGCCGCCTGAGTCGCTCGCAGGTCCGCCGCCTCCACTCTTCCAACCTCAGGACTCGGCACAGAGACGCGGCCACGTTCGTCGTGTCCGAAGCAACCATTAGCGGGGCCTAACTGGGTCCGGACTTTCCAAACCCGGATACTTGCTTAGCCACAGAGCCTCCCACCGAGGGCAGGGCCCACCGGCGCCAGCCTCTCAGTTGGAAACAGAACCGCGCAGGGCACAGCAAGGAGCCAAAAAGCGGCGCAGTAGGAAGTGCGTCATCCCGATGAGTCGCATAGAAAGCCGGAAACTACAGAGTGGCGCGCTTCTCCCGAAGTCTTGTTTGCAGGCTCGGCTTTCCAGGCTACTTTCTCAAGGGTGGCACGGTCTGCGGAGCCAGAAGAACCAGCTACCAGGATGAGAATCAACGCAGACCCTGAAGGGGCGTGCTGAGGCATTACTGCGAACAAGACTGGACTCAGACCAAAACACATTGCCAAAAAGGACGCTTTGTAATGTCAGGCAGATGGTCTCTGAGGGTCTTCAAGGACCTCCTGGCTCCACACTACGCGCCCCCTCACCCCGCGCCTTCTCTTCCGCTCCCTCACTTCCACTCCCGGGATGAACAGAAAAGTGAGGTGAGACTGGCTCAGAAGCCCAAGGACCCCCAGCAGAAAAAGAGGAAGTCAGGTTTGACGCAGAATAAGGAAGTCAGAAATGAAAGTAGTGCGAAGCAAAAGTTTTACTTGTGCGAATGCAGAATTAGCTGCCCTGCAACAGCGTGCTGGAAGGCGGGGATAGTTTCCCAAAGGTCGAGACCACTGTACTCATAGGACTAAACTGGTTTCTAAAATTAACTGTTTTGCTGCTTGATGTCATCTAGGCCAATCAGGGTCTTAACCTTTGTTTCTGGTATAAGGAAAAAATCAGGGGGCTAGGGGGTTATAGCAAGTGCACATTATAATTTTACAAGGGCTAGCTTCCTCAAGTACATAGCGTATGATAAACTCGTGATAAATACACAACCATTACCCACCCAGGTGATGTCCTACATCATCTATTTCTACTTTCTCCTCTAATTGTCCCTACAGTAAAAAGCTGTGGGGTTAAACAATGATTTTGCATATCAGTGCAAGAAATCAGTACTTCACAAGGAGGAAACTAGTATATGTGAAGAGAAATAGAGGCACATCAATAACAAGACACACATCAACCTTGGTTCAAAATAGATAATAATCCTGTCTGGGGCTGGGGATTTAGCTCAGCGGCACAGCGCCTGCCTGGCAAGTGCAAGGTTGTGAGTTCGATTCCCAGTACCAGAAAAAAACAAAAATAAACAAAAATAATAATAATCATGTCTGATAACAATGCAGTAAAACTATAAATAGCAGAACAGAAAAAGCTTTTCTGCCTTAAAAAAGAATTTTAAGGCTTGCTATCACACATGTAATGAAATGGGGAAGTACAACACTAAAGAGAGCCTTTTAAGAGTTTGCGGGGGGAGCCGCGGGGGGGGGGCAGAAAAGGTGGTGCACACTTGTAATCTCACCACTGGGGACACAGAGAGGAGAACCAACCCTGGCAATTTAGCAAGACCCTGTCTTATAATAAAAAATTAAAAAGTGTTGAGAATGACCTCCCCAATGTAGGTCAGTGGGGAGGCCTTGGGCTCAGTGGCAGTAAGGAAAAAAAAAAAACAAGATCTAGTGAGAGGCCCTTAAGTTCATAGTGTACTCTCCTGAAGATACTTCTCAAGAAACTTCTTGAGTTCTTGCCAAAGCATTGTTAGAATGTTACAGAATTTGTATGGAGGAATGGAAAATGCTCTGCACCACGGAGTTGGAAGACAACTTTTATTTATGCTGGCAAGCCAGTGGGAGCCACATCCAAATCACCAGCCTCGCCTTAGAGTAAAATAGCAACTTACGTTTGTAAGCAGGAAGTATAAAGTCAATAATGGATTTGTCTATAATTGGTTACATATATTTGGTCACACATTGTCAGGCAGATGTGTCTGGGGAAGATTTAAGTAGAGGGGGCCATTCATCGTGAGGCAGGAAGGTCTGGGAGAAGTCAGGGTCTGGGCGACTGAGTAAGATTTAGTGTGTCCTTGACAGCGTTATCCTGTCCAGGATAGACAGTCCTTGAAACAGGCTAGCAAAACAGAATATGTGTGCAGGCTATTGTGCAGTTGGTTAGATAGAGCTGAGTCAAATTACCTCTGAGTTTCAGCTGGGTAGTCAAGGCTGGCTGAATCTGATGGTCCAATTAAGGGGCTATTATTTTAAAACTTGCTATTACACTGATTTTGGCCCCACTTATCTCTGAGATATAATGTTTGTACCAAATTGTACTCCTGCCTTTTCCATACACCATTCACCATGAAGCCCTCACCACAATTGAGCCAAAATGGAAACATGCCATCAAAACTCCAAAACTGAGTTAACCCACCCCACTTCTTTTTAGCAGTATTGGTATTACTGAGGGAGCAGTAAGTATATTCCCACTTTTTTTTTTTTTTCTTGAAACACAGTCCTACTAAGTTTCTCAGGGCAGTTTCAAACTTGTGATCCTCCTGTTTCAGTATACTGAGTACCTGGGATTACAGGTATGCTATACCAAGCCCAGCAAAAGTCTTTTTTATTTATTATGATTAATTCAAGCTTAATACTTTCAGCCTTCACTGTGATGCCAATCAAGGGTTCTTTTGCTTGATTTGGACAGAAATCACAAATCAGCAAAAAATACTACTGTCTTGGTTACTTTTCTCTTGTTGCTGAGACAAAATACCCAACGCCCAAAATGAAGGAAGGAAAGGTTTATTTCGCTTACAGTTTGTGGAGGTTTCAGTTCATACTTGGCTGGCTCCGAGGCAGAAGATAGCAAAGCAACAAGAGCAAAGGGGGGAATGGCAGCCGAACAGCAAAGCAGCCAGAGCAAAAGGGAGGAATGGCAGCAAGCAGCTTCTTTCTCTGCCTTACTTTGTAAACAGGCTACCCCCACCTAAGGGGCATGTAGCTCTCACATATTCTCCATGCCCTCCTCTTACACAGGCTCAGGATGTATACAAAGTAAGCACCCTGGCTTCCTGCTGAATCACTTAGCCAAACCTCTAGACTCCCCAAGTTGACACAATGTATCAACCATAACAAGTACTGATTGTAGCTCCAGCCTTTGTGTGTTAATGGCCCTCATCCCTCTGGAACTCTGAGTCTCTAGAGCCCTCAACCATAGTGTTATAGGGAGCTAAATTAGAAATAATTACTGTACAGTCAGAAAGGGCCTGGGCTCTCAAGGAAGTCAGTGAAAAAGACAACAGAATTGTGACTAGAGGCACATCTGAAGAAGGCCAGACCTCAAGATAAAGATGCAACAGCCAGGCCTACATGCATTCCTAAAGGATAAATAATAAATCTGATTATATTATCATTAGCACCACCTGATCACATAAGTTGAGATAGTCATCAGTCACCCAGGTGGGTGACAAGAGCATCCAGACCCATCCCTTCCTAAAAATGTCTGTTCTTGCCATGTAGCCTTGCTATGTGACTATTTCCCTATTGAGTCAATATTAGCTAAGTAGCTATACTTGTAATCTTACAGGTTGATTGTAATTTGACCCATATTGTGACTTTGCAGTATAAATTACCCCTTACCAAGAACCTCAGGAGCCACCCCACTCAGGGCCCCTCCTGGAAATCCAGAAACAATTCTTCTCTCCTTAAACTTTCCTAACTTCTTCCTTTGGTTCACAGTTTCATTCCTCAATATTATGGGACCATAAATTCAGTACATTTGATATCTAATGGGTCAAAAGTTATATTTCTTCTATACAATTATGGCATCGGGCTAATTGCTGCCACTGGATGCTATTGTCAGTCTCAGCTGATTTTTGCCACTGGGCTCTGGAACTCATTGGGTCTAGCAGTCCTGAGTGTTTATAGCCTTTGTTTTCTGCCAGGTATTGGGTATTAAACTCTAGGCAGTGACCTATTCTGTCCATATTATTTAGGCTAGATTTACAGAATCTTCAAGCCCACACAACCCAAGAACTCGAGTAAACTTACATGACCACCAAATATGGCTTTGTTTGGGCTTGTGGTGCAACATGGAGGAATGCTATTAGCATATAAAAAGGAACCCTCCTAAACCAGAGAAGTGTTAGAGGAATGCTATTTACATAACACAAATGCTACTAACCAGTATGGCTCTTGACATTCCCAGAGGAAAAATAGCAAAAGGATGAAGAAATAAAGATAACAGATGAAAGCTGAGGTCAGGTGGAGCCCTCTCTCTCCTGATGGAAGGAAAGGAACTGCTCAACCACTGTAGGGACTTTTATTTATACATTTGACAAAGTATCACTCAACAGAGGGTTGCCTAGTGACTAATGACTGGAATTGTCTCAGGACTAAAGCAGCTTGATTGCCTCAGGGGCTCTTATTCTTGGACCTGCCTTGCCTTGCCCTCCTCTTGTGACAAATTTCCAGCTTCAGCCACTCCCTACAACTCCCCACTTTCTGTTTTGTAGTTGCAAGGGTGTTCAGTTGAAGTTGGAGGAGCTGTGTTTGGAGGACCTTTGTAGACAACTTTTTTTGTTATGGTTATACTTTTCTGCGGGATGTTTAAGACCAAGCTAAGGCAAGACCTGTACTAATCAATTTTTAATGTCTATCATAGTCAGTTAAGTGTCCTCAGGATTTACCTTGGAACTAAGTACAGCACCTCTTAGTTCTTCTGTCAGTGTCAGGCATTTGGATGAGTTACAACCATTGCTTGACCAAACTGCTTTCTATGAAACCTTGGGAAATTATTTCCTCTCCTGGTTACCCTCCTTGGAACACTATACATCTTTGAATCACTTTCCTCTGTGGTCCCACAATCTCCTTGATCAGATCAGGGACTCAACTGAGTTATAGCATGTCACAGCAGAGCTTCTCTTATGTCCTAGGTCCTCACTGACCTTGGTGAGCTAGAGCCAAAATATTGGCTATCTTCTTAGCCCATTGATCTCTCTAATTTTTGGTCTCCAAACTTCAGTTGTGGAATATCCAGAAGAAAAAATTAATGACATTATGTTGTATTGGAGGCAGTAAGCTTAATATTACTATCTTATCTGAATATCAAACACTATAGAACATAAAATGAAACTGTTATTTTCTAACAGCCATGAATATTCTAATATTTAAATCCCTACAAAATGTTAACAGACAATAGTTACATATTTTTACACAGAAATTTAGAAACCGAAACCATACATAATATTGCAACATGACAATCATGATGACATTTTATAACATACTTAATTTTTCATTTTGACAAAACATAATGCTTTTAACCAGTCATCTCTATCTTAATACATAACAAGCTTTTACCTAATTTGTTTTCTTTTAATGGGATATACATCACAGGTTTTTGTTATGGGCAGAGGTCTGAAACTGAAAGAAATGTCCTATCACCATAAGCAATCCTTATTTTACATTTTGGAACATCTGAATATCTGGAGTCATGAATACATTTAATACAACATGAGGCTAACAATAATGAATTGTTATGCACATGTGAAAACCTTTGTTTCTTAATTTAGTTTTCTACCAAAAGTATCTTTTGTGAGAAAACCTTACAGTATTTTTTCTAGAAGACTTCACCTTTTGACCAGTGACCAAATTGCAGGGGGTGTCTCCCATAAGACTATGGGGATCATAGGTGGTCTTTATTAATTAACAAAGGTTGGCCACTCCTCTATTCACCAATTGGAGTCCTGTCCAATAATCTCTCCCCACCCTAAGGGAATTTTGTTTCATTATCTTAATTTTTTATGACCTATGAGAAAACTAAACTTTTATATCATTTTAACCAGCTGGTAACCCAGGTGGAAGCATGCTTTTAAGTCTTCAACCCAAAATGTATTATGAACAAATGATTGAAAAATGCAAAAGAAAAAAGAGAAAGAGAAACATTATTGAGCTCAAATAAAAATATAACAGCTATTCATGGATATGACAGACAAATAACAAGTACACAGATTAACAGGTTGAACAAACAAACATCTCACAAAAATCAGACTGCACTCAAAGATATTTTTGACCAAATTGAATTATAGTGACTCTATTATAATTTTAGAAATGTATAATTATAAATAGACTAGTCAGATTTTGTTGTTCATCAATTAGCAGAGATCTCTTAGAAGAAGAATTTGGAAGGAATAAAATCTTTTATCTTCTTTTAATATATATTTTTGTATTTTATTTTGTCTTAAGAATACTGGTAAATTTTAGCTCAGTTATAACTATATAATCTATCATTTACTCAGACCTTTGAATCCCATTTTAGTTACCATCTCCTGGGCATTCTGGGTCAATTTCTTCAATAGGTCCCAGGTTGGATCTAGCTTGATCCTTGTCTATAGGTTGTAGAGCAGTCTCTGAGGCATCACTGTCATAGGACTGCATCAGCTTTTTGAAAGGTGGAATCAACTAATCCAGACCTGAGTTCATGATGTGGCCAGACAGCATGCTCTAGCAAAATACAAGCATATCCTTGACCCCAAATTAGCTTTTTTTTACTTTACGTGATTGAATTGTAATAGTATACACTGGCAAGTGAGGTGGGAAGGATTGATTCCCCTTCTGTTTTTGTAATTGAATTTTTTTTTTTTCTGGTACCGGGAATTTAACTCACAACCTTGCACTTACCAGGCAGGCACTGTGCTGCTGAGCTAAATCCCCAGTCCCTGTAATTGAATTTTGAGCTTTAAAGAGAGCCAGATTAGCAATATCTAAGGCAGTTTTATCCTCTGGCATAAGTGCTCCTGGACAGGTGGAGCCTAGATTCCCCTTGAGAATGTTAAAAGGAGGACATAAATCATGAGTAGTTAGTTTAGTGAAGCCAATTAATATTACCAAGTAAAGTCTAAAAAGCAGTTAGGGTTGATCTGAACAGTTTGGGACATAATAAGTCTTAGTTGGATAAGGTGACCCCAATATGAAGAAGTTGTCATAGTTTGTACCCTTTTGGAGGTCACCACTAGGCTTGCCATTATTTAAATGGAATGTTAGGGCTGGGGATTTAGCTCAGTGGCTAAAAAGCGCCTGCCTGGCAAGCGCAAAGTCGTGAGTTCGGTTCCCGGTACCGGAGAAAAACCAAAAA
>NW_004955482.1:200146-201908 GCF_000276665.1 Chinchilla lanigera
AAATAAAAATAAATGGAATGTTAAAATTAAGTGACTGTTTAAATGTCAGTATTTTAAGATCATATTTTAAGCCTTTTTACCTACTTGTAAAATGCCAAACCTTTTCTTTTTTTTTGTTTTGTTTTGTTTTGTTTTGTTTTTAAGACAAAGTTCAACAACCAGAAACAATACAACTGAAAAAAGAAAACAGGCAATCCACCTTAATGGGAATCAAGAGAAGACCAAAGATTATAAACTTTTTAAATCATAGCATATCCTATACATGATGTTAAAAAGGAAACTGTGACTAAACCAAACAGTTTTACTAGCTGTATAATCTAATATGAAAATTTTGACTGTAACTCTAAAAGATCAAAGTTATCCCTGAAATATACATTTTTTGAGACAACGGGCAAAGTATTCTGAGACAGTCTTTAAGAGGAGATGTAAGGGCTGAGTTATTTTAAACATACTGTCTAAATTTTGGGAAGCAAAAGGCCC
This sequence comes from Chinchilla lanigera, assembly GCF_000276665.1. Taxonomy (NCBI): domain Eukaryota; kingdom Metazoa; phylum Chordata; class Mammalia; order Rodentia; family Chinchillidae; genus Chinchilla; species Chinchilla lanigera. The sequence goes on from NW_004955482.1 coordinate 200,627, forward strand.
AGGGAAAAGCAGGGGGTAGAAACAAGCCAGGGAGCTGGGTGTGGTGGCTCATGCCTGTAATCCCAGCACTTGGGAGGATGAGACAGGAGGATCATTGTTGTGAGTTCAAGACCAGCCTGGGCTACAAAGTGAGCTCAAGGCCAGCCTGAACTGCATAGTGAGACCCTGTCTCAAAAAGACAAAAGAAAACAAAAAAAAAAAAAACAAGCCAAGGGAAGGATATTTGCAGTATTAGTAATAATAATAATTAAAAAGGACATGGCAAGGGTACAGTAACAGGAAGCCTGTTAATACATGATGAACAAGACCACAGTTGCCTGTCCAGCCTTAGGTAGTACACACCAATTTAAGATGTGGTTTCTCCAAGTACCAGGGGAGGGAAGGAAAGTGTGATATAAAAATGTGCAGGGAGAAAGTAGGTGAATGGTGTAAAGGCCTCACAAGGGACATGCATGGCCTCACAAAGAACATGAGAAAAAAAGATTATTGATTACCCTATTCTCCCACCTGCTTCGTTCTGCATTCTAGCCACTCCTTGAAATTCCCTGAGATGTATCGTTCCCTTCTTGTAAGTTTCCTAAAGTTTCTATAGTTTCTGGGAAGACTGCTTCACAAAGAGTTCGCTTGCCAAGCAGGATGTGGTTTTTTGGCTTAAAAGCTGCTCTCACACCTGGTTTGCTGCTGACCTGATCCTACCCTGTGTGGAAGCTCTCAGTCAGTCGCTGGCCAGCTAATAAAGGCTCATTCTAAAATCTCAATTGGTGATCCGTGTGCTCCAGTGTTTGTGGGTCGGTACCTTGGTTCAGTTCTGAGTCCAGAACAAATGGCAGCAGAAAAAAGTGAAACCCTGTAGTCATTTCTTAGAAGCATTTTCCCTTTTTTCCTGAGGTGAGGTAGAGCCCTCTCTCTCCTGATGGGAAGAAAGGAACTGTTCAACCACTGTAACGTGTTTATTTATACATTTGACAAAGTTTGTATCACTCAACAGATGGGGACCTAGCAACTCATGACTGGAATTGTCTCAGGCAAGGTCTCTTGGGACAGAAGCAGCTGGATTGCCTCGGGTACTCTTCTTGGACCTACCATGACTTGCCCCCACACACATAACCAATTTTCAGCTTCAGCCGCTCCCTACAAGTGTAACATAAAATGCCCCGCCAGCCAGTATACTTAAGGTTGTTAGTTGCCCAGATAATAGTTCCTGTTCCAGTTCCGGTTGCTTCGGTCTCTTAGAAATAAGAGATGTATAGCTGGTCACTATGATGCACATTGTATAAACCAA
>NW_004955482.1:202008-241063 GCF_000276665.1 Chinchilla lanigera
TTTTGTCTATTAGATTCCAATAAGCAAAGGCAGTTACCGGGACTTTCTCAGGCCCAAAAACATCACAAAAATCCTTCAGAGCATCACCAACTCTTTTCCATCGTTTTGAATCAATAGTTCCTTCCGAAATTTTAACCTTTACTCCTCGTGCCTTTAAAGCTTTTCCTAAGCCTTCAACAAACATTTCATATTGACTCATTTCTTGTCCCATAAGTTCTGTTCACTTACCGAGGTCTAGAAAGCGTAGCAGGTTCCCACGCGATCTCATCCTCTTTCTTTCTCTTTTATTTTTGCCGGCCTCTTGAACAGCATCCGTCACTAGATTCCCCCGTGCTGGAGCCCTACGTTGGGCGCCACTTGTCCCAGCCTGCAGGTACAGTCAACGAGGACCCTAGAAGGGGAGTGGGGATTATAAAGGGACAAGAGACACGAAGAATGGAGGTAAGACAGGATTCTGATCAAGCCTCGTTTATTAGCGGGAAGTGCCGTGCTTATATACGGCACGGAGAAATGCGGAAGTTCTAAGGCGGGAATAACCAAATAACCCGACAAAGGCGGGAGTAACTAGGTAACGGTGGGTAGTCCTAGTTCTTGAGGCGGGAGTAGCTAGGCAACAGTAGGCAGTCCTGACTTAAAGGGAAAGGCACGTAAGAGGGCTACTAATATACAATGGAGGTCAGTCACGGTCTCCTACAGGCCTATGGACTGATCTAAATTCAATTTTGATGTTTGGCTCAAATTCAAGACTGCTGTTGTCAGGACAGACAATTTTTGGAGTCTGTGGGGGCATTCAGGACAGTCACAGTTGTCCGGGCAGCTGCCAACAAACAGATTGGGGAACATCAGAAGCAGTTGCTTGACAGTTGTCGTATCTCTACAGAAATGGTTGTGCTAGTACTCAATTTAGTAGCACATACACTAAAAATGACTGGGCTAAAATTGGGACTGTTGCCCCCTCTGGAGGTTAGTTGTTATAATCACAGCTTACTGGAGTTTGCAGATCTTGAAGATGTTAACCATGCTTGGATTCTTCCCTGATCTTGTCAAGATAAGGGCAGTTTCCTGGCTATCTCTTCAGAGAGCTGGAGGTGGGGGAGGGGAAGGACTACTGTCAGCCCAGCTAAGCTTCCTCTCCTGCAGCTGGAGATCAGCCACAAATAAGTTCAGGGGTTCTGGAAGGACACTAAGGCAAGTAGTCCCAGTCCATCCTCGGGTAGCTGTTGAGGAGTAAAGGAAAGCAAAAAGGAAGCCTGTGACAGGTATCCCAGAAAAAAAGAACGTCAAGTTTTTTTCTTGTTGTATCTCAATTGAGATTAAGGTTCTTTTCTTTTCTTTTTTCTTTTCTTGGGACAGGCTTTCACCACATAGCCCAGGGCGACCTCAAACTTGAGATCCTTGTGCCTCAGACTTCTGGGTGCTGGGATTCCAGGTTTGGATCAGCACTGAAGTTTCGTGTTCTCCCTTTAATCTATTGATATGGTGAATTACATTGTCTATTTGGCTGCATATTTTTAAAGGTATTGTTGATTCCCTTTTCAATTTCCCAAGATTTTCACACAAGGAAAACTGTAATTGCTTTATAGTTTTGATTTTTTAATACTACCTTTAGTTAGGACACAAGTAGCTTTGCGTTGAGAGAGTGATAGGGCAAGAGAGACTCCATTTTATTTTTCCTTTTTTTTTTTTATTTTTTTTGAGACAGGGTCTTGCTGTGTGGTTCAGGCTGGCCTTGAGCTCATTTTGTAGCCCAGGCTGGTCTCAAACCTGCAGTGATCCTCCTGCCTCAGCCTTCCAAGTGCTGGGATTACTGGCCTGTGCCACCACACCTGGCTCCATTTTCTTTTTGTAACTCCATTTTAAAAGGTCACTTAACATTTAGATGAATTCACTTCTTACCCCTTTCTTTTAGCTACCCATCAAATCATAAGAGGAGGAATGAGTCTTTTATCTAGAGAACCAATAGATAAAACAAACTGTGAGTAAGCTAAGATTAACTGCATCTTGCCTAAGGAACACCTGGGAAGTATAAATCTTGTGACCTTTTGTCCAAAACCCTTAGAATGTGGTTACTATGCAAACCACAAGGGTATTTGAACTGGAAGCAAAGTCGAGATGGGGGCCAATATTTTGTCTTCTGACTCTTTATCAGTGTTGGTCACGGGCAATAAAGGTTTGTTTGTAAAAATAAATAACATTTAAAAAAAAAAAAGCTTTGTATAGTTAGTCTCCTGTGAGTGCTTTCTCAATAAATTTTGCCATAACAAAGGCATCCTACCTCTGCCCCTCTGTGTGTATATAACATAGGGGCTGAATCCAGGGACTGGAGCACACTAGGCATGTGGTCTACCACTGAGATACACTTCCTGCTTTAAGGTGTTCTGCTTAGATTTTTCTGGAGAGTTCTTTGCTGTGTTTTCACTACTGAGGATTGAAACCAGGACTTTCACACTGAGCTACATTTCCAATCTTTTTCATTTGGAGGCATGGTTTCCTGAAATTGCAAATTGCCCAAGCTGGACTCAAACTTGCAAACCTCTTGTCACAGCCTGTTAGACTGTTCGGAATACAGGTGTGAGCCCCATACCCAGTTTGGATTTTTTAAAACAATTATACTGTATTCTTTGAAAGTATAGCAGATTCACCAGTTAAAACATATGTGCCTGGAAACAAAAATGTCTTCAAATTTTCAATAGCTTTAGGTCTAATAAGATATTTTCTTAAATTAGTAAACTGTTCCTTTAAATTACCTATTTGGTTTCAAATTTGTTAACACAGAATTGAGCAAAATATTATTTCATGAATAGTTTGTTTTTACGGCTATTTCTACTCTGGTTATCAACTGTGTGTATTTTTGCTGTCTCCACATTTTTTGATAATTTAGTATGCTTTTGGTTTTTTATTACTGGACTCACCAAGTGTAGATTTTTCCTTTGCTTCCTTAATTTCTGCTTTTCTATCCAGTAATGTTCTTCTCTTTCCATTGCCATGTTTTACTTTCCTCTAAATCCTCATCTTGCTTATTTCCATTGTTTTCGTTCACCACTGCTGGGCTGGTACGAAAATTTAGCTAAATTATTACACTCACTCCTACAAACGGAAGCAACTCCGCAGCCTACTGACATTGAAGAACTCTGGTCCAGCTCCCATCACTCTGAGGCAGTAAGAGCTCACGTCACCCAGATCGCCGCGGGGCCCTCTGGGAAGCGCAGTTCCAGCACCAGCAGTACTCTGGGAAATGTAGTTCCGCGCTGCCACTTCCTCTGTTAGGCCGTGTCGGCCTGGGCGCGGTGAAGTCTAGGTAAAAGTAAGTAGAGCGGGAGTAGGGCTGGACAGGAGGCAGAGTGTGGGCTTGGTGTCCTCCCGGGTCTCACAGAGACCCACTGCAAGCCGGGTGGATAAAGGCGCCCGGGGCAGGGCCCCAGCGCATGCGCTGCCCAGACCAGGGCGTGGTGGGGGCAAGGCGAGGGTGGGATCTGAGTACTGGTATGTGGGTGCCGCGAGGAATTTGAGGTGGCTTTGGCTGAGGCGGATTACGCATTGGTCGATGTGGGGACGTTGGAGGGTCGGATCATGGAGCGTCTGAAAACTAGCAGTCCGGGTCAGGGGAGAGGGTGAGAGGTTTGGAGGCCAGGTGAGGGGATTAGAGATATGGGCGGGCCCTTTGAGGAAGTTGGTTTGTAGATTAGTAGTAGGGTAGCCCGTCCAACTGCGGGGCGAGTGTGTGCGTGCCATTGGGGATTTATTTGTAGGATAATCAGAACTTGGTGGTCATTGATGGGGATGTCTCCACAACCTCTTGTTCCATGAAAAGGCTCACAGCAATACACCCTCCTCCTGCAGATGACAGATGAATCTCAAGGATGTCCCCCTGTTTCCCTGTAACAGACCCCGAAACAGGTCTCATGCAGTTTCAGTCTTTACTTCATCGGTGATGAGCTGAGCAGCTTGTGCCTACTTATTACCAACAAAAATTTATTAACCAAACCTTGGTTAAATACTCTTTACTTTCTGTAGTTCCTTGAACCTTGGTCTATGTACAGCTTGTCATGAGAAAGGGCAGAGGTATTCTTTGATTTATTCTCTGGTCACCCCACCACTTAACCCACTTCCCAATGCCTGGTTTTTTCTGACATTGCTTCTACACATAATGTAAAAACCCTTTCTGTCTTGCAGAAGTGCTTCCACCTAAATCCGAGGGCCTCAGTGTAATCCCTATCGCTGTAGTTCCCCTCCCCCTGTTGCAACAGTCCCTTCTCCCGCCCTCCTAAACCCCAATAATCCTTTCGAATTAAATCTTTCCTTATTCTGTATTTACTTGCCAGTTAAATGGCTGCTATTTCTGTGGAGGTGAGAGGCTGGGTGGCCTGTGCTGGTGGTGTTGGGGTTCTCTGGGCCTGTTTGGGGTCCTGTAACTGAGACATCACAGATTGGGGCACGGTATCTGGATGTGAGTTAATGGTTGTTTGGTTTAATGGAATTGTGAGGGGTCAGTGGGGCTAGTAATTGCAGTTGCTGGGAGGGTTGGGGTGCCAATATTTGTGCAGTGCTGTGGGCCCTTTCAGGGTGTTAAGAGAACCCATGGAGCTGTCAGTGAATGATAGGTGATCACGGAGTGGATTAGAGAATAGGGCTCTATATGCAGGTGAATTCTTGGCCCTGTGAGATAAGGCATTGGGGATCCCTGGGGGCTTATAGCTTAATTTAAATGGCCTGTGGTGATAAGAAATAACAAGACTCAAGGTGTCAGTGATGGGGGGCTATGTAAGAGCAGTGCTTAGGGGGCCTGTTAAGGTGTGTAGTTACCTGTAGGAGAGGGGGATGTCAATTCTTTGGGAACCTTTTGGAACTCAGTGTTTGAGGATTGTAGCGACTCAGTTCTAACCAGGGAATACTCTGTGGAGATGTTTTGAGGGATTTTTTTTTTTTTTTTTTTGAGACAGGGTATTGCTGTGCAATTCAGACTGGCCTTGAACTTACTATGTAGCCCAGGCTGGCCTCAAGCTCTCAAGGATCCCCTCCTGGCTCAGGCTCCAGAGTGCTGGGATTACAGGTGTGTATCACATGCCCAACACTTGTGGCATTTGTTAAATGGGGGCTAGGGGAAGGAATTGGTCCTGTAGGGATGACCCTGTAGCTCCCAGGGGAATGAGTGATTGACAGCCTGCTGTAATTTAGGAATGGCTGAAACTAGGAGTGAGTGTTTGTGGGCCCTGGGCACTCTGTGGTTAGGCATCCCATGCTGTGTCAGGAATGAAGAAGGGTCCTGGGACATCATTGATTGGGGTAGAGGATGTGGAGAAATCTTGGATTGCATTTACTCACGTGATTGGGTTGAGTTATTTGGGATTGTAGATGAGTGGTAAGGACCTTGTTTATATTAATGACCAGAGCACTGGCGAATAATTCAGTGAGTAACAAAGATCTGTGAGGAGAAATGATTGTAGGGTTTGCGGGGTTTGATGTTTGAGTACTCCATGGGATGAATGACTGGCACGTCTGTAGATGTCATATGATGGTGTCAGGTGAGTATGGTGAGAAATTGAGGGTTCTGTGGGTATCAGTGAACAGTGAGCAGGAAGCCTAAAGAGTTCGGTGACTTGTTTGCCATTGGCAGTGGGTGATTGTGGAGTTAGGAGTCAGTGACCTCTGGATGTCTGTGTGAAGTGGTATGGGGACCAATACTGTGCAGGTCTGTGGAGTCCATAATTGAGTATTTCTGAAGGATGGTCATTGTAGAGCCACTGAGAGTGAGAAGCTGGGGCCTCTGCCATATGAGTCATTGGGGAACCCACAGTGTGTGTCCTTGATGGCCTTGAAAGGATGGCCTATTGGGGAGAGTACGGGGACCTATGTAGTCAGTAACTGTGGTTCTGTGAGGATAATAGGGGCACATAACATGAGTGAAGTAGAGTTTATGAGGTTCAGTGATCATATGATTCGGATGTTTGTGATTGGGCCAGTTGAGTTTAATGACCTGGAGAGGTCTTGGGATGTGGAGCTGGAAGGTCAAATTTGTGGGTGCAGAAGTAGGTCTGGATGGGCTTGGTCACAAGTGGCTCAGGTAAGTCTCTCATAAGGTGACTTCTGTTAAATAACCATACTCACATTGTTATCTGGCCTTTTTCTGTAGCCAGGCAGAGATACCAATGCACGTATGCTCTCAAGAAAAACAGTAAGAGGTCTTCAAGAAAGAGGACTGAACAGCACTTGTCATGCACAGTTCATCTTAAATTCACCAACTAATTGGAGTGACTATTTGCTAATTATCCTTACCCAGAGGGAAAAAAACTTCTCATCTTTGTGACCAGGTACTTTACAAGTCAGAGCAAGGTGACTTGTAGAGGTGGGTTCCCACCTTCTCACAGGATCTGAGAAATAGGGAGCTAGAGATGGTCCTAGCTAGAGGTAGTTTCTTCTTAAGAAGAAAATTGCTCCCAGTTTTATTAAACTATCAAAAGGCTATGCCGGGCATGGTGGCGCACGCCTGTAATCCCAGCACTCGGGAGGCTCAGGCAGGAGGATCGTTGTGAGTTCGAGACCAGCCTGGGCTACAAAGTGAGCTCAAGGCCAGCCTGAACTGCGTAGAGAGACCCTGTCTCAAAAAGACCAAAAACAAACAAACAAACAAACAAACAAGAAAAAAGGCTTACTTACTAGCTTTAGAAAAAAATTAATTACATCTCAAATGGGCAGAGAAATAATTTACAGTTATAGGCTTGTAAAGTAGATGATCTTTGAAAAGCAGTGGGGTAAGTCTCTTTTTCAGAAGAGGGAAAATTAGGATTTTCTTATTTTTAATTTAATTTTGCACTTATAGACCTCTGAGTTCATACACCTTTTAGGGGGGGTGCTGTCTTCTCATGTGCTCTAGTGTTGTGCACTGGGGGAGGGAGCAAAGGGTAAAGGCCAGACCTTCATCTTTGAGACTTCTGGGGAGTTGGACCCAGGGCTCACAATGTAGACCATAGGGAACGTAGAAACTACCTGTGTCCGTCACCCATCTAAGTGGCTTGTCTGATCAGGGATGGGAGGTCTTAAAGAGAAGCAGGTGGTGGAGAGATTTCACTGGCCATCCAGCGGGACACTGGAGGTAGGGATGAGATCAGGCCCAAAGGCAGCTACAATAGCCCTTGGTGTTTCTCAGCAAGGGTTTTGATTGATCTACTGCAAATGCCCCTTGGAAACATGGGTCCTGGGCTACAGTGTTGATTTCGTTTTCTCTTTTTTTCTTTTTGCAGTATTGAAGATGGAACCCAGGGGCTCAAACATGCTAGGCAAGCATTCTACCACTGATTTACCCAGCCCTTTTATTTTGTTTTGACACAGGGTCTCACTAACTTGCCCAGGCTTGCCTTGAACTTACAATCCTCCTGCTTCAGCCTCCCAAGTAGCTGGGGTTACAGATGTATGCCACCATATCCTGCTACTAGTGTTGATTTCTTGGGGAAACTACAGGCAGCATTGTCCCAGTGTGAGATGAGACAGAAGCAACATAAAAGATATCCTTAGATCTCTATCTTGCAGTCCCCTCTGGCCGCCACCTGCTGTAGGCTAAAGCTAGGCCCTTCTCAGTCTCAGACCCAACATAAACAAATATCCCCAAGGATTATCTTTTTCATCCAATTAGTTTTTCTGACCCATGTTTTCCTTTTGTTCCAGGGCTGATTTGGGGGTGGGGAGCCAACCTACGGTGCTAATTAAATATCTCCATTTAATAGCCATTTTATATTTACCATCTTACCTAGGAATGAGTTGCATTTTACTTATAGCATCTGTGCCAATGATTTCATTTAAATTAATAATTTCCTGCCCCCTCCAGGAATCATTGCTATAGAAAGAATGAGTTGTTATATTTCCAGAGTTTCTTGATGTCTCTGCAGAGCAGTTTGGTGCAGGTGCACTTGCCAGGAGTGTTTGATTGAACCAGTGAGGTGAGTAGCTTCAACGTGGTATTCATGGGTAGAAGCCAGGACTGTGGTCCAGTGGTGGCCAGCCTCAATGAGATATGTCACATTCCTTCCTATTTCTTACCTAATAGGCCTTATTTGTATCTATCAAACATCTAGTCTTTAAATTATCTGAGTTACCAGAAAGAGAAAAACAAGATTTAGGTTCCTAAAGGAATGACATCATCCAAAATAACATATCTGCTGCATCTACAGGCCCTTACTCTCAGGAACAAGACAGTTCATATGCAGCAAGTGAAGAAGGCTTCAGGAATGAGAATGGATTCTTGGTTTCCAAACCTTTGACCAGAAGACTCTATCTAGTCAGGACTGACAAGCCACAAACCAGCAGGTTTCCCAAAAGCAGTAGAAATGATTGAGTCACAGGTGGGTTGTTTATCCTCTGGGAGGGTTTTTAAATTTTATTTTATTTTATTTTTGTGGCATAATGACGGTTATTAGAATCTCTACAACAAACAGGAAAGGTCTAAATACATGTAAATCGTAATGGGAGAAAGTATAGCCTTTGGATAGAAGATGTCAAAAGAAGCACAAAGTACTTTATAGAGGCATACAATACAAAACATAGGTAAATATGATGTAAGCTGCTGCAGTGTCACAGAGTTGAGTTGCAAGCTTTTCTCAAGTATTTCCAGAAGGTGCAGCAGAAAGGGAAACGGAACAGTGACGTAGTTTACTTTGTCCAAAGGAAAAAGCAGACCAGCTATTCAGGACAAGTGAGCATACCCTGATAAATACATATAAAGGAAACAATTTGATGGCCATTTAGGTTGTATAGTGATCCAAGTTGTAAAAGGCAACCCTGTAATGAATGAACATACTGTATTTCCCAGGACTGTTTCTTACAGAGTGATTTTGTATAAGCTAAGGGCCAGAGTCCCCAAGAATGGCATGTGGGTTAAGGATCAGGTCTATCAGCACAAACTTGGAGTTCATCCTACTGTTGTTGCTGAAGGAGCTCTGAGTGGAAGGCACCAACAGTTTGATAGGCCCTGGACATAGAGGAAAGAACCAAGAAGAATCCTGAGTACTAAGTCAGAGTGAAGAAAAGTGTTATCAGGGCCTCCCTCACCCTATGAGCAGGTCTCAACATCAGCACCAAGGAATGCTTCACAGAGAGACTAGGAGAGATGCCTGGGCTAGGAGTGCAGGCAATCAGGTCAGGACCTTGTCTGTGGCTCCCATGGAGAATGGCTGTGCATAAGTCTGGTGTAGGAAGCAGCCCTTCTTGTGACGCCTTCCAGGTGTAGCCTTTATAAATGTGTGTGGTTGGACCTAAAACCAAGAAGCTGCTTCTTGTTTCTGTGGTAATGGGGATTGAACCAAAGGTCTTTGTGCTCTGAGCTACGTCCCCAGCCCTATTTTTATTTTCAGGTGGGGTCTCACTTAGTCACTAACTTGCCCATGCTGTACTTGAACTTGCAGTCTTGCTTCAGCCTACCACACAGCTGGGATTACAGACTTCTTCAGCCATTCCCAACATCACATGTAGGTTTTTCACCTAGAGCTCCACAACCCTACTCCTGAGTTTTCAGCACTTAAGCATAAGACATGGGCTACCTCGTCATGGAAACTGTCGGTTAGACTTTGGGAGTGGGGCGGCTGTGATCATAACCAGATAATTACTCCGAGGCACCAACCGACCAGGGCTATGAGGAAGGCTACTCCAGGTAAAAAATAAATATCACAGCCATTAGAGACCCAGGTTTCTGTTTTGTTTTGTTTTGTTTTTTTGGTGGTACTGGGAATCAAACTAATGATTTTGCGCTTGCCAGGCAGGCGCTATGCCACTGGGCTATATCCCCAGCCTCTGAGAGCCAGGTTTCTGAAGTTCTCCAGTTAGGCCTAGTAAAACTCAGGCCAGTGAGTTAGATCTGACCCAGATGTACCAGGGTAAGACAGCATCATAGTGGTCGGGGAACACATGGAAGTCAGGGAACACATGTGACACTCTCCCCCCTCCTGCCACCAACACAAGGAATTGACAATATTAAGGCAGAAATTAATCTGGCAGGGATGTTAGCAGGTATCCCAGATGATTTCCCTCTGTGGGCCTCCTGTGGGGGTGTTCTGGGCCTGGTCTGGATCTTTTGGTATAGCACATGTTTCCAAGGGACTGTGTGGAGCAGTTAGTTGTAAACCTCTTGCTTAGTGAGCGTGGGCAAATCTAGAAGTGCTCTGTGGTGAGGTCTGGAGGGCAGGCCAGAGAATTCCTAGCTATTTCACATCTCCTAACTGTACTGGCATCTCCTCCTGGACGGAAGGCAATTAGTTATACATCTGCTTGCTTTGGAGTACAGGATGCAAGTTGACAAGCACAATCTGTTGGTTTTGTTTCCTTGGTCAGCACAGGAACTTTACTGGGGAGCCAAATGGGTAACATAAAAGCACTCCAAGCAATGCTGCTGTACACTTATAATCCCAGCACAATGGATTGAGGCAGGAGGATTTTAAGTTTGAGCCTAGCCTAAGCTACATAGCAACTTAGTAAGACCCTATCTCAAAAGACCTGGAAATGTAGCACAGTAAGAATGTCCTAGGTTCAGTCTTCAGTATCAAAAACAAACAAACAAACAAACAAACAATAGAACTTTTTTAGAAACAGAACTGATTTTGTGCAAATGTCCCATCCCCAAGGCGCCCTGTTTTATAGGCCATTCCGAGGTTAGCCAATGGCCTGATCAAATGGTAAGGGTATTAACTATAGCTATGAGTCAGGGGCTTATAGTCCTCGTATGCTGTTGTGGCCCTGCTATAACAGTTCCTGTCAGGGATTTAGACAGTACTTAAGTATTAGAAATACATTCAGTGACAGGGATCAGCTCTTTAGAGTCTACAACACATTGGCTGTGCACTAAGGCTGGTATGGGGAAAGCAGTGTTCCCCCATGAGACCTGCCAGAGAAAGCCTTTGAATTGCCTGTGCTTGGCTGAAAATTCACACATAGATTTATAGCCAGGAGCTGGCTTGCCATACAAGTTTTCAAGCAAGTACAAATTCATGTAATCAACATCAGTCAGCACTCAGAACACTTATGTTACCCCAAAGAAACTCCCTGGGCTATCCCTCTATAAAAAGGTATCCCTGATCCTGGGATCAGTTGAGGTGTTCTCTGTTGCTATGATTTTGCATTTTCCAGAGTGTCATGTGAATGGAATAAAAATATGTAACCTTATCTTTGAGATTGATCCAGTTTGTTCATTTGTATCATTGAGTGGTATCATTGAATATTTCCTCCTGTTTGGAGGCACTATTTTGTTTTTCCACTTACTTGTGATTGCTTACACTTTTTAGCAATTTTGAATAAAGTATTCATCTGCAAATAGGCTTGTGCATAAGTTTTCATGTGGGGCCGGGGATATAGCTCAATGGCACAGCACCTGCCTCGCAAGCATGAGGTCCTGAGTTCAATTCTTGGTACCAAAAAAAAAAAAAAGTTTTCATGTGAACATACATTTTCAACTCACCTAAGAGTGAGAATTTTGGGTCCTGTGGTAAATCTAGAACCACCCAAAGTGTTTTTCGAAGTCGTACCATTTTTCATTCCCACAATGAGTGAGAATTGATGTCACTCCACATACTAATCAACAATAGTCAGTAGTTTTTTTGAATTTGGCCTTCTAATAAGTATATAGTAATATCTCATGGTTTTAATTTGTATTTTCCTTTTGAAGAATGAATTGTAACATCTTTCATATGTTATTTTGCATCCATATATATTTGATGACGTGTCTTTGCCTACTTTTTAAGATGGAGTTGTTGGTTTTCTTGTAGCATTCTTCTTTGTATTCTGAGTATAAGTGCATCAACACATAGGTGATTTGGAAGTATTTTCTCCCAGTCTGTTCTAGATCTTTTTTCCTTTTCTTTTTTATTTGTGGTACTGGGAATCAAACCCAGCCCTTTATTATTTTTTGTTTTGAGATAATGTCATACTGAGTTGTACTGGCTGGTCTAAACTTGCAATATTTTTGCCACAGCCTCTGGAGTAACAGGGATCATAGACATGTACCACCATGCCTGGCATCTTTTGTTTTAATACTGTCTTTTGCAGAGCAAACCTTTTTTTGATGTAGTACTAGGGTAAACCCAAAGTTTTCACACTGAGTTATTTCCCCAGCCCATTTCATTTTTTATTTTCAGCTAGGGTTTCATTAAGTTGGTAAATGGTCCAGGTTGGCTCAAATTTGAGATAATCCTGCCAGAGTGCTGGGATAACAGGCATATACCACCATACTCAGCTTTTTATTTTGAGACAGGGTCTTGCTGAATTTCCCATGATGGGCTCGAACTTGCAATCCTCCTGCCTCTACCTCCTAGAGTTCTGAGATTATAGATGTATACTACCATGCTTGGCTAAACCTTTTTAATTTTGAAAAAGTCATTTGTCTCTTTTTTACTTAAATTGGTTATGATTTTGATATTAAATCTGAAAACTCATTGCCAAACCCAAGAGCATGCAAGTTTTCTCAGAAGCTTTGTAGCTTTATGTTCTGCATTTAGATGTGTGATCCATTTTGAGTTATATAAGAAGTATGTGTTGAGGATTGTTCTTCTGGTTATACATTGTTCTAGCACTTTTTGTTTTAAGGTGAGATCTTCCTACATTGCCCATGTTGGCCTCTAATTCATTATCCTATTTGTTTAGCTTCTCCTCAGGAGAAGGTGTGCACTACTGAACTTGGCTACTCTTTGTTGAATAGTCTTTTTTTTTTTTTTTTTTTTTTCTGAGACAGGGTCTCACTTTGCAGTTCAGGCTGGCCTTGAACTCACTATATAGCCCAGGCTGGCCTCAAACTTGTGGTGATCCTCCTGCCTCAGCCTCCTAATGCTGGGATTATAGGTATGTGCCACCATGCCTGATGAATAGTCTCTTCTTTCTCTATGGAATTATTTTTTGGATTTTTGTGCTAAATCAATTGAGTATCCTTGTGGAGGTTTATTTCTGGGCTATATACTCTATTTTATTGGGTTGTACATTTATCCTTTCACTAATATCACACTGTCTTGACATTTCAGGCACCTCATATCTGTCTATCTGTACTCTTGTTTTGAAATTTGATTTCAGTCGTTATTCTTTATTTTTAATGTACATTCTGACTTCTTTTTTACTCTGAACTCATTTTTCTTGAAACTTTTTTGGGAAGTATGTGGTATCTTTCTGTAGATAAAACTACACATTCAACTGTACCAGATATCTAGATGTACTTCTAATCCAAACCACCTTAAAACTTTCTGTGCATACGATTTTTTTTAAAAACACCTGTATTGTGAATTTAGCCCACCCACGCACATAAATGAACCTAGCTTGTCTCTGTTAATTCTTGGGACAACTTTTATCCCTCCATATAATACCCAGGTTTGAGGCAAGAAGTTAATGTTATTTGATCCTATTTTTTTATTGCTCCAAACACTGAGTTACCCTTTTGGGGCTTCAGTTTAACGTGGAAAGATATCCTGTTAGATATCTATTTGAGGAGCTTGCTCTAAGCTTTTCTCCTTTCTTCCTGGTCCTTTGAAATTGTTGGGGCTAGCAGGGGCAAATGTACCTGAGTTAAATGAAAGCTGGCCCCTGCCAGTCCTGCCAAATTTCAGATTTCACATCAAAAGAGACCAGGATCATTCTCACTGTCATTCTCCCATGTGTTCTATTATGTTCTGAGTGTGTGTGTGTGTGTGTGTGTGTGTGTGTGATGCTGGGAATTGAACCCAGGGCCTCATGCAATGCTTGGCAAGTACTCTGCCACTGAGTTGCGCTCCCAGCCCCAGCCCTGAGCCAGTAAACAATTTTTTCATGCTTTTGCTCATGCTACTATTCTGAAACATTCCCTCTCCCACTTCCCTCGCTAGGAGTCTTCATAAGCTTGCAGCCTGACCATCTAGACTTAGATCCAGGGCTCTTATATTGCTTTGTCCTATCCCTGTATGTGCTTATATCATAGCCTCTGCAAGATGTGTTTGCCTCTGCCCTGAAAGACTAAAAAGTATTTTAAAGTATGAATTTTTTGTACTTATGTTTGTATTTTTAGTCCTTCTTACAGTTCCTGGAACCTTAAAACACCAATATCTGTGTTTTAGAAGATAGCTAAGGGAGCTAGGTAGTTTATCTGACTTGAGAGCAGAACCACCCCTGGAGGAAGGAGGATGGCTTGGTTTTGAAGGACTGGGAAGTGTGACTCCACCTGACATTTGCAGGTGGAGTCCAGGCATCCTGGAGGTCTTATGCTGTTGGACCATTCCTGCTTAGCTAAGAACTGCTCTCAAATACCAGTGACACTTCTTTGGGAACCACTGCACTTAATTAAAGACAGCCCACTCTGCTTTCATGTTCAGTGGAATGGATGAATAAATTCTCAATGGTAAATATTTTCATAGTACTTTCGTTTGCCTGTGAAAGCATAATGCACAATTAGGATGTCATATTAGTTATCCATAGCTGTGTAACAAAGTACCCCAAACCTCAGTAGCTGAAAGCAATTAACATTTATCTCACAGAGTCAGAGGTGGCTTTGCTGGCCACAAATAGATGAAAGCTTTTCTGTTCCACAAGACTTCATAAGACTCGTTTCTGATTCAGCTGGGATTGTGCTTTTCAGATATCATTTGAGGATATTGCTGTGGACTTCACATGGGAGGAGTGGCAGCTGCTGAACCCTACTCAGAAGAGCTTGTATAGAGACGTGATGTTGGAGAACTACAGCAGCCTTGTCTTCCTAGGTGAGACGTTCTGTCAGTCAGTGTGTGTCCATTACCTGGGACTCTGAGGAGCTTATTGATTTGGATATAAGTTCTAGGTATCATAGAGGCCTGGATTTCTATACCAATTTGGAAGATTTAGTCGTTTGCTTTATTTTACAGCCTTCGTAATAACAGTTCCTCACACTAGTCTCTCAGCTCAGGCAAATGGGTACAAGTCCTCTGTTTTCCAATTAACAGGTTATCAGATTACCAAGTCTGATGCAGTTTTCAAGCTAGACCAGGAAGAGCCCTGGATAATAGATGAAGAAATTCTAAGTCAGAACTTTCCAGGTGAGACATATTCAGTTGTTTGAGAAACAGTGAAAGTTATCTCATGTTTTTGGTGATAAGTATTTTTGCAATATTGGTTATATATTATGCTTAAAGTTCCTAAATCTTTAGATTCAAGCCCAGTATCATGAGTTGTTGTGATGTTTAATTAATGTGCTTTATGACCTAGTTTCCACTTCTCTGCATGTTTATAGTGAAATGCATCTTTTTTTCTTTTTTGCAGTACTGAGGATTGAATCCAGGGCCTTCACACTGAGCTGTATCCCCAGTCCTTTTTATTTTCTTTGTCTTGAGACAGGGTCTTACTAAATTGCTGAGTTGCCTGGGTTGAGATTCGGCTTACAATCTTCCTCCTTCAGCTTCCCAGAGTGCTGAGATTACAGGCATGAGGCACAACACATGACTGAAATGTACCCTTCTTACCTATACAGTACACAGATCTATAGCCAGCTATTTAGAACCCTGCCTTCTTAAAATAAAGTAGTTCTTCCTAGTTAATTAGTCACTTTCTCTGTCTTGTTCCCAGCCTCCAATCTAACCTGTAGAAGCAGACTACTGTCTTCTTCCTGAAGAATTTCTGATTTTTTTTCTCATTTTAGATGATGGATATTACAAGTGAGTTTTATTTCAGTCAAAAAGCACTTAAGCAGTGCCTGCCTGGCAAGTGTGAGGTCCTGAGTTTGATTCCTGGTACACAAAAAAATTAAAAAAAAAAAAAAAAGCAATTAAATGACTTCTTTTTTTCCTCTTACTTGACATATTTGGGGGGTTTTTTTGTTTTTTTGTTTTGTTTTTTTTTCAGTCTATTTGAGACTGGGTCTATGCAGTTCAGGCTGGCCTTGAACTCACTTTGTAGCCCAGACTGGCCTTGGACTCACAACAATCCTCCTGCCTCAGCCTCCCAAGTGCTGGGATTATAGGTGTGCGCCACCACGCCCAGCTGACATACTTTAAACCCACAGAGAGGGTAGAAGGAGGCCTCATGGTTTCAGAATATAAATCTAATACCTTAAACACAGTGAGGAGGCTCTCCGCCTCTTTTCTTCCTGTGTTTTTTTTCTAAATAAGATATTCAATAATTTAGTATTTGAACATCAAGCATTTGGCTTAAAGTGCAAATTATAATGAAGATTAACAATACAGAAGGAACTACTTTAGAAGTTTAGTGAGTGAACAGCATTTATGCTTCTGAGGAGAGCATCAGTGAAAAACACAAGCCTGTTCCCTACCTTCATGAGGTTTATACTGTCCTGAGAGAAACAGCAAGAACAGGATACTTATTAGATAAGTACCATGAAGGGATTAAATGGGGTACTTGTTAGTGTGCTATCTAGTGATATTTAGATTTAGCCTGGCATAGTGGCACATGCCTATAATCTTACCCCTTGGGAGGCTGAAGGAGGAACATTGCCCCAAGTTCTAGGGCAGCCTGTGCTACACAGTGAGGTCAAGACCAGCTTGAACTACACAGCAAGACCCTATCTTTAAAAAAAAAAAGATATTTAGATTTGAAGGACCAGTCATGCTGAAAACATGCCAAACAGAAGGAACAGTGAGTACAGATGTCCTAAGGCGGAAAATGTCTTTGTGATCAAATTAGGGAACAGTATGATTATGAAATAGTCTTATGAGATAAAGTTGAAGAGCTTGGAAGAAACCAGGTTGTATGAGGGCTTCTATGACATGATAAACCTTTGAATTTAGCAGAGTTTTCAAGCAGAGGCATGAAAAGTCCTGCGTCTATTTCTTAAAGATTAGTGGATGCCATGTAGAGACTGGAATTGGGAGCTGGACTAGAGATAGGAATACAATTTTGGAAAAATAGGATGAAATAAGGGCTAGGGGCCAGGTGAAGTATATTTGTTCTCCTGTACATAACACTGATGATGGTCCATCTCTTTTCCAAAATGATAAGTTTTGACCAGGATGGCGGTACATGCCTATAATCTCAACAGTCAGGAGGCTGAAACAGGAGAATAGCCATTAGTTCAAGGCAAGCCTGGGCTACATAGTGAGTTTAAGGCTCAGCCTGAACTACATAGTGAGACCCTGTCTCAACCTCCTCCACACAAAATACATACATAGATAGATAAATAGATATAGATATAGATGCAGGTGGTATGTATGTATAGACTTGTTTTAGGGGCTTTTTGAGGGAGAGGACAGTACTGAGAATTGAACCCAAGGTCATTTCACTGAGCTAAATCTTCAATCCTTTAATTTTTTATTTTGAGACAAAGTCTTCCTAAGTTATTCAGGCTGGGCTTAAAGTTATGATCTTCCTGCCTCAGCCTCTCACACTGCTGGGATTATCGGTGTGTGTGCCACCACAGCTGAGTATATTTTAAAATTTTAGATCTTGATTTTAACTTAAAACTATTGTTTTTCTGTGTATTCATACTCCTAAACAACTTGCTATAAACTCTTCAAGTGTATTTCATACTTCATATGTCTATGATTCTTGCTTTTGACCTCCAAACTTGATTCCATTATATTTCATCTCTATGAATTATATCATCTTCATTCATATACAAAACACTGAGTCTCCTCTCATTGTGCTCCATATCAGCAGATCAAGTTGCTTCTTCATTTGAATTCTTATGTTTAAGGATTAGACTCCCTTCCCAACTAAAAAAAATTATTTCTTAGAAGCCAGGTATACTAGTACATTTTCAGAATATAGGTACTCTGGAAGGCTGAGCAGGAAGATTGCAAGTTCAAACCTAGCTTTGGCAACTTTTAGTGACTTAGCCAGACCCTTTCTCAAAATAAAAAGAACTGAAGATGTAGCAGAGGCCCCAGGTTTAATCCCTAGTAGACAACCAACCTTGAAGTTATCTCTCTCAGTTGCTTTATATTTTGAGACCTTGCCAAATCTTTTATCTTGTGGAGCACCTCCTGGGAACATTACTTCACAATAGCTAGTAAATAATATCATCAAAAATAAAAAATAAAAACAAACCTTTTAAAAGATTACTATGGGCTGGGGATTTAGCTCAGCAGCAAAGCACCTGCCTGGCAAGTGCAAGGTTGTGAGTTCGATTCCTGGTACAGAAAGAAAAACAAAACCAAAAAAAATGACAAAATAAAAGATTACTATGGGGGCTGGGGATTTAGCTCAGCAGCACAGCGCCTGCATGGCAAGCGCAAGTTTGTGAGTTCGATTCCTGGTACCAGAAAAAAAAAAAAATTACCATGAAATTATCTAATAAGTGGTCCTCTTCTGGAAGTAAACAGTTGTACTTACATGGTGTATAAGATCTATTTGACATTATATAAAGAATTCTATGGAATAATTTCTATTAATAGTATTACATTTAGATTTAAGATACATGGCTTGAGCTATAGATCCAAATAGAAGGCATAATGTATAATTTCTGTTAACATTTCTGTTAACATTTTCAATGCCCTATAAATAGACATTATTTGAAGGGTCTCCCACCCAGGACCCCAAGCTTCATTTCAGAGACTTAATTCATACTGATAATTATTGTGTGTATTACATTGTGGTTCTTTTTTTTTCTTTGTAGAAGTCTGGCTAGACAGTAATTCCAAAATATGGCATCAAGGTAATCAAGACAAAAGTATGCCAACAGGCCATGGATATGATGTTTTGGGAAAAATACTTAATTCAAGCATGAATGTTGTTCATTTAGGAATGAAATTTCAAGAGTATGCCTCAGGTGAAAAAAGTTTGAAAAACCCTTTCAATTTTATTATTCTAAAAAATAACTGTGGCAGAAAGAAAGTTGATGAGCTCAGTAAAAAATTACATTTTTATAAAACACTTGACAATATGTTTAGTGAAATAAAATACTATGATTGCAATAAATTTAGAAAAACCAGCAGCAAAGAGTCATGGCTCATTCCAAAACATGTAACACATTCAGAAATCTATTTATGCATAGAATGTGGCAAAGTTTTTAATAAAAAGTCACCACTTACTGTGCACCAGAGAACTCACACAGGAGAGAAGTCCTACCAGTGCAGTGAATGTGAGAGAGCCTTCTCGCAGAAGTCCTTGCTCACTTTTCACCACAGGACTCACTCAGGAGAAAAACCCTATGGATGTGGGGAGTGTCCCAAGGCTTTTAGCCGGAAATCACTGCTCATTCTGCATCAGAGAATTCATACTGGAGAGAGGCCCTATGCATGCAGTGAGTGTGGAAAAGCCTTCAGCAGGAAGTCACAGCTTAAAAGACATCAGATAATTCACACGGTAGAGAAACCCTATGGTTGCAGTAACTGTGGGAAAACTTTCTCCCAGAAGTTAAAGCTCATCACACATCAAAGAATGCATACAGGAGAGAAACCTTATAAATGTGATGATTGTGGAAAGGCTTTCTTTTGGAAGTCACAGCTGATTACTCATCATAGGTCTCATACAGGGAAAAAACCCTATGCATGTAGTGAGTGTAAAAAAGCCTTCAGCAGAAATTCACTCCTCATTAGGCATCAGAGGATTCACACAGGAGAGAAACCCTATGAGTGCAGCGAATGTGGTGAAGCCTTCATCAGAAAGCCGCAGCTTGTCAAACATCAGGTAACCCACACTGCAGAGAAGACTCATCAATGCAGTGATTGTGAAGAAGCCTTCTTCAAGAAATCAGAGCTAATAAGACATCAAAAACTTCACTTAGGAGGAAAACCCTATGGGTGCATTGAATGTGGGAAAACCTTCTTTGGGAAGTCACAGCTCCTCACACATCAGAGAACTCACACTGGGGAGAAACCTTATGAATGCAGTGAATGTGGGAAAGCCTTCACCCAGAAGTCAAGCCTGATCTCACACCAGAGAACACACACAGGTGAGAAGCCCTATGAATGCAGTGAGTGCAGGAAAACTTTCAGTGAGAAGTCCAGTCTCATTCATCACCAGAGGACCCATACTGGGGAAAAGCCCTTTGAATGTAGTGAATGCAGGAAAACTTTTGCCTGGAAGCCACAGCTCCTGAGGCATCAAAGAATTCACACAGGGGAGAAGCCCTACAAATGCAGTGAGTGTGGCAAAGCCTTTGTTCAGAAAGTGCAGCTCATTAAGCATCAGAGAAATCACACTGGAGAGAAAACCTATGGGTGCAGTGATTGTGCCAAAGCTTTCTTTGAGAAGGCACAACTTACCATCCATCAGAGAATTCATACAGGAGAGAGGCCTTATAAGTGTAGTGAATGTGGGAAATCTTTCACTAGAAAATCACACCTTATGAGGCATCAGAGAATTCATACAGGAAATAACTATGAATGTAGTGAGTGTGGACCACCTTCCACAGGAAGTCACAGCTCATGCTACATCAGAGGAATCATTTGATATAGAAGCCATATGAGTACAGTGACTGGAAAGCTGCTCTATGATATCACACAAACACCTGAAGACATATTAAGAGACACCCTTGAGGAGAAAGTGACTACTGGAGAAGCATTATTATAGAGTCACAGAGTCACTAATTAACTCAGAAAGGGGGAGTATGTAAAAGTAAACAATGTAGAAACCCTTCCTCCCAGAAGATGCAGCTCATTACCAGTTGGATGACGCCTCACAGTGAAATGTTACCAGTATAACACTGCTAGAAATACAGTAATCCAGAGCCTGTGAGTTTAAAGTCCTGATATTCATCATTTAGAAGACCTAAACATGAGAAAAACTGTTGTACCAAGTCAAAGGTATCAGGAAATGGCAACTCACTGAACTCTAGAGAATGCTTACAGAAAGGAACACTGCATGTTACATCTTGAAGCCTTCATACTGAGAAGTACCTTCATAATTTGAAGAGGGATAAGCATGATCCTGTTGAAATAATACTATGAGGAAATTGTTTTTACTGCATATGAATGATTAGAAAAAGTAGTTGTTTTTAAGTGAAAAGTATGTATACTTGAATGAAGACTTGTTTTCTTCTGTGGTGGAATAACAGATCAGATTAACTCTCCTGCCTTAAACAGCCAAAGACTATATAATATATGTGAAATAATTCTTTGTTTTATTTATATATTTTTAATTGACACATTGTAATTGTAAATATTTGTGGGGAAAAGTGTGGCATTTTGATATGTGCATACAAACGCTGATGATAGATCAGGGTAAATGGTGCTGTAATCACTTCAGACATTTACTGTTTCCTTACATTAGAAACAATCAAAACCCACTTCATTAATTATTCAGAAATGTGCAGCTAATTGATGTTAATAGCCCTGCTGTGCTTACAAACATGAATTTATTCCTCCCATCCAAACAATTGCACCCCTGGTCAGGTAACCATCCTCTCTGCATCTGTCTTTCTCCACACTGTCCCATGGGTGTGGGGACCACTATTCTATATTCCTTTGAGATAAGATTTAAGTTCCACATGCATTATTTGCCTGACCTCACTTCTTATTAAGTTTTCCAGTTCCATTTCTAGAAATGCCTTTTTCTTCTTTTGGTGATACTGAGGATTCAAGTTAGGGCCTTCCCATAAAGATAAATCCTCAGTCCTTTTTAATTTTTATTTTGATACAGTCTTACCAAGTTGCTAAATTGCCTATCCTGAGCTTCAACTTGTGATTTTCTTGCATCAGTCTCCCAGAGTGCTAGAATTAGATGATTTTACCACCATTTCACTCTTTTTATGGCTGAGTAATATCTCAGCACATACAGTTCTTTTTATACATTAGTGCATCAGTGGATACTTAAGTTGATTCAATATCTTCACGAATGGTAGTTTTTGGACATGTGATAAGCAGAGAAGAAACAAGAGTGGCATTTAGAGAGGCCATAAGGTACTAGAATTTGCAAAGAAAGGTGCTGCAGAGAAGGGGGCTTTGGAGAGATGGGGCTCCAGAAATCTGCAGGGGGTCCCCATGAATACTTAGGCTTAGTCAATATTCACACATTTGTGAAAGGAAACTTGTGAGACTAGGAAAGACAGCACTGGAAAGCAATAGGCTGGAAACTCCTGGGGATCAGGAAGGGCTGGGCATATTTCAGATTCCCAACAAGAAGGGTGAAAACAACTTAACACGTGGGTAAAAGGCAACATTCTCCAAAGGGTCTTCTTATAGAAGTGGAGCTAATTGGCCATAGATGAAAACCTACTCTATGTCAGTGTGGTGGCACACTCCTGTCCCTGTAATCCCAGCTACTGTGGAGCCTGAAGTAGGATTTCAGGTTAGAGGCCAGCCTAGTGACTTAACATGCCACTGTCTCAAAAATTTTTTCTAAAATGACTGCAGATGTAGCTTAATTGAACCCTTCTTGGGCTAACTTCTAAGTACCAGAAAATAAACATGCAAACAGAATTACTGTAGGGACTTCACACCACTCATCCCATCACAAACTGCACAAGAGCAAAGATGGTTATCATCCCATGAAGCAAAAGAAGTTAAGCAGGTTTCCCAAGGGGCCTAGTGTGGATGCACCATACCTTATCATCTGATAAGTATCTCCTACTGGGTGGGCTCCTACCTGTACTCCAGCAGTCTGGGAATGCTGAGGCAGGAGAATCACAAATTCAAACCCATCCTGGGTACTTTACCAACTTAGTAGACCCTGTCTCAAAAGGGTTGGGGATGTAGCTCAGTGCAAAGGCCCTGGGTGAAATCTCTAGTGCCCACACACACAAAAAATTAGTTCAACTTCCTTTTGCTTCTTGTTCCCTCTTGTTGGCATAAAAACTTCCTTTACAGAGAAATTACTGTTACTCAGCTGCACAACAGGTTTTTTTTTCTTCCCATTGGGTTTGTGCAGTTTTTCTCTGCAGGGAGTTCTGGGAAGTGCTATTCAGTGTGGTCTGTGTTAATAAACTTGTGTATCACTCTGATCCTATACTTAAGGAATTCATTATTGAATAAAATTAATATTTTTAAGCCAGATGTAGTGGCACATGTCTGAAATCTTAGTACTCTGGAGGGTTGAGGAAAGAGGAGTGTGTAAGTTCAAGCTGAGCCCAGCTTACTTAGTGAAGCCATCTCAAAAGAAAACACATTTTTAAAATAAAAAGAGGGCTATTGCTCAGTACAAAAGCACTGAGTTCAATACAGAGGGAGGGAGAGTGAGAGAAGAAGAAGAAAAAGGAGAGGGAGCGAAGAGGAGGAAAGAGGGAGGGAAGAGAAAGGAGAAATAGTTTGAGATGGCATAATTTGAATATAGAATTGTTAAAGTACATTTAATGGTTTCTTTGTAATACTACTGAAATGATCTCTGTATGCTGGGGGATTTTTTGTTTTTTGAGCGACTCTCACTATAATTCAGGCCAGCCTTGAATCACTATGTAGCCCAGATTAGCCGCAAACTCACAGTGAACAGTGATCCTCCTACCTTAGCCTCTAGTGTGCTGGGATTACAGATGTGCACCACCACACCCACATGATGGTTTCTACCATCAGAATTCTTCCTCCCCACTTCAGTTGTGTCTTGGTTACTTTTCTCTCGTTGCTGGGACAAAATATCTGATGCCCAAAATTAAGGAAGGAAAGGTTTATTTTGCTTACAGTTTGTGGAGGTTTCAGTCCAGACTTGGCAGATTACAAGGCAGAGTGGCACATGGCAGAGAGCTACAGCTCAGGGTGGCAGAACACAGCAAAGCAACAAACACACACCAGCGCAGAATGGGGGAGGAATGGCCTCAAGCACCCTTTTCCTCTCCCTTGCATATACAAACTATCCACCCCAGGGTGGGTGTAGCTTTCAAACCCATAATCAAACTCTAAAAGCCTGCCCCATGGCCGCATGAGGCTTTGGGGGGACACCCAAACACAAACCATAACAAGTTGCAATACAGGACCTTCTGTCTCATGCTATTGTTATAAATTTTATCTCTCATGATAACTGTAACATAGCAGGCAGTATAATTTCTCAGGGGAAGTGGAACAGGAAGAAATTCAACTAAGTTTGACCTGAAGTATGCTTTCCTCCACGGGTCTATACCTGATACTCTACCCCATTACCAGATCTTATATGCTTTCATAAGTAGATTTGTTTTGAGGCTGTCTAGCAATTGTTTATGGGATCTTTTTCTTTGTAGGGTTTTTCCATATGATTATTATTTTATCCAGGTATTCTTAATATCTTGTCATTGCAACTGTTAATTTAAGAAAGCTAAAAGTAAACAGGAACACCAAGTTTATTTCACAACACCTGAATCCTTTAGGTCCCTAGCAAAGAGATGTTGCTGTAGCTGTGTTCACTGTGAAATAAATGGAAAGAGAAACAGAAATGAAGGGACATTTCTAACTTGAGTTCTTATTTTAAACAGTCCTATCATTTTTGTATTTTTAGGGATGAACCTGTAGCTCAGTTAGAGCATATACTTAGCATGTGTGAGGGCTTGGGTTCAATCGCTAGTACCAAAAATACTTTTAAAACATAAGTCAAGCTCAGACTCCCAATAAAGGGCATCATGGTAGCAAATTAACATTAACTTTTTTTTACATTAACTTTTGAGGGTTAATTTTGAGTCATTTTGTGAAAGCAACGTTAAACAATGACCTTAGCCAGGCACAGGGGCATACACCACTTAGGAGGCTGAGGCAGGATTGCTTAAGCTCCGGGATGTAAGACCAGCCTCAGCAACACTGCAAAACCTTGGCTCAAAAACAAAAATAAATAAACAGTTGGTGTTCCCACTGCAGCTGCCCAAACAATACTGCTGGTTCATGTCCAAGTCACAGTAGCATGAGGCAGCTCTCCAAGGGCATGAATGAAGTGTGCACGGTGTCTGGCTCTGGATACTGTTTGCATGAGGGAGGGTGTGTCAGAGTATGAAATCCAAGACCAAGGACCAGCCCTGCTCTGTTGGGAACAGCTGAAGCTGGAAAGTATTATGCATGCAGGATGAAGCCAGCCCAAGAACACAGGAGCTCCTTGAAGCATGTAAACAAGCTGCTGCAACTTGTTAACTGCTTGCTGGATAGAGAAGCTGAAATTAATATCAACCCTCTACTGTTCTTGGGCAGTTCCTCTCCTAGTCTTAAGAGAGAGAGATCTGTGCCTGACCCAGCTATTTGTCTGTCTATCTTTTCCTCATTCCCACCACCATTCCTTCCCAGGGTACACTGAGACCCTAAGTCGTGACTGCTCCACATAAAAGGGTGGGTAGGTAGCTGTCTGGATATGAACATTCTGGGAGGAGCATCTTTAAGCTCCAGAGACCTGTAGTAGAGAGTCTCTGTCCTGATGTATTCACTGAGTAAACTATTTCCTGAATGGATATATGTGAGTGTGATCATTGGAAACAATTTGCAGATGAATTCTGGCATTCATTCCAACTAGATATCCCTAACTAAACCTGATCCATGTTCAGCGTGCTGTAATCCAGGTACACCTAAACCATAGAGGGAGCACTTTGTGCTTCAGCTATAGTTACAGATCAGTATTTGTGCCCTACCCCTAGCTCGCCAGGCTGGAGTCTGCAGAGAGTGCATGAGTAAACTTAAGGACTCTGACCTTTGAGGTTTAAACACGTAGTGTAACATTAAGTTAGAGGCACCAGGAGCATCACTTCCAAGAAAGATGAGGCAGTGCAGATGAAGGGTCATCACATCTATCCTGTCTGTGGAGCAGCGTCTTGGGAGGGTCATAGGGATGGAAATTCCAGACACCAGCTGATGTAAATCCATGTGTCAATGGGCTGTGTCTTGCCAAAGACCACAGGAAGAAAGGGCAATGTCAGAACTGGGTTCCATGTCTCCACACCAGCAATCTGCCTGGAGTTACTTTCCTGTCACAATGCCTTCAACCACATAAACAGGTGTAGATGATCCCTATCAGGTCCCTACCTTGGCTGATGCTGGAGCGCAGGTGTTAAACTGCATGCTGCTGCCTTGGGAGTTTTGTAATGGAAGGAACAAGCCAGCATCTCTGATGTTTGTTAATGCAGTGGTACATTTCTTGGGGTGCAAGGATGGTTATGGTAGGTTAGTTAGCTCAGCATTCATGCTGACATTTCACCCATGTAATGCTTTGCTCATCTATTAAAACTTAGCACCCATGAAGGTCCCAGTTCCAGGTGGCAGACATTGGCCTAAGCCCGAGTATATCTCCCTAGGAATGGACCACTCTTTCCCTCACAGTTAGTACACTGCACTTCCCCTGCACAAAACCATGGTTTTTTCAGGTAATTCAAAATCTTTACATTGTTTGTAAATTAAGCCAGAAAGATTGAGGACCTGCAAAGATCAGCAGAAACTATGCTTCATTTACATTGTTAATCACTTTACTGCTGTGCAAAGCTTTTTTTAGAAATTATTTTAAGCCTTCTGAGCTCGTTACCCAATCTGTAATACACATAGTATAAAAGGAGCAGCAAGGGCCAAAGCATGGTTTGAACCAAAGCTGGAGGCCTGTGGATAACGGGGAAGGGGGGTGTCCCAATGTCCCAACAGGTGCAGTAATACAGTGCTGGGTCCAGCTGGGAAAGGACCATGGGCAGTGGTGGCAAAGGAGAAGCTGAAGCCACTGGTAGGGAACACACGGTTCTGTCCACCTCACTTTGAAACATTGCAGAACAGTCCTTAAATTTGCTAAATGAAGAGAATAGAAATTAGTAGTACAGGAAGCAAAGGTATAATTCAAGATTATCAAAATTATTAACATTATTTTAAGTGTAACAGAAGATGCTCCTTCCCCCAGCCATATACTTGTTTGTTAGTTGCTCAGGTAATAGTTTCAGTTTCTTAGAAACGGCTGTTTCTTAGAAACGGCTGGTCACTGTGTGCACAGCCAGTCACTATGATGCATATTGTAAGAACCAATCCCCAGTTACCAAGCCATTCTGCCTCTGTATTGCCTACTTGCTTATCCCATATAATTCACAGACCCCAGAGATCATGGCCTAATAATTTGGGAATGATCCCTATCAGTGCCTGTCAATGTAAAATACATCTGCTTCCAAATCCTGGGTGGCATTTCTGCTTCCCATTGCAGAACATACTACATGAAGAACCCCTCAAAAATTAATTGAGAAAAACAATAAACTAATGAGAACGTTTTGACAAATTAATAGAGACTAATGTAAACTAGCCAGTGTGGTAGCATATGCCTGTAATCCTAACACTCTAAGAGACTGAGGGAGTACAATCACAAGTTCAAGCCCAACCTGGGCAACTTACTCACTTAGCAAGAACCTGTCCCAAAGCACTCTGGGAGGTGGAGGCAGGGCGATTGCCAAGTTTGAGCCCAGCAAGTAAGCAAGACACTGCCTCAAAAAATCCAAAAGGGATATAGTGTGAAGGACCTTGGTACTTGCATGGACCCCAGTACTGAAAAAACAAAAACAAAAACAAAAACAAACAAAATACACACAGCAAACAAAACCTATAGGCTGATGCATTTGAAATTTTATTTTGCATTTATATAACATTGTTTTTTCTTCTTCTTCTTTTTTTTTTTTTTTTTTTTTTTTTGAGACAGGGTCTGCTGTGTAGTCCAGGCCGGCCTTTAACTTGTGGCAATTCTCCTACCTCAGCCTCCTGAGTGCTGGGATGACATGCCAGGGGTATGCCACCATGCCTGACATTTTTCTTCCACTTTTTATTTTATTCAAAAATAAAAATATGGAATGCTTTACAAATTTGCATGTCATCCTTGTGTAAGGGCAGTGCTAATCTTGTCTGTATTATTCCAATTTAGTATGTATGCTGTGGAAGGAAGCACTATTTGAAAATTTAGGTCAAATAGGGTTGTTTTTCAGCAAATACAGGGACCAAAGTCATCTTGTATACTGAAAAAAAAAAATCAGAATTAGTGGACTCAGTCCAGGAATAGCCAAGGATAGTGGCACACACTTGTAGTCCAAGCATTTGGGAGACTGAGGCAGCAAGATCACTGCAAGTTCAAGGCCATCCTGAACTACAAAGTGAGACCCTGTCTCTGAACTATGTGTGTGTGTGTGTGTGTGTATACATATTTTTTTTTTCTTTTACCGGGAATCAAACTCATGACCTCAGGCTTGCCAGCCAAGCACTTATGCCGCTGAGCTATATCCCCAGCTGAGACCCTATCTCTGAAAAACAAACAAAAATCGAGAAACATATTAAGAACAACAGTGCAGCCTACCAGGGTGGCACATGCCTGTAGTCCCAGCAGTTGGAAGGCTAAGTTAGGAGGATCACTGTGAGTTCAAGGCCTCACAGTGTAGCCCCGGGCTGGGCTACAAAGTGAGTTCAAGACCAGCCTGAGCTGCATAGTGAAACCCTGTCTCAAAAAGAAAAAAGAAAAACAACAACAACAATAGTGCAACATACTATAGAGATCTGCATACCCAGGTTTCTCACAGTGCAGTTCATAATAATCAAGCTATCGAGCCAGTTGAGGTACTTATCACTTTAGTGACTTAGCAAGACTCTATTTCAAAATTAAAAAAGAATATGGCTAGGGATGTAGCTTACTGTAAAGGTCCTGGGATCAATCCTGTGTACAGTGGAATGGGAGACAAAAAGAGCACATAAAACACCTGAACATTCTTTACCTGATTTATCTATTGGTAGAAATGCGCCCTCACTTGTTTTATTTGTGTGGTCTCTGTGAATGTATGTATGTACATGGATAGTGGTTCTTGAGAATCACGTGTGTGTAACCCACTAGTTATCAATGAATTTAACTGTGTCAGAATTTCACCAAGTCACCTAATGTTTATAATGCCCTTCCCTAAAAGAGTTTCCCCTCCAGCACTGTGTTCAATCCAGGATTGAGTATTTTGTCTTTTTGAGACAGGATTTCACTATACATTTAGGCTGGCCTTGAACTCACTTTGTAGCCCAAGCTAGCTTTGAATTTGCAGCAACCCTCCTACGTCAGCCTCCCAAGTGCTGGGATTACAGGCGTACACCACTACACCCAGCCATATGATGATGTTTCTGTTGAGTCCCATAACCTTACACATCGGCACAGTCATGTGCCTTTTGATGTGGAGGCTCCTAAGGACTTTTCTTCATCACTCCTTGCCTTTTGACAGTGACCTTCATTCAGGGTTGTCTGATGTTTCTTCAGGGTGAGATCAGAGCATACAAACTTTTCTCTTTTCTGCTAGAATAGTCCCTACAGGATGATATGGACTTCGTATCAGACTGGACTGATGAACACATAATTTCTACTAGAACAAATTTTGGGTGGGTTAAGACTGATCAAAGGTAGCAGGTTAAAAATCCATGTCTCACCATAATAAAGTTGGGATTTTTTTGTCCTTAAAATCAGGAAGTAACCTGTGAAGTGATACTACAGCATTTACTAAATATCCAGTTCCCCTCAATCCTTTCACCTAACATTTGTGTGTGTGTATATAAATGAATAATTTCATAGAGTAGAAAATTGGTTATTTTTCTTGTTCTATAATTTCTTCTACATTTAGTACTTGGCATTCTTCTATAAAGACCCTTCCCTCAGCTGGTATCATTTGGTAATTCTGAAATACAATTTCTATGCTCCAATTTTCCCCTTTCCTCAATTTGTAAAGTAAAATATTGCAGAAAGAGATGTAGTCATGAGCCCAAAGGAAAAAATGATTTAAAAGACATGAGGAAAGATGAAAATAAAACCTATATTGGAGGGGCTGGGGATTTAGCTCACCGGCAAAGCGTCTGCCTGGCAAGCGCAAGGTCATGAGTTCGGTTCCCGGTACCGGAGAAAAACCAAAAATAAATAAATAAATAAAACCTATATTGGAGGGACAAACATAAAACATTTAGTTCAAAGAATCACCTGAGCATGACCGTGCACTCCTATAATTCCAGTGAGGCAGAAGGATTGCTGAGTTCAAGTCCAGTGTGGACAACTTAACTAACCCTTAGTAAGACCCTGTGTCAAAAATGAAGTCTGAGGATGTATCTCAGTGAAGGCTCTCTTCCCACAAAAGAATATACAAGTATGCACCATAGTGTTACAATTGCCCACAATAAAATATAGCAAATGCTATACAGGTTTGTACCCAAGCCGCAGTAATTCTATAGCAGTGATGGTGAACCTTTTAAAGCTTTCAATAACTGAACAAACAGCCCACCAGGGCCCATGTGCCACAGGTTCACCACCATCGGTCTATAGCATATGGCCTAGGTATATCCCATAGTTAAGCTCGAACACCCAGGTTCATCCAAGTATGCTCTGTGACAATCACACAGTGAATCATCTAGCGAGGCACCTCCCTGTCTTTAATGGATGCCCACTTGTAGGAGTGAAAAATAGTCTCTTCACTCTCTTTGAAACAGGACACTTGTGGGAACTTGTTGCAGTGATAATGGGAATTAAAAACTGAAGCAATGGCACCAATTCACAGGGATAAGCTTTGAGAAGGAAGCAAAGATCGGAAGGAGGTTTCAGATTTTTCTTCTGAAGACAAATTACTTCTCTTAACTTCCTCATGCTGGAGACATCATCACCCTCTCCTCTGTCCAGATGAGTGGGCAGCTTATGTGGAGGCAGGCCCCGGGAGGCGGTGTTCCCTTTCCACAAGGTAAGGAGAAGAAAAAGGTGGGGAAGCAGGGAGATGAAGCAAACCTGGGGCCTGTTGCTTCATCGTATTTCCTCTGCTCTGTTCCTTGCCACAGAAGACCCTTTTACACCTGTACACCATGCGGTTGTGATTTGAGGCAAATGAGGCTTCTCCATATCCGCGGATCTAGCCTTGAATAAAGCCTTTTTCCTTTTCTCCAAAATAAATGTTCTCCTTTGGTTTGGTCGGAAAACGGACTGCGTATGCAACTCTGAGTGGCCCGTACAACACCAGTATTCCAAGTATGTTGATAAA
Source organism: Chinchilla lanigera (assembly GCF_000276665.1). Lineage (NCBI taxonomy): Eukaryota > Metazoa > Chordata > Mammalia > Rodentia > Chinchillidae > Chinchilla > Chinchilla lanigera. The sequence continues at coordinate 232,718 of NW_004955482.1, forward strand.
TGTATACATCTTTTTTAACCAAATTTAATGCCTACTCCACATTTGCAGTACTTCCATTTTGGAGGGCTCCAACAGTGCTGACATTGCCTTGTTCTCCAAGCTGCCTGAAATTTCTCGGCATGGACGAACCTTACTGTGTCCAGTTTCTCGTCTTGGCCGGTTTTTGTTTTGTTTTGTTTTGTTTTGTTTTGCCGGGGGTCGGGGCGTGCGCCTCCTTGAGCATCCTTTACACTACACACGGGAAAGCCGATAGAGTCCAAGAGGTGGGACTGCTGAAAGGAAATGCGCACTTACAATGGAAAGATATGGCAAGCCAGCCCTCCAAGAGTGATCCAGGCTTACTTGCTGACAAGCACCGAAGATGCTCTCTTCGCCACCAGCTCGCCCGGAGTGCTCAGATGTCCCCATCTTTGTAATCCACGTGTAACAATGGTACACGAACACACTTTCCATTCACATTTATCTTACTACCGATAAAGTGTACGGTTACTTCTCTATCTAAACGGCACTTTATTTTAGGCGAAGCTATAAGAACTTGGGACGTCCATCCCAGAAGTTTCCCCGTCCCTTTCCCCGCTACGCGACATGGCGTCCAACGCAGCTACTTCCTTGATCCTAGGGAGATGAAGTCGTCCCGGCCAGTGTCAAAGATGGCGGATTTGCGCACAGCGCCTCTTCTGCGCAGGCTCCGCTAGCCCCAAAGTCCACGTTTTAGGGTCGCCGCCGCTGCCGCTCTAGCCACCGCTCTCGGTAGGTACCGCCGCCAGCCAATCGCAGGGCACGCTTCATGGCTCCGCCCGCGGATCAGCTGAAGGACTGCGATGTCTGTTGACAGCGGCGGCGGTCTGCTGCCGGTTCCGGGATCGGCGCTGGGTGTGGGGTGAGCGGCAGGCGGCGGGCGACGGCCGCAGCTGTGGACGTGGGGTAAGCGGCACAGGGGGCGGCTAACGAAGCCTTTTCTTGCCTGGGGCGGCGCGCCCTCCTCAGCGGCGTTTCCGGGTCTCGTAGATGTGAATTCGATGGAACCGCCCGGGGAAAACGAGCAGCCGCCGCTTCCGCCGCCCTGGGGCCGGCTTCTCCGTCTGGGCGCCGAGCAGAGCGAGCCACACGTCCTCCTGCGGAAGCGTGAATGGACCCTCGGGCGCCGGAGAGGTGAGGGGCGGCGGGCAGGGGACGGGCACGGAAGACGGGAGCGGGGGTCGGGAAGGGGAGCGAGGACGGGGTCGAGGATCCAGCAGGGTGGGGATAGACACTAAGGAATGGAGGGCACCCACGGTGGGGGCAGGACGAAGAGGGGGGAGCGGGCGGAGCCCACCAGGCGGGGTGAGGGGTGCACGGTGCACGGTGCCTTCCAGGGAAGTGGGCTGTCGTGTGACACATGCCACTGACTCTTCCGAAACGCTCAATGTAGATCACTGATTTCTCCCTACAACTTTATAAAGTTGTGCTCACGTCCTCCAGTTGTCATACGTCCTCCAGAACGGGATTTTCATTACAATACAGAATTTCTTTGACTGCAGTGAAATAAAGTTAAAAATCAGTAACAATGAATATTGGAAAATTCAGAGGTAGAAATCAAACTTTTTTTTTTTTTTAGACACTGTCTCATGGGTTAGTTAGGCCAGGAAGGCCTCAAACTTGCAGTGTAGTCCACAATGGTTTCAAAATCTCAAGCTCCTGCCTCAACCTCATGAGTGCTGGGATTATTGGAAACAGATTTTTGTTGTTATAAGTTTTACACCTTACAGTATACCTTACAATATAATATGTCTTCTTTTAGCAGTATTACATCCCAGTCTCAAATTTTACTAATATTGAAAGTGTGTATCATTAGAAACTTTTTTTTGGTACCAGGAATCAAACTCAGGACCTCACGCTTGCCAGGCAGGCACTGTGCCATTGAGCTATATCCCCAGCCCCGTCATTAGAAACTTTTGAAAAAAAAAAAAAAAAAATGTTGTATTTACTCAATGCATTAAAAGGTTTGGTGGAGAACAGGGGTCCTGGAGAGAAACTGCCTGGCTTTTCGTTACCACTTAATGTTAGCAACTGTTGCAACACGTTATGAATGTTATTTCTTGTTAGGACATAACATTTTATGTTAAAACATGGGGCACAAATGTTCAGTTAAATCTGTTTGGTATTAAAAATATTGTCAATGAATGTATTAATGTTGCCAGAAAAACAAAGGTTGTTGTATTAGTCTGCTGATACTACTGCAATAAAATACCACATTCTGAGTGGCTTAAGTACCAATACAACACTGTCTTGATCACTGTCATTTGCTGGTAAGTCAGCCAAGTAATTAGACTTCCAACTTGGTTCTTTTCAAAATTGCTTTAGATATTCTAAAATTTTCCCCGTTAAATTTAGGGTTAGCTTGTTGGTTTCTATAAGCCTTCTGGAATTTTTGTTGGAATTGTGTTGTTTTTGAAGCAGTCCAGGAGAAAACTGGTGACTTAATAGGATTGATTCTTCTGACTCCTACCACGAGAAGCTCCTCCTTAGACTACTGTTGCTTGAATGTGTCTTGCCATGACTTCTTGTGGCTACTGCCAGATGTTGTCCACTTCATCTTTTGGGTGCTTACATGGTGGCTTCATGTGTTGTGGGTGGGGGAGTCCCTTCTGTGAACCCAGCATCTTTGGGGAGTTGGGAGTGATGGTGACGTGTCCATGTGCTGCACACATTTTGTGTCCTCCTTCTCCTTTGGGGGTCATGGTGATGAGTACTGTGCAGGTGCTTTGGCTGGGTCCACTGAACTACTGGTGGTCTGTTAGAATATCACCATGGAGAAGCTCAGCAACCACCTGGCCTTGGTGTATGCCCAGAAGTAGATGGTTGGTAGGATGAAGGCAAAGGACCAAGGCTGGTACCAGAAGCAAGCCTGGGCTCTCCAGTGAGCACAGCCACTACTACAAGACCATTGAGGACCTGGGGGACAAGATTTTTGGTCCTGCTATGGAGAACTCCAGGATTATTCTGTATATTGACAACAATACCAATCTGGCTACAGATAACTTTTGAATCAGTTTTTTTTTTTTTGCACTGGAAATTGAACTCAGGACCTTGTGCTTGCCAGGGAGGCGCTTATGCCACTGAGTTACATTCCCAGTCCCTTTTGAATCAATTTTGAGATGAATGAAGCAAGCCCTGTCTTTGAGCATGAAGGCTGGTATCAGTGGCCTGCCCAAAGTGCTGGAGCAGCTCCTCTGGTCAAGATCAACCCAAAGATGGGTATTGAAGGCCTTAGGGAGGGGTTTTCTGTTAGTAGGAGAAGAAGAACCACAAAATAGAAACCAATGCCCTGAAGGCCAGGTGAGTGGCCAGGTCCATGGGGAAGTAGAGTCTGTTCTGGCATCAGCATCACCAAGATTGCATCAAACTGGTTCACTAGCTGGATTGAGGAGCTGAATGAGGAGGTTTCTGCCCAAACTGAACAGCTCCAGATGAGCAACTCTGGGATCACTGACCTGTGTTGTACCCTCCAGGGTCTTGAGGTGGAGGGACAGTTACAGACCAACATTAAAACTGCCCCAGAAGGCATGTTGGCAGAAACAGAGACCCACCTTGGAGCCTCCCTGGTATATGACCAGATACTGATTAGCAGCATGAAAGCTCAGTCTGGAGACGAGTGTGCTGACATAAAACTGCAGAACCAGGTGTCGCAGACATCAATGTAGCAGTTCACAAGCATCAAGTAGTGCCTGAAGCAGTGTGTTACTACCTACCAGAACCTGCTTGTGGGCTATAATGCTCACTACACCCTACCTACCTCAAGGTCCTCTGATTCAGCAGGCTCTGGACGCCTACCTTCCTTTAAAGGGGTTCCACCAGGTGCGATGGTGCACGCTTGTAATCCCAGGACTCAGGAGGCAGAGGCAGGAGGATAGTTGCGAGTTCGAGGCCAACCTGGGCTACACAGTGAGTTTGAGGCCAACCTAAACTACATAGTGTGACCCTGCCTCAAATAAATAAATAGATAAATAGAGGATGTAGCTCAGTGGCACCAGTGCCTGCCTGGCAAGTGCAAGGTCCTGAGTTCGATTCCTGGTACCAAAAAAATAAAAAAAAATAAATTTTTTTAAAAAATTCCCTTGGGTCAGCAGGTAGAGAGGGGCACTTGGCCCTGGCTCTTCCCCTGGCCTGCCAATAAAACTGGCCAACAGGAGGAAAACCAAAACAATATTGATCCTTCTGTATAGACACTTAGATCAGTAATGGAGTAATGCTCAGGCCAAGGCTGGGGATGTAGCTCAATGGTAGAACACTTGCCTAGCATGCTTGAGGCTCTGGGTTTAATCCACAGCACCACCACCCCCTCAAAACAAACAAACAAACAAACTCAGGCCAAAACAGGTTCCACATGGAACATTTTTAGAAATAAATTTGACTCGTCATTATTTCCTTCACAAATTCTCCAGTTTTATTTGGTTGACTGGCCAGCTGTAATAGAGATGGAACCTGGGGCGCTCAACTGCTGACCTACATCCTCACCTCGTTTTCTTTTTTTTCCCTTTTTCTTTTTGAGAGAGGGTCTTATCATGTAGTTCAGGCTGGCCTTGAATTCACTGTGAAGTGCAGGCTGGCTTTGAATTCTTGGTACTCCTTCTGCCTCAGCCTCCAGAGTGCTAAATTCTTCAAGTTTGTTTTTTTTTTAACCACAAACTGAACTCAGGACCTCGCGCTTGTCAGGCAGGTGCTGTGCCACTGAGCTGTATCCCTGGCCCAAATTCTTTAGTTTTAAATTGTCTTTAATTCCTATAGTATCTTTATGTAGAACCATAGGCTGCTATTATATTATAAGTAGTAGTAATTAGTCATTACATATAGTTTTCTGAAAGTGTTTGTACTTTTGATTTAAAGAAGGAGCAATTATATATTTGAGAATTTCCCTTTCTCCCTTATATTCAATGAAGATCTGGCTGTATTCTGCTCTGGACACTTTCACCTTCTGTTCTATATTTTCTTGTACATGTGTCCATGATAATTTGCTCAGATTTTCTGTGACTGTTTCTGTCATTGCTTCAATTTTGTGATGGGTTTTGAAACCTTAGGTTAAATAGAGGAAAAAGTTAAGGATTAAGTTAAGTCCCTTAGTTTTATTTAAGTTCTGATATTTATCAGACTAGCTGTGCATATGCATCATAAAATTGTGCTAAAGAGTCAAGCATAGGGGCTGGGGATTTAGCTCAGCAGCAAAAGCGCCTGCCTGGCAAGTGCAAGGTCGTGAGTTCGGTTCCCGGTACCGGAGAAAAACAAAAACAAAACAAAACAAAAAAAAGAGTCAAGCATAGGGATGCACACCTGTAATCCCAGCACTCTATGGGGCTGAAGCTGGAGGATTGGAAGTTTGAGCCTCAGTTGGGCAACATAGTGACTTAGTGAGACCCTGTCTCAAAGTTAAAAATTAAAAAATAGTCTAGCTCAGTGTGAAGATGTTGGGCTCAATTCCCAGTACCATCAAAAGAAAAAAACCAAACTGTTCTGAAGACCCAGCACTTAGGAGACTGAGCTAGGAGAATTTCAAATTTGAGGCCAGCCTAGACTACATGTTGAGACTTTATCTTAAAAAAGCAACCAAGTTATAAATAAATAAATAAATAAATAAATAAATAAATAAATAATTAATTTTGAAAAACAACCAAATTGTCCTGAAGCTATTGAAGTCATGGTGGGTCATCTGCTAGGTAATGGGGTTCCAGAAGGCTTAGGACACAGCCCTCCTCTTTTACTTTGGATTAAATGCTTAGCTACTTAAATGTTTCCTGTGTGGGCACTTTGGCACATACTTTGGTAAAGCAAAGGGAGTAGAGTTCACAGAACCTCAATTTCCAGTGTCTCCCTGTCCTCTGTTTTAGGTTGTGACCTCTCATTCCCCAGCAATAAACTGGTCTCTGGAGATCACTGTAAAATTGTAGTGGATGAAAAGTCTGGTCAGGTGACACTGGAAGATACCAGGTAAGTACTTTCCAAACTTCTGTTTCCTGTTATGGTGTAGGAAGATAATGGCTGTGTGTTTCAGGACAATAATAATAGTTTGTTTTCTCTATTGTGATGTGTAGCTTCTCAAGATATCATAGTGTATTTTCTGGGTTTCTAGAATGGAATCCTGGGTATTGCTTTGGTGCCTATAGATCTTAATTAAAATTAAATCACATATGGTTCAGAAGCCGGACTGGATAGTATACACCTATAATCCCAGGTACTCAGGAAGCGAAAGCAGAAAGATCTTGCATTCAAGGCCAACCCTGGGCAATTTGGTGATACCATGCCTATCTTAAAATGAAAGGAAGTAAAATGGACTGGGGATATAGTTCAGCAGTAGACTGTTTGCTTAACATGTCTCAGGCCCTATATGCAATCCCTAGTATCACAGAAATTTTAAAAAAATTAAAGTATGGCTCAAAAATAAAACTATTTGGTTTTTTAAGACAGGATCTTGGTGTGTAGTTCTCACAGGCGTTGAACTTGCTATATAGCCCAGGCTTAGTGATCCTCCCAGCTCAGCCTCCCAAGTGCTGAGGTTACAGGTATGTGCCACTACACCTTGTCCAGAAATAAGATATTTTTAGACACTGATAGTTAGGTATGGTGGCATATGCCTGTAGTCTCAGCTGCTCCAAAGACTGAAGCATGGGGACTGGAAGTTCAAGCCCAGCCTGGGCAACTTAGCAAGATCATGTCTCGAAATTTTTTTGAAAAGGAGTGGGGATGTAGCTCAGTGCCATAGCATTTACCTAGCATGTGTGAGGCCCTGGATGATGCCTAGCATGGCAAAAAAAAAAAAAAGACATAATGTTTTTAATTTTACAAACTTTAATTTAAAGTGTGACCTTTCTCCCAAACTAAAATATCTTGTTTCTTTGAAATTAATAAATTGCCCTTTCTTTGTGGCACTGGAGTTTAAACCCAGGGCCTTTGCACTTTGCTATAGCCTCAGCTCATTTTTAATTTTTAATTTTGAGACAGGATCTAAAACTAAGTGGCTGAGGTGAACTTTAGATCCTCCTTCCTCAGCCTCCCTCATTGCCAAGATGACAAGCTATTGTGCCTGGCTAATAAATTCTTTTTTTGTCTTATTTTGTTTTTTGAGACAGGCCTTATTTTGTTTTTTGGCCTTGAACTTACTGTGTAGCCCAGGCTGTCCTCAAGCTCTCAGGGACCCTCCTGCCTCAGCCTCCCAAGGGCTGGGATTACAGGCATGCACTACCATGCCTGGCCTCGCTAATAAATTCTTTCTTTTTTTCTCCAATCACATTTTATTGCTACATTTTAGATATACATTATGGTCACATTCATCATAGAGAATTTGTACCTGTACGTGATATGACTTGGATTTTTTTTTCCCCATTCCACTACCCTCTCTTCATCCCCCTCTTTCGTCCCCACTTTCAAAAGCTTTGTTCCCATTTTTTCCTTCTTATGTAACTGTATTACCACCTTTAGAAAGCTTTACAAAACTCCACTCACATTAAAAATGTGTGTTTGAGGTTATTACTGCATGACTGAAGATATGCGACTGTCATCGTCTCTGTCATCGTCTCTGCATTTCCACTGGGTATGCAACTAGATTCCACTCATCTCTTGCATCATTATTCATGATAACTTGTCATTTCCCTCCTTGGTGGACATTTATTATTTTGATTTATTGCAAACCACATTGTAGTGCTTGTCCTCCAGAGTCTGTAGCTATGTCTGATTATGTTTTGAAGGGAATGCGTCACTGAAATGTGCCAGGTTTTTTGTTTTGTTTACTTTGAAGATTGAACACAGAGCACTGCACATGATGGGCAAGTGCTCTACCGCTGAACTCCATCCCAGTCCTTTTTATTTTATTTTGGGACAGGGCTTTGCTAAGTTGCCCAGGCTGGCCTTGAGCTTGCCATCCTCCTCCCTCAACCTACTAAGTAGCTGAGATTACATGTGTGCCCCACTCTGCCCCACTAAATGTGCCTGTTTTAAATTCCATATAAGTGTGAGGGACCTCCAGCAGCACAGTGAGGTGTGCCTTTCCCTCCTAATGAGACTTGGTATTTTTTTAGAGATCAGGCGTTATAGTAAGAATGGTTTTAGGGATATAGGACTGGGAAAAGTGTTTTACGAGGAAGCATAGATGCTCTTTTGCTATTCTAATAATTAGCAGATGTAGGGAACAGAGAGTACTTTCTGTTTGACAAAGGGGCCAGAAACATGCTGGGGGAAAGATAGCCTCTAACAAATGGTGCTGTCTATCCACCTGCAGAACAATGAACCTACACTCATATCTCACCCTGTACTAAAATAAAATGACAATAGATCAGAGACCTCGATTTTTTTTTTTTTTTTTTTTTTTTTTTTTTTTTT
>NW_004955482.1:241163-279832 GCF_000276665.1 Chinchilla lanigera
CTATGCAGTTCAGGCTGGCCTTGAGCTTGTTTTATAGCTCAGGCTGGTCTCAAACTTGTGACAGTCCTCCTGCCTCAGCCTCCCGAGTGCTGGGATTACAGGCGTGTACCACCATGCCTGGCTCAGAGACCTAGATATTAAAACAAGAACACTAAAACTGGTAGATGGTAAATTAGGTAAAACTCTTAAAGACATAGCAAAGGTGAGGACCTTCTGAACAGAAACTCAGCTGCACAACAAATAGCACCAAGAGTTAACAAATGGGACCATATACAATTAAAAAGCTTCTGCAGAGCAATCGAAACAACCAACAGAGTAGAGACACAACTTACAGAATGGGAAAAAATTTTTGCCAGCTACCCCTCCAACAGTGGACTAATATCTAAAATATATAAAAATCTCAAAAAAATGAGACCCCCCACAAAATAAAAGAATCAAAGAAGGGCAATTGGAATGAATAGACACATCTCAAAAGAAGCACAGATGCCAATAAATACATGAAAAGTGTTCATCTTCAGCCATTAGAGAAATGCAAATTTAAACTACTGAAATTCCAACATAGTTCAGAAAGAATGACTATCATCACAAACTCAAAAAACAAGAAATGCTGGCAAGCTTATGTGGGGAAAAGGAATCCTTCTCTGTACTATGGGTAGAAATATAAATTAGTAGTACAGCCTCTTTGAAAATCAGTGTGGAAATTCCTCAAAAAATCAAAAATAAAAATTTCATTTGACTCAGCTATACTTCTTCTGGATATATTCCCAAAAGAATTAAAGACATCATACTACAGTGGTACATACCTATGTGTTTACAGCACAACTCGCAATAACTAAGTCTTGGAAAGGCCCTATATTTTCATTAACAGATGAATGGATAAAGAAAATGCATATTCACGTGGTAGAACTGCTCAGCCATAAAGGAGGATAAATTTGACCTATTTATAGAAAAATGAATGCACCCTGAGAACATAATTCTAAGCAAAATAAACAAGACATGGAAGGTTAAGCATCACATGGTTTCTCTTATATGAAAATCTGAAGTATAAATAAAGAGCAAGATAAAAAAACAAGAAGATAGACCTTTTGCAAATGGGAAGGGAGTCTAGGGATGGAGGGAGGAAGGAAAAAAAAGTGGGGAAGGAGAATGTGTTCATTGTGTATTGCAAACATGTACTAATTAAAAAGAAAAACATAACCTGTTTGGAGCTGTCTGCCTAGGTTGGGCGTGGCTTCACCACATTGGCTAGATGATGTGTTAATTGCCTATGGCTGTTAACAGCGAATTGCCACAAACTTAGTGGCTTTAAACAACACACATGTATTGTCTTACAGTTGAGGAGGCCCAAGTCCAGCACAGGTCTCTCTGGGCTAAAACTAAGGTCTGGTCAGGTCCACTTCCTTTGAAGGCTTCAGGGAGAATCTGTTGCCACTTTTCCCAATTTCCAGAGATGCCACATTCCTGGAGAGGGGCAGACTAGGACAGAAGGGTATAGTCCAGGCAGAGGGGCCCACCTGGGTGGAGGCCTAGAGGCCCAAGGACTGTGATCAGAGCAGAAGGTATGTGGAAAGCCACACTGGGGCATTTGCTCTGCCCAAGAGCAGTGGGAAGCCATTACAGGAGCTTGAGCGGAGGAGTGAGCAGATGACGGGGAGAAGCTGGCAGCAAAGGGCCTGGCTGCAGGATGATGGACAAGGTCAGCAAACTAGGGCTGTATTACCTGTTATGAGCTTGACTGGAATGTGGCCGTTCCTCTTTGTTTACATTCCCTCCCTGGCTCCTTCATACCACGGACAGAGTGGGGCAGTTGGACAGAGACTTACTAGTTACTTTCTGGTCCTTTGCAGAAAGTGCTGTCATTCCCTGACCTCAGTGAGCTGTGGTAGAAGTCTGCTCCTCTAGATTCCCTCCACCAGTGGACCTTATAAGGGAAGCTTCAGAGCTAAGGTGCATGGTGGTTCCAGTGCTGAATTTATGTGTTTAGTTAATCATGTAGCCAACTCCTGATTTTCCATCAAGTCTCCACTCAGAAATCGCTCCCAGGGAGACACTTCCTGTGTGTCTGGTTTAGTGTCCCCTTCACAGCGTAGGTCTGGCACACGTGCTTTGGCCTCTCCTGTCCAGGCAGACTATCTGAGCACAGGGACCATATCATCTTCAGTCCGTAGTGCAGAACCTGTCTCTTAGGAGGAATCAGTGCTTATGTGAGCAATGAGCTAAGCAGAATTCTGGCTATCAGCAGGAGACAGACCTGTGGGCATGCTAAGCAAAGCTCAGGAGGGCCTAGAAGTGGAAACATGGTGCTGCTGACAAGGCCTCAGGATCCACCAGGAGGAAGTACTTGGAAGGGAGCCTGGCACAGGAGCAGCAGAAATGTTAAAACACTCATTAACGTGGCGTGGTTCCTAGTTTGTGAGAAAGTGAATTACAGACAAGCTTTCCTCAGGAGAATTATAAAATGGTACCTGCATATGTGCATTACTATTCCTGTATTCTCAAAATGCTGATATTGAGCCAATTTCCTAATGCTGGCAGAAAAAATGGAATCCCAAGTTATTTTGAGTGGGGAAAATTATACCTTTGTTTTCTTTTCAGCACCAATGGAACAGTAATCAACAAATTGAAGGTTGTTAAAAAGCAAACTTGCCCTTTACAGACTGGCGATGTCATTTACCTGGTGTACAGGAAGAATGAGCCGGAACACAGTAAGAGGAAATCCCCCAGGGGTCAGACACAGGTTTGGCTAGGGTGTTGAGGGGAGCCCAACTGAGGCCAGGAAACATTTTCAGAAAGAAAATCTGTTGGAACAATTACGTTGGCTTGTGTTCCTTTTACTGTCCATGTCGATTCTTGGTGTAAGTAGTTGAACAGTGGGAGTGTTGACTTTGTGATTAGAGCTTTCCTCCATGATCATCACCATGATTATGCGCGGTGCATCTCAAAACACCAGCCACAGAGGAGGAACAGGGATGGGCTGGGAGTTACCGTGGAAGAGCTGGAGTTGTAGGTCGTTAAGGATTTTTTTGGGGTGGGGGATACCAGGAATCATACTTAGGACCTTGCACTTGCCAGGCAGGTGTTGTGCCACTGAGCTATATCTCTGGCCCTGGAGTTGTAGGTAGTAAGACCCAGGAATAGGGTTCTGGAGGTTGGGACAGCAAAGATGAGCCCGGAAAGAGCTTCAGGAGTCTAAGTTTATGTTGTACAAGGACATTGTAGGACAGGACAGTTAGGGGGTTCCTTTGAAGGTCACCCTGAAATACTTGGAGGTCACTATAAAGTCTCCCTTCATAAGGAAAAGGAAGAAGGAAAGATATTCTTCAGCATAAAACCAGCCTTTTGCCACACAGCACAAATCTGTTCCTTTTGGTGGCTTGCATTTATAAGTTAGCGCACATTCTTCACCTTAACCTGCCTCCTGAGGCATTTTTCCCTGAAGCTTGCCTGTGCAAGCTGGTAAAGACGTGTCACTTGTGTTGGACCTCCTAAACTGGTGATGTTACTGGCTGATAAGTGAGGGTAGTTGACAGATAGGTGGTCTGTGACATGACCAGAGGCAACAGAAGAGAAATGAGGTCTCATTTCCCACATGGCCACCATGCTGATTTATTTCCTTTTAGATGTGGCGTACCTCTACGAATCTTTAAATGAGAAGCAAGGCATGACCCAGGAATCCTTTGGTAAGTGAACTCCTGGCCAAGTCACGTATATGTGTGAAGACTGTTGAACAGTGTTCAGCCCCTGCTGTATTTCTGGAGCCCTGAGTGTGTGCTCTTTTGCTCTTTTGTGCTTCCAGAAGCCAATAAAGAAAATATGTTCCACGTGACCAAAGATACCTCAGGTCCAGGGTGGGGTGCCGATCCCCAGGTTCCACCACCATTGCCTGCCACCCAGGCATGTTTGGAAGAACCGCAGCCATCAACATCGACATCAGACCTCTTCCCCATGGCCGCTGCCCCTTCCACAGAGCCGACCAGTGCAGGGCAAGAGCATTCCTCCAGCTGTGGTGAGAGGCGGGGCACAGTCTCATAGTTTTTAGTTCACCATTCCTTAGCTATATTGTCACAGAGGCAGAAAAGCCACTGCAGAAAGTTCTTCTTAGTAAGAGTTCTGGTGGAAAATATTGACCTGTTCCACAAGGAGAAATGCTGAGACTCGAGAGCTACAGTAACATGGTATTTTTTAGTTTTATTGAAGTGTAATTCATATACTATATGTATCATGAAGTTAGTATATACACATCAGAGGTTCTTAGCACATTCACAGGATTGTGTGACCATCCCCACTGATTCCAGAACATTTCTGCCACCCAAATGGAAACCCATGTGTTTATGGATTTGCCACTTCTGGACATTTCATGCACACAGAATCCTAAACTCTGTGGTTTTTCTGACTGGTTCCTTTCACTCAAGGTAATGTTTTCAGGTTTTTTTTGAGATGTTGTTTTTCTTGATCATCCCCTTCAGTGAAGTTTTACAGTTTTGTCACCTCATTTTGGGCATATTCTTATTGATTCCTAGAATGCTTGGTTCTCTCTTCTCACATGCATAGCAGTCTGTAAGTTGTCCTTCACATGTCAGTTAGGATGTGTTTGAGTGTGACAGAAAAGCTGTCCCATAACAAAAAGTTGAGAAACATAGCCCAATGCCAGCTCAACAGAACATGATGCTTCCAGGGCCTGTGCATCTGTCCTCCCAAGCTGCCTTTTTTTTTTTTTTTTTTTTTGGCCTTTTTGACACAGGGTTTCACTATGCAGATCAGGCTGGCCTTGAACTCTGTAGGCCAGGCAGGCCTCGAACTCAAAGCAATCCTCCTGCCTCGGCCTCCTGAGTGCTGGGAGTATAGGCATGCACCACCATGTTCGGCCCACCCAAGCTGCCTTTGTCTTAAGAGTGTCAAGTAGAGGTTTCAAGATGGCTGCTAAAGCTATAGGCATCACACCACATTCATTAGTAGGAACCAGGTCAGTCTGTGCAAACAGGATCACTGTTCCTAATGGTTCTGTCCATTGATCAGCAGCAGCAAGAGAACCCTCTTCCAGAGGACAGTTTCTTCAGTTCTCACTAGCTGGCTGGCTGCTCTCCTGCAAGATGCCCTTTCTGGTGGTGCTTGGGACTGATGCAGGGCCACATGAGCTGGTGCTGTATTACTGAGCCACACCCCAGTAATTTTTTATTTCTTTTTTTCATTTCCTTAAGCTTTGTAATGGGATTTGTGGAAGGGGAGTCAGTCATGCAGAAAGTCAGTATGTCATCTTAAAACTGGAAATCTTTTAGGCTACCTGAACTTACTTCCATTTTTGTTAATTTGGCTTTTTTGCTTCCTAATATTGTCACTCCTCACAAAGACACACCTTACCTGTTGTCCTCCCTTAGGCCTCCAGAAGTTTCCTCCTCATTCATAGGCCCCTTGGGTAAGGCAGACACCACAGCAGCAAAATGTTCCCAGCCACATGTTGCACTCTTTCCCATACAGAATCCCAACCCTCTGAGGAATGGCCTTGTCTTAAGCCACTTTCCTCATCACTGAGATGGTACCTGACACCCATAGCTTAAAGAAGGAAGGGTTTATTTTGGCTCTTGTTTCATTGCATAGTCAGCTGGCTCCAAGGTAGGATAGCATGGCAGACATACATGGTTGAGGAGAGCTGAGGAGGGCTGCTCAGGGCATAGTGGCGGGAAATCAGAGGGAGAAGGGAGGATCAGACAGAGAGATGAACCCTCGTAGTGACCAGCCTCTCTCAACCAGACCCCACCTCCTGACACCATGTCAGGTGCCTCCATGTCACCATGCCTCCATAATCCAGTCACCTTCCAAAGGGACTGCCTGTGATCACATGGGACTTTAGGGGTACATATAGGTATAAACCAGAACAGACATTGTGAGGCTATGACTTTTCAGGACACACATGGGAAGGCTTCTTAGACTGACACAGAGGATGCTTAGCTGCAAAAACAACTGAGATGGTGAGTGTCTCAACTTAGGTGTGCAGTTTAGACCATGCCAGCAATGTGCACTCTAGCTATAGCTGCTCAGAGTCTTTTGACTTACCTCTACTTGAATGTCATTACCTCAGATTTGTGAGTGGAAGAAAATACAGTCATTTTAAGATGAAAACATGCCAGGTAGGAGTAAATGTGTGGATGATTGCGTTCTTATAAGTTCTCCAGGCACATGTGCTCTTCACACTTCAGGCCCCTCAGAACCAGACAGGGCCTAGCAGAGAAATGTCTGACTTCCAGCTGGACCCAGCCTCTGTGCTCACCAGAGATGCAGACATACAATTTAGTTCACTTCCACTTCATTAATTTTCTAGTAATCTCCTAATTTCATAAATAGGGTAATGCGTTTATAAATTGTGCATACTAACAAAGTAGCTATATGGTGGCTAATGTGAATCACCTACCAGATGCGAGATGGTGTGATAATTGCTGTTTTGTCTTTAGCATGTTTTTGTTTTGTTTTGTTTTTTGTTTTTTTTTGTCTTTAGCATGTTTTATTGAAGTGTGATTCTTAATGACAACTGGGCAGGCATATCTGTGTCAACTGAGAAGGAAGCAGTGGAGGACATATACAGAAACAATAAGATTCAGAAAATTAGCTTTACATGGGGTGGATGAGCTCCACAGTTGTACAACAAATATCAGTTCTTTATCTATAGAAACTGCCCCTGTCTGCCCCCACCCTTCCTTAAAGATCTAATCTTCAAATAATATAATATGCTGTTACTGAAATAGCACTGGTATAGACAGCTCCTCTGGCAGACAGTGGGAGTTGCCAAAATGCTAGATGGCCACTTCTACCTGGGGATAATTGCTTTTTATTGGTTTTTGTTAAAGGTTAATCCATCCCATGATGAAGCCTGTCAGGTGCCATCACTATAATCTTTGTTCTGGAGATAAACCCAGCTAAATGTAGAAGGATTTTTTTTTTTTTTTTTTTTTGGTGCTGAGAATCAAATTCATGGCCTTTACACCAAGCTACATGCTAGCCCTTTTTATTTTTTATTTTGAGATAGGGTTACTAAGTTACTAAATTTCTAAGGCTGGTGCTGAACTTGCTGTCCTGCCTCAACCTCGCAGAGTGCTGAGATTATAGGAATGTGTCCTCACACCTGGCTCATACAAGGCTTGGAAAGATCATAGTAAGGTGAGTGCTGGAGCCAGAAGCCAGCCTGAAAAGCTAGCTGTCCTTATCATCCTTTAGTATGTGAGCTAATTTGTTCCAATAGTAGTACATTTTTTTACTCCCAGCTACCATAGGCCAGTTCCTTTTCTCAAATAATATGACTTGTACTAGCTATGGTGCTGCATGTCTGTAATCCCAGCACTAGGGAGGCTGAGGCAGAAATATCCCCTCAAGTTCCAGGCCAGCCTGAACTATATAATGAGACCCTGTCTCAAAGTACAACAGCAATGGTAATAATAATACCATTTGCCATTTGAATATTATGAACTAGATGTACATTGTACTATAACATTATGAACTAGGTCTTGAATAAAGGATATGGGAAAGTTTACCAACATTTCTTTTTCCTTTTTTTGGTACTGGGAGTTGAATTCAGGACCTTGCACTTGCCAGGTGGGCACTGTGCCACTGAGCTATCTGCCCAGCTCTTGCCAACGTTTCTGCCAAATCCAGTCCTGTCATTTGGAACTCTAGCTTCTTCATGTGGATCAGAGCTCTCCTTGCCTATGTGGTTCCACTCCTTTCCTTTTTCTCGCCCACTGTGACCCCCCATTTCTGTGCACTGCTTTACACCTTTTTTGGGGCTCTTTGCCAGATAATGTGCATTGTGATTGCTGGCATGCAGATTTGTGTGTAGTATCCCTGGTGTTCAGGGCTGATCACATCACAGACTTCTCTGTGTCTTTTCTTATGATGTGCCACTTGGGCTCCACGTGCACAGTGAAAGACGCCAGTGCATTTAAGATGCATGACTTGTGTGTGTAGTATTTCTGGCGAGCCATGTTACGATTTTTACGATCTTGCCAGGTATGGTTGCTTATACCTGTAATCTCAGTACTCTGGGAGGGAAGATTGCAAATTTGAGCTCAGCCAAAGTGACTTAGCAGACCCTGTTTTGGAACAGAAAAAGAGCTGGGTTGTAGCTCAGTGTGAAGGCCCCAGTTTCAATCTCCAGTACCACAACAAAACAAAACAAAAGCTGACAGCTTGAATTGCACACTACACATTGGGTTGAATCAGTGACACCTTCTCAACATGTTCTCTCCTGATGCAGATGAATTGGAACCTGTCTTGTTTGACCTTTCACAGGGTCTGGAGGTGCAGGCATCTCCCCAAAAGGATGTGGTCCATTTGTGGCAAGTGACGAACTCTCCAGCCTCACTTCAGCTCTCCCAGACAGAGAACGGGCACATTTTTCTTTGTTAGGGTCCCGGGACCAGGAAGATTTGGAGCCCATTAAGAAGAAGATGAAAGAAGGTCAGAGTCTTATAGTTCCATGCACCCTTTGCTGTCTTGTGAGCTCCTGAGGAGCCCCTCAGGCTACTGACTGTGCCAGTGCTCTGTGCCACAGTGGCTATTGCCCTGGATAGGCCACACTTTGCAGAAGCACGTGTACTCTGCCTCAGTACTCTGTCTCAGACTGTAGTACCTCATGTTTTCTGAATGAAAATTTGGGCATTTTCTTTTTGGTTTGCATAATCTGGATAAAACTGTGTTTACTACCAGGCTATACTCTGAATTGCAGACTTGATATCAGAGTCCTCCATCATGACGTGGCAATAATTTCTAAAAATGTTTAAACCAGATATGCCACCAGGGGGCTGGGGATTTAGCTCAGCATCACAGTGCCTGCCTGGCAAGCGCGAGGTCGTGAGTTTGATTCCCGGTACCGAAAAAAAACAAAACAAAACAGACGTGCCACCAGGTTTATGCATATAATCCCAGCACTTGGGAGGCTGCAACAGGAGGATTGCCTCGAGTACGAGGCCAGTCTGGACTACATAGAACCTGTTTCAAAAACAAATGATGTGCTTAAATGATAGTTTGAGCCTTCACATTTAAGGTCACTTAGAGAAAAAAAAAATCTATAAAAACCAGAGTTTAGAAGATTATTAAAAGTATTTGGGAGTGTGGTGGTACAGTGATCGTTACACAGCAGGCCCAGGCAGCACTGGCCGTGAGCAGTGTAAGAGGCAGGGTTGAGGAAGCTGAAGTCTGTAAACACTGGTGGGAAACAGCAGATCCGCTTGAGGAGGGTGCAGAAAAAATCAACATAAGAAAAAATAAGCAGATATAAAATGAAGCAACTTGACCTCTAGCAAAAATGAAAATTTGTATAAGGCAAAAAACTTAATTTTAGTATACTGCTTGGCTTAGCAGTGCATAGTTAACATGAGCAAAATGATGTCATACAATATAGTTTAACCAACAGTTGTGTTAAAGACTATTAAAATATTGTGAAAGGGGCCTCAGGTCAAAATATTTCACTGTATTAAGAGATGATATATTAAGAAGTGTTGTCTAAAATTGATAACTAGGGGTGAGGTAATAGCTCAGTGGTAGATCTCTTTCTTGCCTTTCCTGTGCAAGGCTCTGAGTTTGGTTTGGTTTGGTTTTCTTTTGTTTTGTTTTTGAGACAGGGTCTTCCTATGAAGTTTAGGCTGGCTTTGAGCTCACTTTGTGGCCCAGGCTGGCCTCAAACTCGAAACAATCCTCCTGCCTCAGCCTCCTGAGTGCTGAGATTATAGGCGTGCACCACCACACCCAGCTAGGCTCTGGGTTTGATCCTCAGCATTGCAAAAAATAAAATAAGCTGCTAAATCAAGTGTAACAATATAAGATATGGTAAACATATGGAGGTAAATGCCGGAAGAAATAGTGAAAAGACACGAAAGTAATTTCCTCAGAAGAGGAAAATGTAGGTGAAGAAAGACTGGGTAGAGAATGGCTGCATTTGTTTTTTATGAGGTGTAATCTGAAGATACAGAAAGTTTTTAAATTTTTTAAAAATTTATTACAGTAAAAGACATGTTGCCATTTGTCACCCTCAAAATATTCACCATACTCCCCTCCCCTTGTTTCAAACACACTTCACCATCGTTCTCGCCACTTCCTGAAGCAGTTCGGGAAGGCCTCTCTCCTGAGTGTCTTCAGTTACACTGTTTGGGTTGCCTCAACATCCTGAATTAATTAAAAATATTTACCCTTTCATGGTCATTTTGACTTTGGGGAAAAGCCAGACTCTAAGGAGTATGAGGACACATTGCCATGTTTTTATGAGGCTGCTTTTCTGTCAGATGGCATCCAGCCGCAGCATTCACCATATTTTTTTTATCACACCTGATAAAGACACTCAGGAAAGAGGACTTGCAGAACTGCTTCAGAAAGTGACACCAATAATAAGATAAGTGAGTTCAAAGGAAGAGGGAGTACTCTGAGGGGAAATAATGGCAAATGTGTCTTTTACTGTAACAAATTCCCCTTTTAAACACTCACTGTATATTTCAGTCATACCTCATATATGACTTTAAATTGTGTGCAAGTGTTTTTCTCTTCAGAACTGACAATTGAACCAAGGATCTTTGCACTGAGCTATATTCTTAGCCTTTTTATTTTATTGTTTTAAAATCAAAACCATACATAATATTGCAGCATGACAATCATGACATTTTTGTGACATACTTAAATTTCCATTTTGACATAATAGCTCTTTAAATCAGTCATCGCTACCTAATACATAAGAAGCTTTTATCTAACTCGTTGCCCTTTAATGGGATGTCACTGAAGAAATCTGTGACAGCGTCTGGACCACTTAATGTCTAGGCATCTCTATTGCGGCATATATATAAGCATATAGGTCACATGAGTTTTTGTTATTATTACTGACTGGTGACCTCATATTGGCTTGACCTGAATCTCCTATCACAATTAATCGGAGCACAAAAGAAAGACAAATGTCTGAATCTGAAGGAAAAGGTCTTTCACCATTAAACCCAGCTTTACATTATAGAAGACAATATACCTAGAAGGCACGAATACATTTAATACAGTGCGAGATTAACCATGAATTGTCACACCCATATGAAAAACCTTTGTTTCTTAATTTAGTTATGTACCAAGAGCATCTTTTGTGAGAAAACCTTACTACATTATTTCTAGAAAACTTAATCTTTTACCCTTTTAAAATTTTCTTTTTAAAATCAGGGTCTCTAATTACTAATTGCCCAGAGTTGCCTCAAACTTGTGATCTGCTTCAGCTTCTCAGAGTGCTGAGATTATAGGTGTTCACCACTGTAGCCAACTCTGTATTTAATTAAAATGGATTGGGTTGGAGCTCAGCAGCAAAGTACTTGTCCCACAGGTGCAAGGCCCTGGGTTCAGTTCTCAGCACTGCCCATAAAATTGATCTTTGATGACATACACATGAATGAATAGAACATAAAAACACAGGAAGCCAGGCACACACCTGTAATCCCAGCACTCTGGGAGGCTGAGCAGGAAGATGAGAAGTTTGAGCCAAACATGGATAATTTAGCAACTTACCGATACCTAGTCTCAGACTAAAAAGGGTTAGGGTTGTAGCTTATGTGAAGGAATGGATTCAATTCCCAATAGTGTATAAAAGCAGGAGAAAGAACATTCCAAAGCTTCTGGTGCCAGTGGCACATGCCTGTAATCTGCACTCTGAGAGGCTGAGGCAGGAGGATTTCTCTTTTTTTTTTTTTGGTTTTTCTCCGGTACCGGGAACCGAACTCACGACCTTGCGCTTGCCAGGCAGGCGCTTTTGCCGCTGAGCTAAATCCCCAGCTCCAGGAGGATTTCTCTTTAAGTTAAAGGCCAACCTGGGGTACATAGCAAAACCCTGTCTAAAAAAAAAAAAAAAAAAAAAAAAAAACAAGAAAAAAAGCTTCTGGTGCTATGTTAGAATTTCTGGTTTCCATCATATTTCTGTATGCACAAGAGCCATGTTTGTTTGTTTCAATTAAAATGGCATTTACACAAACATTGTTTAACAGCTAAACTTTATGATCCTCCTAGCCAGATATGTTGGTGCACTCTTATCACCTCAGCACTTGGGAGGCTAGGCAGGAGAATCTTAAGTTTGAGGCCATCCCAGGGTACATAGGAAGTTTAAACAAAAACAAACAAACAAACAAAAATCCTACTTTACTCTCCCAACCATGCCAAATAGCTGGGACTATAGGTGTGTGCCACTGTATCCAGTTTTTTATTCTAAAACAGGATTTAGACATAACAGAATATAAAACTTGTTTGGGCTTTCTTAAAAATAGCCCATATAAATGCCAACCATGGCAATGACTGTGTGTCTGCTGCTGCTGGCAGACAGTCCACAGGTTGAGGTGTTCCTTAAACAGAAAGGCTGTACGTTGATGTCCGTTTTTGCTGTGGCAGTCAGAACTCATCCCTTTCTCTTGTAGATGGGGAGCTGGATATAAACTTGCCAGTGGTGGTTACAGACCAGTGTAGAAACGCCCAGGCCACTCATGACACCAGAGCAGCCACCATGAAGCCAGACAAGATGGCAGAGACACTCACGTGCATCATCTGCCAGGATCTGCTGCACGACTGTGTGAGGTACACTGCCCTGCGCCGCAGACTGCCTCCTGGGGAGGCCTGAGTCTGTGTGACCCTTGACCTGTGGGAGGAGGAGGAGTGGGTGAAGCCAGCTCTTGGTCCTCATTGGCCCGGGGCTATGGAGGTTTCCGTTTTCATTTTACTCACATGGTCAACAAGGAGAAACCCTGGAGTTTGGAGACCAAAGGTATAGAACCCTCAGGGCTCTGGTCAGCATTAGTTTTGACTGATAGGAGTCATGGGTAACTCCGCAAACCTGGCCATTGCCTTACAGACAGATCAAACTGTACCACGTCTTAAATGTTCCCTGGTTAAAGAAACATAGTATTTGTCATCAAATGACTGTCTCAGATGTAGCTTCAGAAGACCTTTCTCCTTGCTTTTGTGTGAGAACTTGGGTGATGGAACCTCCCCAAGTTTCAGCCTGAAGCACTCATTTTCTCTGTTGTTTGTGTTCCTGAGGTCACTGTCTTGCTCTCCTGACTCACTTTTAAAGCCAGAGACCATGTGGGCTTAGCTTTTTATCAGCCAAGACTGAGCTGAACTGTTTTAGGTTAGGCAGTACAGAAACCCATGGTTGGCCATGATTTGGTTCCAGCTTGCCCTTCTAGTGGAGGGTCTGCGGTAGATCTGGTCCCAGGATCCTGGGCAAGTCCTAGGGGGCTGTGTCTGGAAAAGTGTCCTTCTTGTTCCTCCAGTTTGCAGCCTTGTATGCACACATTCTGTGCAGCCTGCTACTCTGGCTGGATGGAACGCTCATCCCTGTGCCCCACATGCCGCTGTCCAGTGGAGAGGATCTGTAAAAACCACATCCTCAACAACCTCGTGGAAGCATACCTCATCCAGCACCCAGGCAAGTGGGTTGGCCACCCAATCCCTCTTTAGGGGCTGGGGTGTGAGTGAAGTTCTGAGCAGCCTAGTTGTATCTCCCTGGTCATTTTCCACTCCCAGCGAATACTGTGTGTCTTTTGAATCTAGACAAGAGTCGCAGCGAAGAAGATGTGCGCAGTTTGGATGCCAGGAATAAAATCACTCAAGACATGCTGCAGCCCAAAGTCAGGAGGTCTTTTTCTGATGAGGAAGGGAGTTCAGATGACCTGCTGGTGCTGTCAGATGTTGACAGCGAATCCTCAGACATAAGGTAAATTCTGTGCTGGCTCAGCGTAGGATATGGGAACTAGAAGTGTGGTCTGTAGTGTGATTAAGAGTTAGCTGTGACCTTAGCCTGGCCTTAACAGCCATGTTCCTTAATGGTTTCTGCTTGTTTTCTGGCAGTGAGGCATAGCCAAGACCTGTTGTTCTCTAGAGTAGCTAAGAACATGGTGTGAACCCCCAGGTAGCCATAGTGGGTCCCAAAACCTCCTTCACCCCCAAATTACTCAGACTCTACATAGTGGGACTTGAGTAATTGCTATGTCAGAGGGTCATGATTTATTTTTCCCCATGCAAGTACACTTATCCCTTGTAGTTTGTTTAGTGACCACAAAGTACTCCATAAATGACAGTGTTAACATTTACAGAGCAGCATCATAGAAAAGCCTTAATTCCTTGGCTAAGAGGACACAGCAAGACCTTGTTTTACCTGCTGACATACTGATGTTTTGTTTTTTGTTGTTGTTGTTGTTGACACTGATGTTTTTTAGCTCTGAAGTCCAAGACTTGCATTTTGGGCCAAGAGTATGGTAATTAAAACGATACCAAAAAAAACCCCAAATTTTATTATTCTTTGAAAAATTCCGTGGTGATGATCAAGAAAAAGGAGAAAGCCAAAAATGCTTTAGTGGCAATGTTTTTTTCTTTTTCCTTTTTTAATTTTTAAAAACATTTTTGCAGTGCTGATAGTGGAATCTGGGGCCTTGCACATGCTAAGCAAGCCTGTACCACTGAGCCATATATAAAATATATATATCATTATATCCATCAGTTGATCACTCATATATATATCTATACATGCATGGGTTTTGGTTTTTTTTTTGAGACAGAGTTTCTCTATGTAGCCCAGGCTAGCCTTCAACTTGCAGTGATCCTCCTACCTCAGCCTCCTGAATGCTGTGATTACAGGCATGTGCCACCATGCCTGGCTCATTTGCATGTTTTTCAACAAAATAAAATGTAGTATTCCAATAGGTATTCTTAAAGAGATAGGATTGTATTGCACTCAGGATGCTGAGATTTCCCAGCGTTTTACATCTGGAAACAGTGCTACAGGGTATGTCCTTATGCTTAAATTTATACTAGATGACCAGCTTTTAACTAAGAGAAATATATAGTCATGAAACAATTGAGTTAAAAGAGTGGGCCTGGGGATTACACCTCATTGGACTTTGGTATGTGAGTTACCCAGTTGCCCGTCAGAAAAGTCACACTGGGCCAGGGACATAGCTCAGCAGCATAGCGCCTGCCTGACAAGTGTGAAGTCATGAGTTTGATTCCTGGTACAAAAAAGAAAAGAAAAGTCACACTGACACCAGTGTACAAGGAATATACAAGCAGTTCCCTTTGCCAGTTTAGTGGGAGAAAAAGGAGATAACTTTTTCATTTGCCTTTTTCTTTACAAATGGAATTGTTCATCCCTTTCACTGTGTTTTCATTTTTTTTTTTTATCAGATCTTACCCTTTCTGTCATTGTTTCTGATCATTGGTTTGAGCTTGGAAAGGCAGATTCTGATAGATGAGACTCTTATGTGCTTGTTCTGTGGATAACAAGTGACTTAGGTCAGTGAGGGACCATGCAGATGAGCACTATGGGCTCTTGCTGGCCTTGGGAATTGTGTGTTTGATAAGGGAAGGATGTGCATGTCCTAGGTAAACCAGCAGTGCCTTGATGTGGGTCTCCTCTCAGCCTCAGAGCTGGGATCCCATTGTCCCATTCATGGTGAGCAGAGACTGAGAAACTCCATGAGCTGCTGTGGAGTGAGAAATGGAGCAGCCAGTGTGTGGTGGCCGTGGTCTTCAACCTCAAGCTCCTGTTGCATGTGGTTCCAGGCAATGCCCACACGAACAGCAGAGGCTGGGCCAGGAGGAGTGGCTGCTTCCTCTCCACATACCAGGTGGCAATGTGGCTGAGCAGGGTAGAGCTGAGCCCCAGTGAGGGGAAACTGCTGCCCAGGAGCCATGTGATGCTGCTACCCTATCTGGAATTGGTGCTTGGCCTGCTTCTCTGTGGCCCTAGCTCTCCTCGTGCTCTTCCTGCAGCCAGCCTTACATCGTGTGCAGACAGTGTCCTGAGTACAGAAGGCAAGCGGTACAACCTCTTCCCTGCCCAGCACCAGACAGCGCACTAGGGGCCCCACAGGGCCTTGAGGGGGATGCGCCGTCCACCTCCACCAGCTTCACCACAGGTGAGAGGCAGCAGCTCACCACGGGCTTGTTCTTTGCATCTGTGTTGGAGCTCAGATTGTTCTGGTTTCCTGTACTGTGTGTTGCCCTCCTATACCATCCCATACCTCCCTTGCTTCCAGCACCCCACTGTCTCTTATAGCCTCTTGCTTTTTGTAATCAGTGTTGGTAAGAAATTGGATCAGTTAACTATTTGTGGGTCTTCCCTGCCAGCCATACCTGAGAGCTAACTGTCCTGATTTGAACATTTAGATTCAACCCAGTCTACTGGTATGGAGCAGCTCATGTCCCCCAGTGCAGTTTGCCAAAATCGAACTGCTGATCACATGTCTGTCCCTTGTATAGGAGACTGGCTGTGTCCCACAGTGACTGCTAAAACCCCAGAACCTGTCAGTCTCCACTTAGTTATCTGTTTTCTGGCAGATGGGTCTCCAGATGCTACCAAGAAAAGTGAGGGAGGGCCTGGGTATGGCTGAGCATGTGCAAAGCCTTGGATTTTATCCCCAGCACCGCCCACCGCCCCCCGCAGAAAAAGAGGAGAGCTGGTTGGGGGCATGTGCCATCATAGTTCTTGGCCCATCCTTTTGGCCATTCTTTGGTCCCTACAGAATGGAAAGATGGCTCAGTGGGCTCTGGCCTTTTGGTCATGGTTGGTCAGGGACACTGCTTCAGTTTTCTAGGTGGTCTGTAGAATCTGTGGACAAGACAAGCAAGGCAGTGCTCAGCTACAGGCATTGGATCTCAGCCACGGCCCTGACTTTGCCACTCAGAAGTTCCTTCCTCTGCATAATGGGGAGCCAACAGCATCTCCTTTTAGAGCCATCACATTACTAATTGGGAATACGTGTCATGCACAGAGAGAGGTTGAGTCCCCATGGGTGCTCAGTGACCCAGAGCGGTGTGTTGTGGTAGTCAAAATGGTCACCTCCCAATGGTCTGTCCAAGGAGCATGCCATGTGGATGTTCCCTGTGTCAGATCAGTCTTCCCTGCCATGCCTGTCCTTTGTTTATTGGAAGGATATAGTTGTTCTTTTGCCTCAGCAGAAATTAAATATACAACTCATTTTATTGTTTTATAATATGTGCTTTATGGGCCTGTCCTGTCTTCATAGGAAAGAGTAGAAAATCTTTGACTAATCTTTGAACTCTTGTTACAAGCACTGAACTAAAGGGTAATTTTTGGTTCTTTTTATTTTTTGCAGTACTAGGGACTAAACCCACATATCCCAAACGAGCACTGTACCACTGAGCTGCACTCCCAGCCCCCAGTTTTTGGTTATATTCCATCTTGTGAGCTCTCTGTTTAAATAGCAGAATAAAATTTGCCTGTTTAGGAACGAATCTGGATCCTCTCGGGGCCTCTCTCGGGGCCTGGCTCTCCTCGTCTGTACGTACTGCTTCCCTAGATGTAAATCTCTTACCACATGTCTTTCTGCCTGGCGTTGCACACACTCTGTCCCAAACGTGCATGTCTTCAGCAGCCCAGGACTACGTGTGCCCTGTGCAAGGAAACCACGCCATATGCACCTGCTGCTTCCAGCCCATGCCTGACCGGAGAGCAGAGCGCGAACAGGATCCCCGTGTCCCACCCCAGCAGTGTGAGTGAACTCTGATGATGCTGTATCCTCCAGGGCTCAGTGTCAGGTAGCTTTCAGCTTTGTGTAGGCTGTGCAGCGAAAATGCACTGCTTGCTTTCATCTGCGTAATCTGTTGGTCCCACATGAGAAGTTGAACTGTTGGTCTTTTCCACCAATGGTAATGCTGCCTTATGTGGAACCATTGCCCATGGATGTGGGTGGGTCTCCTCCAGAGTCTGAATCTATACCATCTCTGCATCAGTCCTCAACTGTGTATGGCATGTCACTCGTAAAAGCTAGTAGTGGAGATAGGATGCCTTTAATCTACAGTTCTTAGCCTTGAAACAGAGCTCTGTCCACAGGTGCAGCTTGTCTGCAGCCCTTCTGCCACCTGTACTGGGGCTGTACCCGGACCGGCTGCTCCGGCTGCCTCGCCCCGTTCTGTGGTAATTCTGCCTTTTCATCCCTGAGTTGCTCTGACCTTTGCATGTTCCCTTGTTAATTTAAGGGCAGGGCAGGTAATGCTGGTGTCTGGGTGATCTGCTGTGGGAAATGAGAAGGCCATTCCTAGTCACCCCATACCTTTTCCTATTGAATTGCAGAGGTTTGCCATTGGAGCATTGAGTTCATGTTAGCTTACAGTCAAGCAAAGACAGGACAGTTAGGTTCTAGTACAAGAAAGTTTATTTCTGCACTCAAAAGACTGCTACAAGAACAAGTCTTGCTCTGGGATTCAGATTTTTGACCCCAGACCAGGTGCTAATGATACCTGGTAATCTTACCATTTTAAGAAGGGTGAGAGATGGAAATCCTTTTTACTTTTTCTCTATTTTATTTTTTTGGGTTTTTCTTTTCTTGTTTTGTTTTGTTTTGCCTTTTGATACAGTCTGCTATGGTCTTACTATGTAATTCAGGCTGGCCATGAACTCACTATGTAATCCAGGCTGGACTCAAACCTGCAGTGATCCTTCTGCCTCAGCCTCTCAAGTGCTGGGATTATAGGCATGAGCCACCACCCCCAGCTTTGTTCTCTATTTTAAATTGTGTTTTACCGTGGGACTTATTCTCTCCACAATCGATAATGGAAAAAAGTTTGGTTATCCTCTCCAGTAAACAGTATTTTGATATGATAAAGTTTCACCTTTATAAAACAAAACATTGCTTCCTTCCTCTGGCAGAGCTCAACCTGGGGGACAAGTGTCTGGATGGAGTGCTGAACAACAACAACTATGAGTCAGACATTCTGAAGGTAGTGTTCCAGATTCCTCCGCTGGGTGAAGTGGAAACCTGGAGACCCGAGGGACTTCTGCCCCGTGATAGGACTCTGTGCTTTCCTTTGTGCATAGTGCAGTTGGTCCTCTGCATTTCACTAGTACAATGATGGCAAACCTTTTAGAGCTCTCAATGCTACAGTCTGCTGCGGCATATGTGCCATAGGTTCACCACCCCTGCATTAGTATATCTCTATTTTCCCCCAAGTTCCAAAAGTAGGTATTTCCGTCATGTCATGAATCAGTAGGAATTAGTTCCTGCAGCTCCCAGTAAGAGTTTCTTAGAAGAGCTGAACCTACAAAAGGAGCTCGTAGCCCCTTGTTTCTGAAGGGTGGGAAGAGTAGATGCCAGGTTTTCAGCCTTGCTTGTCTTGGAACTTTGAGGCTCCAAACCAGGTGTGGCTTCTCCATTGCTCCTGTGCTATGAACGCTTTTGCAGGATTTTTCAGAGAATATGGCACAGGGTCAAAGGTCAGCCCACTTCGTTGAGACTCAGAAACAAGAAATTTCGGAGCCAGCTGGGATGCACTGACCCCAGAGCTTCACTGTGGCCCTGTGCTTTGCTGCCTGTGGCTGCCTGTGCTTTGCCTTCAGCCACTCACAGAGACCTTTGTGGGTTTTCCCCCTCTTGTCATTTTAGTGTTTCTCCCTCTTCTCTGGTATTTTTTCTTAGTACCCTTTTTTTCCCCTGTCAACAGAATTACCTGGCAACCAGGGGTCTGACGTGGAAAAACATGTTGACAGAAAGTCTCGTGGCTCTGCAGCGGGGAGTGTTTTTACTGTCTGGTAAGCTGTTTTCCCTTGTCTCACTATCTCTAGAGTGGACATGTGTTTCTAAGGCACCCTTTGTATCCTGAAACCCCAGCAGGGCATTATACCTGGGCAGTGTTACCTGTCTGCTCTTTTCTATATTTATGATTTTAACCTCTGCCCACCCAGCAGAGGACAAGAAAGGCCTTGGTATTTGGAGTTTTTAAAACCTTGGGTGTAACCTCTATGATATATTCTAGTACCTTCTCTGTATAGGGAGAATGGAGGTACAGCTTTGGCGACTCCACCTCCCCCACACTGAGGTCCTAGGCTGGTTATTCTTGGTTGCCCGTTTGCTGTTGCTGGTTGTTCGTCACACAGTGGAGGTTGCTCCCTCTCCCAGGTAGTTCATATGCCTTGCTTGGATGTGGTCTTTGCCACTCAGCCAAGCTGCAGAAATATTAACCAGCAGTTCTTTCCTAAGACAAAAGTATGATACAAAGACTTAAGAGCTTTGCTTAGACTGGGCACAGTGGCTCACACCTGTAGTTTTAGCACTCAGAAGGCTGAGGCAGGATCACCACAAGTTCAAGGTCATTCGGGGCTCTATAGTGAGTTTAAGATCTGCCTGGACAACATAGACCCATCTGAAACCCTCTTCCCCACAAAAAAAGAAAGATTTCCTCTTAAAACCCCTTGAGTTATTTTTATCTCATGGTCTCATTCCAATGAGTGTGTCATCTGTGGCTGCCACCTCTACCAGGTACTTTAACTTTCACTTTTTAATGGTTTCTTATTTTTGTAAGAACAATAGTGGCTTACAGAGAATACCAGTGATCTAGGAAGTACAAAGGTTAAAGTAAAACTCATTGGAAATCCCACCACTCAAAACCCTTGCAAGTGGGCTAGGGGAAGCCGGTGGTGGAGCACTTGCCTGGCATGTTTGAGGTCTTGAGTTAGATCCCCAGCACTGAAAAGCAAACAAAGAGAGACACTCTGGAATGATGTCTGTAAACTGCCTTTCCAGGGCCTTCCAAGCACATGTTCCTGTCTGCGGATAACTTCACCAATTCCACTTTACTATAGGTGTTCTTTGTACCTAGTTTCCACTTGGCAGTGTGTTATATCCCCATTTCTGCCAAGAAAGGTCTACATACCTTGATTTCTGGGTTTTTCTTTGTTTTTTTGAGCACCAGCTTTCAAACCCAGGGCCTTATGCATGTAAGCAGGCACCTTATCACTGAGCTACATCCCCAGCCCTACCTTGATTCTTTATTATTACATAGTATTCTAATATCAAGCTTGTTTCTAATTTGTTAATAAAGGACATATAAATTGTTTCTAGTTTTCCACTATTTTAAATGATCACAATTTTTGAGCATATGATACAGTAGACTTGAGAAATTGTCACCTTAAGCCAGCTATGGTGACACACACTTGTAATTCTAGTATTCTAGGAGGCTGAGGCAAGAGGATTGCAAGTTCCAGCCCAGTCTAGGCAACTGTCTGAGACTTTATCTCAAAATAGTTTTCAGTTAGCAATAATCGTGCTTCAGATAAACCCCACTGACTGCAATACTGCCACTGCACAAAGCTTTTATCTCAGAATAAAAAGGCTGGTGATGTAGCTCAATGCATCAGCCCTGGGTTCAATCTCCAGTACTGAAAAAAAAAATCTACCTTACAGTAAATCAGTGGAGTTTGTAGGGAAGTATGCACACAGTGTAGACTTTGTCACATTGTCCTCCAAGCTGTGCAGGCTGCATGGTGCTGTGGGGTGCACAGGCAGCATCCCCAGCCTGACAGCTGATGCAGATGTGAGAGACCATACCTATCATTGTTTATTTGCCCATGTTTATAATAGCCAAATTGAAAATCTTTTCTTCATTTACATGGCTTTTGCTTACCTGTGATCTTGGCCTACTTTATATTGTTTGGGCGATTTTATTTTGGTATGGATTTATGTAGTATCTTTGTTAATTTAGTATATAATGTCATTTTTACTGCAAATGTTTCCACTGTATCATTAATATTTCACATTTGTCATTTATATTTCCACTTTGATGTCTAAATTTGTTAATTCTTTCCTATATGTTATTCAATAGTTTTCATTTTATGTAGGTTGAGCATTCCTAATCTGAAAAGCTGTCAAATCCAGAACTTCCTGCTTGTGTGTATTTGTGTGTGTGTCTATATGTGTGCGTATAGATGCGTGTACATGTGGTACTAGGGATTGAACATAGGGCATTCTACCACTGAGCTATATCCCTAGACCTTTTTTTTAAAAAAAAAAAAAAAACCTTGCTAGTTTACCTAGGCTAGTCTGATCCTTGGAATCCTCCTGCTCAGTATACCACCATGCCTGGCTAAAATCCAAAACTTTTTGATTGATGCTGACATGATCAGCATCACAAGAGGAAAATTCCATCCTTACCCTCCTATGATGGTCATTGTTAAAAACACAGATTCCCTGAAAATACTGCCTAAAACTACTTTCAGGCCAAGAGCTGTGGTGCATTTCTGTCAGCCCAGCTACTTGGGAGGCTGAGCAGGAGGATTGAAAGTTGGATCCCAGCCTGGACAATTTAGCTAGACACCATCACAAAATAAAAAATAAAAAGCCTGAGGATGTAGTTCAGTTAAAAGGCCCTGGTCAATCCCCAGTATCGGTTCATACATACATTCATGGCCAACTAGCCCACCTTTTTACCCACCTACCTACCTTCTTGAAAGCTATAAGATATTTGAAACATAAGTGAATTTCCTCTTTAGAGCTGGGTTCTACCCCTGAGATATTCCATCATGTAGATTTTCAAAAATCAGAAAAAATCTGAAATACCTTTGATCCCAACCATTTCAGATAAGGAATATTCAACCTGTACTTATGAGTAGTTGAGGAGAAAATAATACTCCAGTTTTCTCCTTAGTGCTTTTTGGAATTGTTTGTTTTTTGAGACAGGGTCTATATGTGTGGGGTTATTTTGCTAAATGAAAGTGAGTTGATATCTAGATGGTTTGGCTGTTGTTTTCCAAATGTCAAGCCCGTTGTTTCTATCTCATGTACAGATCAATACATTAGTTCCCACTGGTTTGAGTGCAGTGTCTTTTCAGCTGTCTAGAATATGACACCACACTGTTACTGGCCATGCCTACATTGATGTATGTTCTCTGCAGATTACAGAGTCACTGGAAACACAGTGTTGTGCTACTGCTGCGGCCTGCGCAGCTTCCGAGAGCTGACCTACCAGTACCGGCAGAACATTCCTGCTTCCGAATTGCCAGGTGAGGAGCCCCACAAGCTCCAGTTCCATCTGCCTTGGCTTCTCTACTGGCTTTTTGTTTTAGGTTTTTTTTTTTTTTTTTTCCATGTGAGGGATGAAACCCAGGGCTTTGCAAGACAAGCACTTTACTCTGAGCTACATCCCCAGTCTTCTACCCACCTTTTAATAGCCGCTCAGTGTCAGTATTGGTACTGTCTCCAGCACCTTATTAGAAGTCTGCACCAGCCAGGGAGAAGACAAGTACACAGGCTGCGGGAGGCCACGTTTGCCTCAGGGACTGGCTATGATACTACCAGTCAGGGCAGGTGGAGTTCTAAAGCAGAGATAACATGAAGACATTGATAGACTGCTGGATTAATTTCATCTCCTAAATTTGGTTTTCATTTAATGTCTTTTGTCCTTTCCTGAGATCCTGGAAGTCCAAGGAAACTAGTCCCAAAGAGGGACTAGGTACTTTACATTCACAATTCTTTTCTAATTCAGCTAGTTGGGTGGGTGTATGTGACGTCCCTAATGTAGATCTGTACTTTCTTCTCTTCTAGTGGCTGTGACATCCCGTCCTGATTGCTACTGGGGCCGTAACTGCCGCACTCAGGTGAAGGCCCACCATGCGATGTGAGTGAGGCTGGGGCTCAGAAGGTGGCACAGGAGTTACCTGTCTGCTGAAAAACATGGATTTGTGGCTGAAATGGAGTTCAGTGGCAGAGTGCATACTTGGCATGTGGCAGGCCCTGAGTTCCATACACAGAACTACCAAAAATTTATATATATGCACACATAAATATACATTCATAGACATGTAGATATGCTATGTGTGGTTAGTCACTGTGCATCTGTAAAGTCACGGAGCATGTGAAATAGCTGCTCCTCTTTTGTTACTCATTTCCTAAAGTGTTTATACGCACATGCTCACCTCTTGTCCTCCACCTCTGTGTTTTCATGGCTAAAATTACTTTACCCCTCGTCAGACAGTTCCTGGAGCTCAGCTAACTGTTGAGCCTTAGCACTTCCTGGGTCGGTGGCTGTGGCCACCGAGAATGTCCATCCCAAGCCACAGGCCCACTGGCATAATGCTCGGACGGCTGGATTTTTTTTCCATTACTTTTTCTTCCATTATTGTGAGTGGGCATTTGCAATCACCATAACTTGGTCACCACACTTGTGGCCTCTTCATTGTGGTCTTTAAAGAATGTTCATAGCAACAACACCTGCATTGCCTTGAGAGACCAGAGCTCAAGAGTAATTGCTCTACCCTCATTTTTAAATAGTTGAGATAAACACTATCAGTTACTTAGCCTATATATCTCCAAATAGGCATTTTTT
This sequence comes from Chinchilla lanigera, assembly GCF_000276665.1. Taxonomy (NCBI): domain Eukaryota; kingdom Metazoa; phylum Chordata; class Mammalia; order Rodentia; family Chinchillidae; genus Chinchilla; species Chinchilla lanigera. The sequence goes on from NW_004955482.1 coordinate 265,269, forward strand.
GTTCAAATTAAAGTAATTGAGCCAGTGTGTGCAGTATGAGATATGAGGACTCAGGTGATGGTGACACCTTCCAAGGAGTGGTTTTGTGGAATAAAAACTTTGCATTAAATCGGATGTGGTAGTGCACACCTGTAATCCCAGCACTCGAGATGCTGAGGCAGGAGGATTGCTGTGATTTTGAGGCCAGCCTGGGATACATAGTGAGTTCAAAACCAGCCTAAAAGGCCTGTCTCAAAAAACAAAAACCTTTGCACTGTCTTTGAGCATAACCAGCATGTGGAAGAGATGGTTTTATTTTCAGAGCAGAGGTTTCACCAGTAACTACCTTCCTAAATAAAAATAGGAGTGTAGATACGAGGCACTACCCATCTTCCTCTGTCAGTGGCCACAGTAGGGGGTGGGTAGCCACGGTCACCTCTTGTGTCATCTACGAGGTAACATGCAGTCCCTCAGACAAACTCTAAGGAAGTACAATTCTTACTCTGTTCTCTAGGACATCTGTTGTAGATGTTGTCACTTCTGTTTTAAAATTTAAAACAGGAAAAACAAGGTTACCTTGGGGTCTTCATTTCTTTGATGTTATTAAAAATATACTGCTGTGAGTCCATGCACACATACAATTTTTATGTGGCTGTTCTGAGAAGCAATTGTAAATCTCATTTAATTGAATATTTTTGTGGTGCTTTCTTGTGATTTGCTCCTTTTCTCCCTGCAGGAAATTTAATCACATCTGTGAGCAAACAAGGTTCAAGAACTGAAGCAGGGAAGCAGACAGCACAAGCCTTGGAGGCAAGGCACTGCATGCTGGAGTACCGAATACAGACCTCCGAGGGTGTTTTTACCAGCCCAGCAAACGCTGGCTGGGCTCTCCTGCCGTGGGGCTTTCACTTGAGTGTGAGACTCAGGTGGCCTGCAGGACGGGGTGGCAGCACCAACTTCCTGCTGAGCACAGGTGGCTGAGACCACACTCAGGCCTCCTGCCGGACTGACAGTTGTACCCACCCTCCACAAGTGGTGACATTGCAGTTTGCTCTTTTTGTCCCTTTTCCATAACTGCAGTTAAAATGGAAATCTCTTTTCAGGAAAAGTTTCATGGGAGAAATGGGAAAGTGTGTCAGAAGCGCTTTGTTAGGGAAAGGGAGCATAAGTTTACAGCATACAGGGTGTACAGAATACTCTGCTGTTGAACAAACCACAGCCTTTTATATATTTTTTAATAGGTTTGGTGCTTATCTTCTAATAAGATATAAATATTACAAACGGTAGCACAAGTAATATTTATAATTTGCAAATTGACTAAATTGGGGATAGTATATTTGGAAGGTTTCTGATTATTAAAAAAATGATCAAATGTCCCATACTGCTAACTCTGGACATGGATGACAAGTTAACGGCTCCTCACTGATGCGGGTGAGTTGTGTCACTGCCATCTCCAGCACTAGGCTGGCCACAGGCTGTTGTGGAGCAGGATGAGGCTGGCTCCAGCCCCCTGCCAGGCCTGCAGAGCAGGAGTGGGCAGTGGGTCTTTGCTGCCGGAGCCCTCCCCTCCTACATTAGGTTTGCCATGTCATCTGGAATAATACTTGAAATTTTGTTTTTGTTTTTAAAAGAAGTTTTATTTTTTTGTTGAAATCACCTGTTACGTTTGTTTGCAAACTGGTAACTTTTTTGCTTCTTCTCAGGAATACACTTTTCAGTTGTTATCTTGCTCTTGATACCCACTGAGAGGCAGCACTCTGTCTGTGGGTGCACAGTCCCTCTTTCAGTTCTAATAAACACGCCGTGTTTGTTTCTCTCCTCTTTGTTGGGTTTGTGACACGAGCGCCTCAGAAGATGCACCACTGCTCCCTCCTCATGCCACCTCTGCTGGCACCTCGCTGTCTGACCATATTGGGGGTGCCAGCTCTGCAGCTAGAAGGCTGAGCATTGGTGACAGTGGCTCAGGGGCTTTCACTCCACCACTCTGAGAAGCCACAGCCAGTTTGTCCAGGGCAGGTGTCCGACTTGAGCCAGAAAGGCAGGTCCGCCATGTGTCTGTGCCTTTGAGAGACGCCCAGCACTCACTCCCTCTCCTTGCCCTCTTCAGAGCCAGACCCACAGAGGATACAGCACCTCATGCCTGTGGTAGGAGGAACTGCACCTTTCCTCAGGCCTCACTGGCTTTGTCCAAGAGACTCGGGCTGAGGCCATTGTTCCCCAGCAGTGACCCAAGCTACAGGTGGGTAGGACTCGTGCAGGGTTTTTATGATTTTCTAGACTTTTAAGACCCTCTCACCCCACCCACAAAACTCATCATCTGCAGCTGGCTTATGGCCCCATTGCCCCCTGGGGGTGCTCTTGCTCTTTGGGCAACTGGGCAGCAGCCCTGCCCCATGTGTTTCAGTGTAGTTCTGAGCCCAGCCCTGGGAGAGGCAGCTCAGCCCATGGCTGCCCACAACTCCCCTGCACACCCTGATGTGGCAAAGGCACTTCATCTCCGGGTACCCTGTCCATACTGGTCAGCCCTGCTCACCTGCCATCCTGCCTACTGGGAAGAACATTCAGGGTCTAGGGCAGTCAGGTCAACCCCAGGGAGAACTTACTGCGTTCAGGAAAATCTGCTTAAAAGAAGGATGAGGGAATCAGACCAGCCCTCCACTGAGGCCATATGAAGGGCTGGTGGAAGCAGGTTTAAATCACCTTGGTTACCTGAATGCTAGCAGGTTGGAATGAGTAGACCTAGTTCTGAGAGGGACAGACGACTCGGGTATGGGATGGCAGCTGGACATCAGCGGGCTTCTGCCAACTGAGGGATCCCTGGTGAAAGCCCAGCCCTTGCTGTGGTGTGACTACCCAGGAAAGTGACAAGGAAAGCTGGCCCTAATGTAGCCTGCAGCCAAGCTTAGTGAAGAGGCCCAGAAATTGCCACCAGGCCACAAATTAGTTCACCAGGAGCCTGCCAGTGGGAACCTGAATTATCTGGGGCAAGAAAAAATGGAGAAACTTACTGGATTTGGAAAGTCTAGAGTAGTTCAGATATCAAGTGTGACGCACACTGTCCCTGAGACCATCCTCTCTGCCTTCTTTACCGCATCTCTAGTTTTGGCATGCATTGTAGTTATTCTCAGCATATACCTGCAATTCCAGCACTCTGTGAGGCTGAGGCAAGAAGATCTCAACTTTAACCCCAGCCTGAGCAACTTAGGCTGTCTCAAAAAAGAGCTAGGGATGTGCATCTGTACAAAGGCCCTGGATTCAGTACCCAGCACCAAAAGAAAAAAGTTCTCTCGGATACTGTCCTACTATATAGGAAAGCTAGGTTTCACCTCCCTGAGAACAGAGGCCCGGATGGAAGGAGGGCACCAGCTCCTAGACCCACCAGTTGGAGGCAGCCGCTGGTGTGATGGGATCTCAGGAAGGGCTGCCTCCTGAGAGCCAGTACTATGGCCGTTACTTTTAAAAACCATAGAAGTTTAGAATTAAATATATTAAAAACAAAAGTAATTCCTATAATCCTAGCTACTTCTGAGGCTGACCGAGAGAATCATGAGTTTGAGGCCATCCTGTTGCAATTTATTAAGACCCTGACTCAGAAAGGGCTGGGGATGTAGCTCAGTGGTTAAGCACTTGCCTAGCATGCTTCAGCCCAACTTCAATCCCTAGTACCAGTAAAAAACAAACAAAAAAACAAGAAATAAATACTGGGGCTGGGCACTTCCTAGTTACTGATTAGTTTATTGCCCCTGCATCAGCCTGGTACCTGTATCTGTAAGGTACTGGGGCCAGGAGGCCAAAGGGAGATTTTTGCAGGTGAGATCCCTAGATTAAAGAATGTATGCATGCAAGACATCAACAACAGCAGGCATCAGAACACAGCAAGAGCGACCTGTCTGTATTGTTTTACACTTACCACATATTTACATTCTTGTATGCTGGCTTCACTAGTGTCTAGTGCTAAGACATGGTTATATAAGTGCATCCTGCTGTGTGCCTGTGCTAGGCAGCAGGGTCATGTCCTCATAGATCCTCAAATGCCCTGAGCCTTGACATACTCTGCTGTGGCTGCCCACAGCAGGTGTTCTGTTTTCTTAACACCTCAAACTTCATTGCCAAAGGAAACTCTCTAGAGTGGAACCCATGCCCACACCCACATGTTCCAGGACTTCCCAGCCTCTGCCATCTCAGATAATAGCAAGCCTTCACAAAGGCTTGCATCAGAACCCAGTAGGGGGCCTTGATCTCTCTTTCCCTCAGGGCCACCTCCTGCCCATGTCAGGAACCCCCACTTGCCGAATACAGCCACCCGCCAGGTCCCGCAGCCTCTGTGTGTTCTTGAAGCTGCTTCTCCTTGCTAGCTGAGCCTGTGTGCAGCACAGCCTCCCGGGGATATTCTCTCCCCACCTGCTGGCTTCACTCCCAGATCTTCACTCCCCAGTTCTCCTCGTAGAGACTCGGAAGAACTGAGTGTTTTCAAGTTTTGCTTAGCGAGTGGCTCTGGTGGCCTCCCAACTGCCCTCAAAATCCCATCTCTAAAATCACAGCTCACCTCCCCACCCATCTCTCTGCCACCTCTGTCTCAGCTCATCACCTCTGGTTATGTATTTGCTGACTGGTTCCCCACCAGGAAGTAAGTTCCTTGAGAGCAGAGATTTTTTAAAAAATATAGTATATGTTTGTATTATATAATAATTACATTCATCATGGGGAGTTGGTACATGTACTTTAACACATCTTAATGTTTTATGCCCCTTCCCATATCTTTGTCCTTTTTTCCATTTCCAAAAGATCTATGGTATCTCCCTGTTTCCTCTTATCTACCTTCTATTTTGGAGAGCAAGGATTGTACAGAATCTGGCAACCAGTAGGCCACAGCAAGTTCAATACCAGATGCATGGGAGCCACTTGAAAACCCTGCCCTTTACCAGTCATGATTGCTCTGGGAAGGTCCTTCAGCACACATCCCTACACTGGAGCAGAGCAGCGTATCTGGATTAGTTCCACTTTGAGGCTATTACAAATAATGTTGGTAGGAACAATCGTGTATCATTGTCAGCATTGGGTGCTGCCACTTCATTTTTTCCTGTGCTGGGGATTTTTTAACCCAAGGCCTCTCCCATGGTAGGCAAGTGCTCAAGATGAGTTATATCCCAGTCCCCAAGGTACTTTTAATTTGACTTTCTTTTTTTTTTAAATTTTGGTCTTCTTTAGTCATTTATTCCTGTGGCCCAGGAATAAATGACTCCCTTTCCCAATAGCATCCTAGTCCAGTCATCTACTAGAATGTAATAATTTCCCTTTTAACTCAAGCTTCTTATGTTTCTGTCATCTGCAAACAAAATGTCCCAAGTAATAATCCACATATTTAAGCTCCAACTATAGTGCCTTGGATAAGGGTAGGGTAATCGTAATACCAAAGCTTGAGGTAGCGCAACCCAAACTCTGCTCTGGTCACTAGTGTATTCCTGGCTCCACTTTCTAAAGAGGGAGGCAGGAGGGAAAGGAAAGTAAAAATAAGACACATTACTCCCTAAAAGATGAATGTAAACATTACGTACTGTAAACATGTTTAATTTCATTTTATATCATTGCTAGTGACCTTGAACCTCTTTTATAAGCTTATTTACCCTCCATTCTGCCTGTTCTGCAATTGTGTTTTTTCACTGTTTTGAGAGTTTATATATGTTCTAGGTAATATTTGTTTATTAAATATGTGGTTTGGAAATATTTTCTCACAGTCCATGGCTTGTCTTTTCATCCCCTTAATGTGTGGTCTTGCTCAGAACAAGTGTTTAGTTTTGTTTGTTTGCTTTCAGACATGGTCTCACTATGTAGTCCAGGCTGTTCCTGAACTTACTATGGAGTCCAGGCTCATCTTGATCTATTGGCAGTCATTCTGCCTCAGCCTCCCAAGTGCTGTGATGACATGCGTGCGCCACCAAACCCAGATAAGAGTGTTTAATTTTGATGGCATCTAGTTTATTCTTCCTTCTGTGGGTTATAGTTTCCAACTCTTAAGAATTTTTCTGAAGTTCCAGGTCCCTAAAATTTTCTTTTTGTTTCCTTAAAGTTGTAATAGTGTCATAAATTTTACACTTGAGTCTTGGATCATTTTGAGTTAAATTTTGTATGTGTTCATTACATAATAGTTTAGGTAGAAAATTCCAAGGAATTAAAGGGGAAAAAAAAACCAAAATGAACAAACCAAACTTGAAACGAAAAGTGAGCTCAGTAGGGTACAAGATCAGCCCACGGGATTGCTCTGTCTGTGGTTGAATAGTGAACATGTGGATACTATGAAGTCAAAGGCACAAGCCATTTACAGTTGCTCCAAAGAAAGTGAAATGCTTAGATATGAACTGAATCTTTACTCCGAAAAGTACATCCTGGAAGGAATTAAAGCAGACTTATACATGGGGCTGGGCAGCCACCCCCCGTATGGGTCCACCAGAGAGAGCCAGTGTGGTCCCAGGAAGGACTCAGAGTTGTGGACAGTGCACCTGGGCTTGGGGTGTGGCACAACCAGCCCCACAGCACACCTGCTCCATGCTCTGCAGCCCACTTCTGTGTACTCTAATAAGCTGACCTTTGGGGTTGGGATACCCAGAGTGACCTTGAACTTGCTACGTTGCTCACTCTGGGATCTTAAGATCCTCCCGCCTAAGCCTACGAATGCTGAAATTACAACCCAGAGGCACCGTCACTGAGCTACATACCCAGCTCATTATTATCGTCATCATTATTTTAAGACAAGGTCTCGCCAAATTGCTCTCAAACGCAAGCCAGTTTGGTTTTGTTTGTTTGTTTGGTTTGGTTTTTGGTTTTTCGGTTTTTTGACACAGGGTTTCCCTATGTAGATCAGGCTGGCTTTGAACTCACTATGTATCCCAGGCTGGCTTCGAACCTGCGGCGCTCCTCCTGCCTCAGCCTTAGACTGTTGGGGCAGCACCGCACCGGGATCCAGGCTGACCCTGGCCCCACACAGCCACAGTTCAGAATCCGCGCAAAGTGCAAGAGAGCACCCCAGACTGCGCAGGACTGGGTTTCAGGGAGGGGTGGCGATGACGCCTGCGAGCCACGCCCGGCGCTAGAGGGGGATTGGGTTGGGCCACGCCCACAACCTGACTGACAGCTGGGGCGGGCGAGGCCGGGGAGAGAAGCCCGGGCCACGCCACTTCCGCCGGAAGTTTGGTTGTCTGGTTTCCTGTCAGAGCTGGTCCTGTCAATGTGGAAGTTGCTTCTACCAAGGAAAGGGCCACAGAATCTTACTGTCACTTTCTGAAGTCCGCCTTGCGGCTGTCTCGGTGCACTTGATATCGGCCCTGGGCGGGGGTGGTTTCTAGCGAGCAGACGAAGACAATTTCTCTTCCGGAACGGAGGCCACGCGCCCAGATTGTTTCCGGGGACCTGAGGCAGTCGCACCGCCGCGCCCCGCCCCTGGCTCGGCCACGTCTCGCTGTAGCTACCGGGGCAGCCACTGGGTGAGGATCTCGGAACGGGGGCTGGGGAGGGCCGGGGCCCTGCAGGGGAAGCTTCGCGGAGCGAGGACTGAGGGACCATGCCCAGGGAGGGTCGTGGGCGCAGGATAGGGTTCCGCGCTTGGAGCCGGGGCCGGGGGCGCGGGGCAGGCAGGGTCGAGCAGGGTCTGCGCCGGCCGCTCACCCGGTCTTCTCTGGCTTGTGGCCTCAGCCTGCCTCTCAGCCGTTCTCAGAACCAGCTTTGTAAAGACGGAGACCCTGCGCCCGTGAGGTGCAGTCGGCCCCGTGGGCAGCCGCCGCGACCGCGGGGCCAGTGAGTTTGAGGTCCGGTCCTTCCGCGGCCGATGGCAAACGTGACATGGTCCCTGTGTGCCTAGTCCACGGCGGACTTAGCATCTCGACTGAGGTGCCCAGAGGTGCTTCACGGAGGTCAGTGCTGCAGAGCGAGTGGGGCCTGCCACTGTCGCGGCGTGGGCCAGGTGGACGGCTCCCCTTCTTTACCCAGGTGCCTGCTGAGACCCCTTGGGATGACAGCCTTGTCCACTGCAGGCCCTGTGATAAAGTGGCGAGGTGTCGTTGTCCCCACCCCCCCGACCCAGCGCACCTTCTAGTGGAAGGGCACAGACAGCTAATAAGGCCTTTACTGAGGGGATTCGACGTCGGTTGGGGTCAGCTACTTAGGCGATAGGAAAGTCCTGTCGGAAAGGTGACTTTGAGCCAAGGTCTTCATGGCAAGTAGCTGCTGTGCGAAATTGCCCGTGTTTCAGACCCCATGGAGAGCAAGTTCGGTGTTTTTAGGCACAGAATGTAGCCAACGTGTAATAAAAAAGGAGGAAAGTAACTGGGGTGAGGGTGCAGGTGGGATGTGGCTTCACAGTTTATAATGAGAAGTTTATATTTTATTTACAGTGGAGCATAGCCATTTACTTACACATACGTCAAGGCCTTTGCCTTCATAGCCCTTTAATAGCTTTCAGTTATGGTATACCATGAATGGCAAAAGGAAATGAAAACCATCTGACATTACTCAGATTCAAAAGTACCTGCGTTTTTTTTGCCAGTTGCTTTAAGAAGTAGTGTACTGAGCCAGGCATGGTGGTGTGCACTCCTGTAATCCCAGCACTCAGGAGGCTGAGGCTGGAAGATCACTGTGAGGTCGAGGCCAGCCTGAGCTACATAGTGAGACCCTGTGTCAAAAAACAAAACAAAACAAAAACCCCAACAACAACAAAAAAGAAGCAGTGTACTTTCTTGCCAGATGTGGTTCATGCCTGTAATCCTGGCTACTCAGCAGGCTGAGGCAGGTGGAGCCTAGGCAGGCAACTTAGGGAGATGCTGTCTCAAGAGAAAATTCAATTTCAAAAGACTAAATGTAGCCAGGTGGTTGCATAATATACACAAGTCTGCAGGTCCAGTCCCAGTACTCCCCTCCCCCTGCAAAAAAAAGTTAGTGTACATTCTTAAGTAAGACTATATTATATCAATTTTGATAAGCAGCAGTTGAAAGAAAAATAATAGTACTAATAATCAAATCTGTCTATTGAGGGCCCAGGACAGACACCATACTTTTTTTTCTTTCCTTTCCTGCACTGGGGATTGAACGTAGGTTTTTTTCCCTGAGCTACATCCCCCTTTTTTATTTTTTAAGACAAGGTCTTGGTAAGTCATTAGATTGCCCAGACTAGGCTCAAATTTGCCACCTCAGCCTCATCCTTCCAGAGTGCAGCCATGCCCAGCTAGACCCCATACTTTATTACATTCAATACTGGCAATAATTTGTGTTTGCTTTTTCATTATTTTACTGTGAAGAAACACTGATAGTGGATCAGAAATTTGCCCAAGATCTCATAGACTAGTGATACAGATATCAGAATTTGAGGCAGACTTGTTCACTTCTAAACCTCTCCTTTATATCTCAGTTGTACACTGACCCGAGATTGGCCTTTGGTTTTCACATGTGTATGGTCCTGTTTGCTACTGGTTACTAGTGTGACCTCAGACATAATTGTCTTTGGAAAATCATGTTTTGTCTTGGACTATATGTTGTTTCTAGCTACCAATAGGAACAACCTCAAGAAGCAGCTGTTGGATATGTACATCTAATGCAAGGCCTCTGCTGTGGTACAAGCTGGAGGTGCCTAAGAAAATGTTTTCTCAATGAGAAGCCCCATCACAGTAGGCAGGAGTGAACCTAGAGTAGTGCATCTTGCTGAGTGCTTAGTGATAGCTTTGCCCTGTGTCTGCTTTCTAAGGGGCATAGGAATGCAAGTGGTCAAAAATGATAGCATAATGAGAACTCTTTTCTTAAAAACACAATCATAAAATGGAGACTGCATGTTACTAATAACAGCTTCTTTCTGACACACTCTGAACTGTCTGGTCCTCCTCCTTGTTGCCCAGAGATTTGCCTTTGTCAGCGGTCTGAGGTAATGAGGCCCTGAATGACTGAGTCTTGCTAACTAAAATTCAGGGGAGTCAGAGGATAGACAGTCTGAGGATAGACAGGTTATTGCCCTTCAAGGAGGAGGACCATGTCACAGGCCATTCTGCCACAATCAGGGAGTTGTTTGGTCAGCTTCTGGGGGATCTGCATGTGACCAGGAGCTGTCTTCATGAGTTACTAGAGTAAGTCACAGTCTCAGGGTCCTGCATTCTGGAGGGCTACACTATCTGTTCTCTGGAAGGAGGTACAAATGTTTAGGAATCAAAAGGTATCTTGTTTGGCAAGAAATCAGAATGAGGGAAATTGAGAGTGGAGTATATAATGGCCTCAGGCTCCCACAGCCCGATCCATTTGTTGCCATATTTGTCATCAGTGGAACTTGGACATTCTTGGCTAGAGTTCCTCTTTTCTGGACAGTGTTAAGTGTGGGCATTGTCACTTTGCCTCTGAGGCACATTCTGTCTGGAACTTCTGGCTTCTCTCTTCTGCATATTTGGCTTTTTAAGTGTGGTTCTTTAGTGTCCTGCTCCTCTTCACAAGGTGACATTGCTTCTCTAGGCCATGGCCCTTGTGCTTTGCATTTCCAGTTTATAACTCCCAGAGCCATTCTTTGTCCCTCATTTGAACTGTAGCCCCGAACTTTCCCCAGTACCATTACCCATACTGGGAATTGAACCCAGGGCCTTTTCACTGAGCTATATCCCCAATCCTTTTTTTTTTTTTTTTTTTTTTCCCGGTACTGGGAATCGAACTCACGACGTTGCGCTTGCCAGGCAGGCACTGTGCCACTGAGCTAAATCCCTAGACCCCCAATCCTTTTATTTTGAGTCAGGGTCTTGGTAAGTTGCCCAGCCTGGGCTTGAACTTACAGTCTTCCTGCCTCAGCCTATCAGAGTGCTGAGAAATTACAGGTTCATGCTACCATGTCTAGGCCCCCAGATAATTTTAGTAGCAATAGGTAAGAATTTTTTTGCACTTGAAATGGCAATTTGATGCTCAAGGATTCTGATACATCATCATTTTGCTTTGGAACTACACTATTAGCTTAGTTTTGAAGGGATAGAACTTGGCAAAGGCAAAGATTAATGTATTAACCTGTGTTGAGTGGGACTGTGAATGGGGAGAGTTTTCAACTGATTGAGAGGGAGACTTGAAATGATGGTTTCAGGTTTCAAGGCCTCTACAGCCGGGGATATAGCTCAGTGGCATAAGTGCTTGCCTGGTAAGCCTGAGGTCATGAGTTCAATTCCTGGTACCACCCCCCTAAAAAAAGTAACATATTTAAGTTGGGGATATAGCTCAGCAGCACAAGTGCCTACCTGGCAAGCGCAAGGTCCTGAGTTCGATTCAGTACCAAAAAAAAAAAAAAAAAAAAAGGACTGTACAATGTCCTGGAGTAGATGGACGATATAGCAGTAATGTGCTGTGATTGAGGCACATGCATAATATCGACATAGTGATGGCAAAGAGTAGATCTTGATTTTACCTTTCAGAGGCAGTGCCTGATGTGGATGTAGAAAGATAGTAGGGACTTTAATTCTCTGCCATGGGGCTGGCTTTCTGTCACCACAGCTTTATCTGACAAAGAGTGGGGATGTGGTCTTGTAAGAACACATTGGATTTAGACATCATCCTCCCCACCAGGCAGAAGCAAAGACATTTCAAAGCAAATTGCAAAGGTTTTCTCTTGCTAAGAAACTTCGCAGGGTGACCATAATGTGGTGTACCAGTATTCACTGACCCAGTGTATTCTACGGTCCTCTGGATTTATTCCTGCACATCTGTTTCTAACTGAGCTGCCCTTAGAGTGGCAAGCCTCTGATGAAGGGAGCAACTTTGGCCTCATTTTGCTGTTGTGCCTCACCTTTCTTTGTGGGTGTCTTCACAGACCCACATCCTGGAATGGCTGGCTCACCACCAGTTGTTCCTTGGAAGTGTCTAGAACTGGTAATGAGGAACAGGCTTGGTTGTTGTGACAGTGGCTTTCCAGAGATCGGATCCTGTGAAATGGTGATTTTCGGAGGGGTCTGTGGGATATGTAAGGACAAATGTGTAGCTCAGAACTCTCACCAGGCTCCAGAAGCCTGTTGATCTATCAACACAAATGGAAAAATCTCCTCAGGGATGAAAGATGTCACTGATGATTATAGAGACAAGGTGAGATTGAAAACTCACTGCACACAGGATTACTTTTTGTCCAACCTCAGTAACTTCCCTCATTTCTGTGACTCAGGCATTGTTTTAGTCTTCAAATATTTATATGTGCTAGGCACATAGACTCACTCCCAGATCCTGTTTTTTATGGTATTTTGTTTTATTAGCTGCAGTGGATTTGCAGTTACTAATGTTTTCATACGTTCTTTTTATTCAAGCCCTTTTGCCAGTTTCACACTAATAGCACCATATAACAGTGGGGGCGAACCTATGGCACATGTGCCAGAGCCGGCTGTTTATTATTACAGAAAGCTCTGAAAGGTCTGCCATTACTGATATATAACGTTTTTAATGTTCTTAGCAGTGCTGTTATTAACTCACAGTGTCTCTTGTCAGTAGGGTATGGAGCAGCAGAAAAGAATAGCTGGATTATTACAGTTTGAGCAAATATTCATTTCTCTAGTAAATATGGACTGTGTCTTAGGCCGGGATGTACCCATGAGAAGCAGCTGCTCTCTTTCTTGGTTGACCAGTGTTAGAGGACAGATGGAGTCAGAGTGTGTGGGCTGGTCACAGGAGCATGCTGTTTGTCAGCCCAGCAACTGAGTCAGCATCACAGGCACTGTTAAGGACTACCCACTTGGGCTTCTTGTCTGTAATTTCTGTATGGGATTCATAAATTAGGGATGAAGGTTATATAACTTGTCATGAAACATGCCAAACACAGAACAAGACATAGGATAGTGTGAAATTTATCCTAAAGTCGTTAATGCCAACATTTCTGCAGAATATTAGAAGTTCACAGAATATCTTTTCTGTTGATGAGGAAGTGTGTTGATGTCATCCATACACCTTGGAGTTGATAAGCAGTTGCCAATTTTATTTATTTATTTTTCCAGTTGCCAAATTTAGAGTGAGATGTTATTTCCTTAAATTTAGCTCAGCAGGATGAGTCAAAAGGGTTTTATTTGTTTGTTTATTGAGACAGGGTCTTGCTATTAGTTCGGGCTGGCCCTGGAATTACTAGGTAACTTATGGTGGTCTTGAGCTCATGAGGATCCTCCTGCCTCAGCCTCCCTGGCAGTAGAATTACAGATGTGCACCACTATGCCTGGCTCATTTTTATTTTGACACAAGATCTTGCTAAATTACTAACATTCCCAGGCTGGGCTCAAATTTATGTTTTGGGGGTTTTTTTGGTACCGGGAATCAAACTCAGGACCTTGAACTTGCCAGGCAGGTGCTTATGCTGCTGAGCTGTATCTCTGGCCCTGGGCTCAAATTTAGAATCTTCCTGCCTTAGCCTTCTAGAATGCTGGGATTATAGGCATGTGCTACCATGGCTAACTTGGCATAGCTTTCTTTAGCCAACACCAATATAGACCTTGAGTGCCTTCATGAAAGGCCCAGCTGTGACTGGTTCAGCATTTTATCCTCAAAACATAAACACTGGGGCTGGGGATATATAGGTCAGCAGTACAGGGCCTGCCTGGCAAGCACAAGGTTCTGAGTTCAATTCTGGCACTCACCCCCCAACCCAAAAAAAGACAAAAACATAAACACTGAAAGTATTCAGGGATCGTTTGTTGAATGAACAAATCCATGTTAGTTTCTAAATGAAAATTGAGAAGGAACGTTAATTTTATAATTGTTACATGAAACCTAATAAATGAAGTTTTATAACAGTTTTTCTCTTTGCCTTCTATCAGGTATCATGTTGTTGGTTGGTTTTGACTGCAAGCCATGTGTAAGACTTTAAGTTTTGCCCTGAAAACGGAACACAGAGTGAGGTCCTTCCTGGGAGCTCTGGGCTGTTGCTGATGGCAGAAGCTGTACCTGTCCTAGGGTCATTTGTAGCCCTTCACTGCCTGCTCAGCCTGGGCTGTCCTAACCATGGACGGTGTGTCAGCCGAGCACGATGGCCTCTTGGAGGACAGACCCAACAGTGACACCTCCGCTCACCCTGAGGCCCTCCTCACTCGCCAGGGCTCACTGGCACTGCCTGACCAGCCAGATGAAGTCCAGTGTAAGTTGCCAGTTTATTCTGTGCTGCTGGCATTTGCCTCTGAGCAGAAAGATGTGAGCAGCAGGTGCTTTGGAAAGGAAGTGAGCTTTTTGTTCATGCAGAGTCTGTAGATTCTGGACTCTGTATTTAGCTTTGTAGTCACAATGATCCAATTGTTCATCTCTTCACTTAGGAGTCTCACTTTGGGGAATGAACATATGCTTCAAATTTACTTTGGTACCAGCCCGTAAAGATGGGAACTGGGGCTCTGATTGGCCCTGATTTACCAGTGCCTGTTAGAAAGATTGTCAGCTTTGTTTTTGAGCTTTTTTTTTTTTAATCTTGTTTTTTGTTTTGTTTTGTTTAAGATAGGGTCTCACTATATAGCCCAGAGTGACCTAGAACGTTTGATTAACCTGCCTTACCCTCCTGAATGCTGGGATTAAGGCATGTGCCACCACCCCTCCCTTTTTTTTTTTTTTTTTTTTTTTTGTCTTTTCTAGACTGG
>NW_004955482.1:279987-322939 GCF_000276665.1 Chinchilla lanigera
TTCTTTCTTTCTTTCTTTCTTTCTTTCTTTCTTTTCTTTTCTTTTCTTTTCTTTTTTTCTTCTTCTTTCTCTCTCTCTCTCTTTCTCTCTCTCCTCCCTCTCTCCCTCCCTCTCTCCCTCTCTCCCTCCTTTTCTCCCTCCCTCTCTCCCTCCTTTTCTCCCTCCCTCTCTCCTTCCTTCTCTCCTTCCTTCTCTTCCTCCCTCTCTCTCTTCCAGAAAAAGTTTTAATTGGAAAGTAAGAGAGAAGACTTCAGCTTGAGTAATTGGAGTGGCACACTGGATGCAGGGGATCAGCCTGGCTCACCTGCAGAGACAGGGGCTGCTTATAGGGTTAGCTGAGATGGATCAGGGTCCAGTTGATTATTATCTTAGTCCTAGTTTCATACCTCAGGTTGAATCTTGTGACTTGAGGGGCAGTTTGGTTCCAGTGGGAGGAATCCTCCTGGCTGCAAGCTGGTTCTGTCCCCATGAAAGGATTGTCTCTGTGGTGGTTTCAGCCATATAGGACTTTGCTTTTCCTGAAATACAGGAGACCACAGAGTGAGGATAATGGCTGGAGACTCTGAACACAGTTGAATGTCTTTGTGAATCCCTTATCTTAGTGTCCTATCTGTCCTGTGCCCAATACTGTGACCACGCTATCAGTTTCAGAGTCTGAAAAATACTGTTGTAGGCTAGAACAACCCCATGTTGGGTGCCAGAAACTACTGGCTAGTATAGCTCCTTGCTTTACTTATAATGAAATTAAAACTAAATATGAATTTATAGAAAAAGCATTAATTAGTTGGGCATGGTGATGCACGCCTGCAATTCCAGCATTCGGGAAGCTGATGCAGGAGCATTGCTGCACGTTCAAGACGAGCTTGGGCTACATAGGTGAGTTCAAGACCAGCCTGAACTAAAAAGTGAGACCTTGTCTCAACAAAAGCAAGGGGCTGGGGATTTAGCTCAGTGGCACAGCACCTGCCTGGGAAGTGCAAGGTCGTGAGTTCAGTTCCTGGTACCAGAAGAAAAACAAAACAAAAACAAAAAAACAAAAACAAAACAGAGTAAAATTCATGCTATTTAGAAAAACAAAAAACAAAACAAAACAAAAAAAGGCTTTAATTGGGAAGAAGAGAGGAAAGACTCCAGCTTGAGTAACTGGAGGGGGGAGATGCTGGTAAAGAGGATCAGACTGGCCTAGTGTTCTCATTTAAACTGAGAGGAAACCTGATTCATTCCCCAATCATCCTTTGGAGGATGAGACCACTTTACAGGTGAGGGCGTGGAGGCCCAGTGAGGCATAGACTTACTCCTGTCTCCCTGCCACTCAGAACAGGCTTGCAAGATAGGGACCAGCTCCTATGCATGGGTCTGGATTCTTCTGGTCTGTATAGCTACATGTCTGAAAGTGACTTATGTTGAAACAACAGTGATCCAGCAGGCTTTCTTTCTGCAGGTGCCGGTGTTGAGGTAAACAGAGCTTCTGAGGAAGTGGGACGCCTGGACACACCTGGGCAGGGGCAACTCTGCCAGAATGGGTCCACACTGCAGTTCTCAGACTCGCCGTTATCTCTTGATCCCACCACAAGTGCAGTGGGTCCTGATGCCTCTCCAGGTGTGGCTGGTTTCCATGACAACCTAAGGAAGTCCCAGGGAACTAGTGCTGAGGGCAGTGTTAGAAAAGAAGCTTTGCAGTCTCTCAGACTCAGTCTTCCCATGCAAGAAACGCAACTGTGTAAGCATCCTTCCCACCGACTCTTCCCAACCCTCCTGTCCCTGTCCTCCACCAACCCCCCAGAGTGGCCCTCAGGTTCTTTCCCTGTACCATTTTATCACCTAGGGGGGTGGGTGCATCCAATGAAGAAGCTTCGTTTGAAGAGTAAAGATTCATGTGGGAGTTGGGCCTCCAATGTGGTCTGTTACTGACATTGTGCCACAGTCCCTGATAAGGGGCCAACAAGCAGATAAGGTCGATGTTGAGATGTGTCTGCTTGCAATTAAAGATACTCTTTTGTACTTACTTTAGTCAGTATTTATTTTTATGCTGATGTCTAAGGGTACAGAGATGAACAAACCCCACACTCCTAGCCTGTGAGCCCTGGAAACCTCCAGACCTTTTTCTGAGCCTTGGGTGGTAGATTGGTTTAGTTTGTTTGTTTTACCCTGAGTACAGATCAATGAGCTACATGCCCATCCCTGGGGTTGGGTAGACAGATGAGTACTGAGGGTTGAACCCAGGGCTCTCACACTGAGCTATATCCCTGGCTTTTTGAATATTTTTTGACATAGAGTCTTGTTAAGTTGCTTAGTTCCCCATGCTGGTCCCAAACTTTCAGTCCTCCTGGCTCAGATGCCCAGACTGCTGAGATTATAGATGTGTGAGATTATAGGCTATCATACCTAGCCCTGAGCCTTGTTTTTAATAATACAATTTTACCTAATGCAATTAGATTCTCTTGTTTACCTTTGAAACGGTCCTGCGCTTCTGTAAGCCATGTTAACCAAGATCTTTGCAGACTTCTGTAAACATGCAAGAATTGGGTCATTGTTTTGGTAAATGGAAGTGTGTTGTTCCTGTGATTGCATATTTCCCACTTGTCTGAACTACGTGGAGGTGGCTTCTTTGCTGCCTCTATGGGCCACTATGGTGGTGCAAGCCCTCAGCAGCAGTTGCTGCCTGCTGGGTTTCTGGTCCATAGCCAGAATCTGGATGTGTGGATCCTTGGGCCCTTGGGCTTTCTTCTCTATGGGCCTTCAGTGTGTTTTCTGTAGTCCACTAGTAAGGACCTATGAGGACACCTTGTCCACATCCTTCCAGCATGGAGACACTCTGTTTCTTTGGTTTTGTTTGCTTTTGAGACAAAATATTACTATGTTGCCCAGGTTGGCCTCAAACTAGTGGTCTCAAGCCATCCTTCTGCTTGAGCTTCCCAAGTAGTTGGGACTATAGGTATGTACCACCATAGCTGTTGGTGATTATGCTGTGATGATTTATTTTTACTTTAGTTAAACAGAGGATCTGAGCATATTTTTATCTGTTGGCCACGACTTGTGTGTGTGTGTGTGTGTGTGTGTGTGTGAGTGAATTGTCTCTTCCTGTTTGGCCCAGTTTTCTTTTTGAATTATTGGCCTTTTTCTTCACAGGCATTATTTTCTCAGGGCTGTCTTGTGTTTTTAAACATTTTGAAAATGAGCTGCCAGCACTTAGGCCAAGAGATGTCATGAAAGCCTGGGCTCCTGCTCTTAAGATCTGTGGGCTCTGCCTCCATGTGGTCACAGAGCAGCATCTCTAGGAACACGCTCCCCATTCTGGCAGGTGTACCTTCCGAGGAATGAGGGACACCTCCTAGCTCCTGCTGCCACCTGGCCCTGAGCTCTGTCCATGCAACTGGTTGTTAACCTTCAGTATGAGTCACTTTAAGCCCAGTCCACTTTGCTGATTTGTGGCACGTGCCTGATGATCGTGGCTCCTGAAAGTGCCACTTTGATCGGGATGACCTAGCCATCTGCACGCAGCCATGTGAAAGGTACTTGAGATCTCTCTGGAGATAAGTGCACAGATTAGTAACAACAGTGGCAGATTGCTAGTGAATTTGGTAACTGCCCAGGTTTTGGTGAATACTTAAAATGGTACCACTTATTTCCTCAGAATCCATGTCCAAGAAGGTGCCACATATACAGTTACTGCATTTATGTCCTTTGGTAACATCTGGGCCATCTGCTGCTGTTCACAAGAAATAAGCTCAGAAATCCAGCCCTGGAAAAGTCTGGCCTCCTGGCTTTGTAGCTACAATTCCATTGTGACCACTGTTCAACACTTTTAATACTTAAGATCAAGGCTGAAGTATTTTCTCACAAGTACTTTTCTTTTTCTTTGCTTTTCTTTTCTTTTTTTTTTTTGGTGTTGCTGGGGGTCAGACCCAGGGCATCACGCATAGGTAGGCAAGCATTCTGCCACTGAGCTGCCCTCCTAGCCCAATGGTTTCAAATATTTTAAATTCTCTTTTTAGCTAAAATGTTATCATTTTGCTATCCCATTCTTGAGCAGGACATCTGGACTGGAGTCTCAGCCCTGAGGAAGGTAATGTTGCCAGCCTTATCCCTCACAGGCAGATGCCTGCTTGGTCTCTGTTCTGCAGTGAATCTTGACCACAGACTCAACAGTAGTTTCTTTCCTTACCTAAATAATATCTGAGTAGTGCCATCTTATTTGAGAACTCAATTTTACAAAACCTAATAATATGATTCATCACTATAGGAAGTGAAAGGTGAGCTGTGGATCAAATTGTATCTTCACATGTGCCTGCATAAGACATCTGTGTTGTTGCTGCTGATCATAAGGTGGCTTTTTCCACGGTGTCACTGAGTGCAGCCAGCCTGACCATGTTTATCCTTCGTTCCTCTCATGGAGTGTGGCCTCTGCAACAGAGCAGAGTTGGGTCCATGAAAGCTGGAAGGGCCTGCCCTTCTAAGTTTGCGCTGCAGTGCCTGTAATCACTCAGCACACAGCCCCAATATCAATTTTAAATTCAGTTCTTTTTGTCACTTGAGGTCCTTTTTGTCACAAGAGGTCCTTGTTACCTGCTTCCCATTTTATGGGCTAAAATCCTGTCACACTCAGGGTATATGCTGAATGAACAGAGACCCAGCACTTACTCTTGTGTCTCCTTCAAGGTAGATCTTTTCTAGTTTGTGGTCCAGGCCCACAGTTTTCTCCCAGTCTGGAAATCACCCGGCCACTAGATGATTGTGCATTGTTTAGAAGTAAATGTATACTGGTAATTAAATGAAAAGCACGAAGCAGTCGGTATAGTACTAGTTTGTTCTCTGCACCCTGCTCCTTTATGAGCCTCTTGATGCCATTTCTCTCTGCAGGCTCCACAGCATCTTCACTGCCCATGGAGAAGGAGGAGCAGGTCCGACTCCAGGCCCGGAAGCGCCTGGAAGAGCAGCTCCGGCAGTACCGTGTGAAGCGCCAGCAGGAGCGAGTGAGTCTGCCTCCTGAGCCAGGAGGAAGTGCTGCTGGGAGAGCATTGCTGCTCTAGGGAGGAGCAAGCCCCAGCCTGAGTGGACTGGGCCTCATGCCTGGCCAGGGGTGAGCTTGGGGACCTCTCTAGGTGGCCTGCCAGCAATAGTCACAATGAGTGAGGGCAAAGAACTAGTGAGTACTACACACTAGGCATGTGTTAAATACTTGCAGACTTTATGTAATACAGATATTACAACTATCAGATGGAAGAGCTGACATTTGGGAAGAAAAAACTGAAACTCAGGAGTTTTCACTTGGCAGTAATGAGGCACTGGCTACACATCCACCTTAATGCATCTGTATTTGTGACAAATGTGTCAATAGTTCCATATAAAATCCCAAATCTTGAAAAGCCATATATCTAACAATAAAAGCTAAAAAATGATATCTAATAGTTTAAGTGGGAGGGCACTTTCTTAGCTCCTGACAGGACTTTTCTGTGTGACTAGCTCATTACATGTTTCTCAGCCACCCCACTCCACCCAAGGGCTGGGGCAGAAAGGTTGGAAGAGACCAAACACCTCCACTGCCAGCTATCACTGCCCTGGAAGCCCTCTGGGAAGGCCAGAGGCAGCATTGAGCAGCCCAGGAGGTGGCATCTGTTTCAAAGCTCACTCTCTCAGGTAGTCCACCACCATCCTCTGCCCCCGCTGTGCTGAAGCTCAGGATAAAGTGGCCTCAATCAACAGTCCATTGGCCTATGTGTGGGATGCAGTCTTTCTTGTGTGCATGGGTGTCTTGGCTGTATAGTTGCATATATCCTAGAAAATGATCCTTTCTTGGTGTACATTGAAAGTGGTTTTCCCTGGCATAATAGTCTTTGTCCATGTGTGGATGGTTTGGTCTCCCCTTCACCTATTCCCACCCTTCCTATTGTTTTCCAGCTGTTCTTACTCATTTCTACATCCAGCTGTGTCCCATGTCATTTGCGAGATTTCTTCCCCTGTGTGCCTCAGCCCAGGGATTACATGGATTTTGTAGAGTAACAGGATTGAGTATTTCTCCACAAGGGAAAGTTGTGCTGACATAACAAAAGGAAGAAAGTCTCCCCTGTATTCCTGACCTCAACCAATGCCATTTTGCAAGCTGTGGCTGACACAAGAAAAAGAAGTAAGAGGTAGAAATATTAACAAAGAGGAGAGGTAATATATTTCTAGGTGCTGATGATGTCATGAAAAACTCCAGAGAATCAATTGAAAACAATTATTTATATCTAATTTGAGTTTAGAAAATTGTCAGTTTATTAAATCAAATATGAAAAATCATAAAACTAGTGGAAAAAGATAACATAGTAACAACAAAAATGATAAAATATCTGAAAATTAAAACAGTATTTTAAAAAGGGTTTAGACTCTAGGTAAGGCAACAGTCTCTAATACCTGAGTGATTATAGGTTTAAAGTAGTTATAGGTGATTTGTTTTAATTGGAAAAATGTACCTGGAAGAGGAAACATAGAAGAGCCAGGGGATCTCTGTGGAGGAAGTGTGGTGGGAGAGACTTGCTCTGAGATCTGCGTTAGTATGTTAGATCCACTTCTTAGAAGTGTGCTTCAGGTCCGGGTGGCCACAGGGCCCTGCTGAAGGTTAGTGGGCCTGGGTGCCTGCCGAACTCCTCGAAGGCTGTTCATTACTCTAAGGGACATTAATTGGTGTAGGCTGTTTGCGTGACAGTTTTAGAGTGCTGCCTGCAAATTTTAACATATTTTTGTATTTTTGTTTCCTTCTCAGTCCAGCCAACCTTCAACAAAAATGAGACTCTCTAGCACTCTTGATCCTGAACTCATGTTGCACCCAGAAAACTTGCCAAGGGCCAGTACCGTAGCTATGACAAAAGAGTACTCCTTCCTGCGCACCAGCGTCCCTCGGGGGCCCAAGGTGGGCAGCTTAGGGCTGCTGACACATGCCAAGGAGAAAAAGAGTTCCAAATCAAGCAAAATCCGGTCTCTGGCTGATTATAGAACTGAAGATGGAAGTGGTTCCAGTGGCCTTACTCCTGCTGCCAACTCTATTGGGAGCTCCCTGAAGCAGAGCAGGGGCAGTACCTCAGTAGTGTCTGAGGTCAGCCTGTCTCCTGAGACTGATGGCCGTCTTGAGAATGCCTCGCTGACTGGGGACAGCGTGTTGGAGGCTGATGGAAATGAGAGTGACAGCTCCTCACATAGCAGCCTCTCCACCCGTGGGACCTGCGGTGTCCTGGGGAACATGGTGGTCACCCAGGGACCTGCCTACTTGGTCAATGGCCAGGAGATTGCCACGGAGGCTCTGGGCCAGTTCCCTTCTATTAAGGATGTTCTCCAGGCTGCAGCAGCTGAGCACCAAGACCAGGGGCAGGAGGTCAACGGGGAGGTGCGGAGCCGCAGAGACAGTATCTGCAGCAGGTGGGCAGTGGCTCAGCCTCCTACTCTGCACTCAGACCCCTGCCAGGCACAGCATTTCTTTTTAACACCACCTGTAGTGTTCATGTAGGCATTTCACTTACAGCTTCATGCTTTGAAAGTAGAATCAGATCTAATCAGCAACTGCTTGGGATATTGGCACATCCTGTCTTCCAGTGTTTGTAGTCCTGTCTCTGCATCTGCACAGATGTTCATAGGGCTCATGCTTCCAGAGCCTGCTCCAGTGGCAATTGCTGGAAGGGCCTGCTATGGGAGGCCACCCCATCTGATCCCAGTTCACTACTGAAGTCTCTACTTACTTTTAAAAATATGAGGGAGGGCAGCAGGGCTTGTGGAGTTTGGGATTCAGAGGGAAGTGTAAGAAGGGTGCTTGGCGTGATCTCAGCACCTAACCTTGAGCCTTTATCTTCAGTGTGTCCATGGAGAGCTCCCTTGCTGAAGCACAGGACGAAATGTTGCAGGTTCTTAAAGAAAAAATGAGACTTGAAGGACAGCTGGAGGCTTTATCACTAGAGGCCAGTCAGGTAAGTGACAATATGAGTGTTTCATGTGTCCAGTCTTTGAAAAGAATGTGTGGTTCCACATTGGATATAGTTTTGCAAGTGCTTGTGAGCCACACCTCCTGTGACTCACATTTATCTCCCTGTATTGGCAGTCTTGTTAACACACTGGACAGAAGTGACTTGTTTTTCTGAAAGTGTGTGATGGCTTGGTATTTCCAGGCACTTCAGGAAAAGGCAGAGCTGCAGGCCCAGCTGGCTGCCCTGCGTACAAGGCTGCAGGCCCAGGTGGAGCGCAGCCATACTAGCCAGCAGAAGCAGGACTCCCTCAGCTCCGAGGTGGACACTCTGAAGCAGTCCTGCTGGGACTTGGAGAGGGCCATGACTGACCTACAGAACATGCTGGAAGCCAAGAATGCCAGCCTGGCTTCTTCAAACAATGACCTACAGGTGGCAGAGGAACAGTACCAGAGATTGATGGCCAAAGTTGAGGACATGCAGAGAAGCATCCTCAGCAAGGACAACACAGGTGAGGCTGGGCTGGAGCTGCTGCTGCTGCTGATGTTCACTTAGCTGCAGGTGGCATTAGCTCCTCACTGACACAAGATGTCTGCTTGCTAAAGTGAATGCAGCTTTGGTTAAACTCACATGATTCTGTACTTTTTTGCATGAATATCCTGGGGAATGAGTTAGGTCTCAGAAATTGGCTTTAGACCCTTGACTATCAGAACTAATCATTTCCACTCATTCTGCCTCAAAAATCCAGTGTTTTGGGAGGAGTAGAACTGCTTGCTTATTCCAGACTTATTCTTGCTTATTTCATGTTCTGTTTAAAACTGTGATGGCACATGCCTATAATCACAGCATTTGGGCAGCTGAGGCTTGAAGCCAACCTAGGCTAAATAGTGAGTTCAAGGCAGACCTGAACTACATAGCAAGATTCTGTCACAAAAAAGCACCCCCTCAACACACACACACACACACACACACACACATTCTACCCCCTTACCCCCACCCACCCCCGGCTCTGGATTAGTGACCTCCTCCCAGCGTTAAGCTCAGTGGTTTGGTCAGGCTGGCTCCTCATAACCCAGAGAAAACAGAATCATGTTGGCTAGTCATGTGCAGAGAGCCCTTGCGCTCATCCGCACCTGAGCTAATCGCACAATCTCAGGTGTCCCTGAGACCAAGAAGACTGGTCTACCTCAGAGTACATTTGAGCAGAGAGGGAGAGGGAGTAAACAGGGAAGAAAGGCTAAAAAAGAGCCTGAGGGAATGGATAGTTGTGTCCAGAGCTGTGCAGAGACTTAGTATGGAGCTGTGGGTGGGGCTTTTGGGCTGATCACCCAGGTGAGAACGGTGAACTGCTATCTCAGAGGCGGAGTTCTAACAGCAGAGAAGAGAAAGAGTCCACTGAGCAACAAAATACTGTTTTGATTGCTGTTAATTTTTTAGTCTTTGAGCATTTTATGATGCCCAACCCCTTAAGAAAGTTAAGAACTAAAAATTTCAGAACACCAAGATGGTTTTGTACCTGGGGGTTGCAAAGCCTCACTGGACCAGTGCTCCTTGGTCAGCAGAACTGACCCAAGTTTGGGTATGCTGCCCAGGCATAACTCATGGGCCAGGGCCAGGGCCAGGGCCCTGTGCCAAATTGCAGACCTCCTGCCATGTGTGACTTGAGGCAGAGGCACCTCTCTTGCCATTCTAAGATCTTGCCACCCTGATCTCTGAAGCTCTTCAGATAATGAGCCCAGGCCCTCTCAAACTGTCCTGTTTAGCTTTTATTTAAAATTTCTGTCAGGCATAGTGGCACATACCTGTAATCCCAGTACTCAGGAATCTAAGGCAGGAGGCATCATTTGCTCAAGGCCAGTCTGGACTGCATAGTGAGTTCAAGGCCAGCCTGAACTACATAGCAGGACCCTGTCTCAGGAAAGACGGAAGAAAGGAAGGAAGGAAGGGAAGAAGGAAGGAAGGGAGGGAGAGAGGGAAGGGAGGGAGGAAGGAAAGAAGGAAGGAAGGGAGACAGACTGGGCTTCAGAACTATGGAAGGTGTCTTACATGTGTAATTCCATCACTCAGGAGGCTGAGACACAAGGATCTGTGTGATATATATAGTTCAACGGCACAGCACCTGCCTGGCAAGCACAAAGTCCTGAGTTGGATTCCTAGTACCATAAAAAAAAGAGGATCTCTAATAGTTCAAGGCCAACCGGGGACATATAGCAAGGTTCTGTCTCAAAAAAACCCAATAAAATAAATAAAATAAAAATTAAAAAAAAAATCTTCAGAATGATAAATACATTTTTAAGTTTACAGTATAATTTAAGTGTAAAAATACCTGATTTTCTTTGTTCTGTGATTTGGGCTGTCAGTGCCCTCCAGGCTCTCACCTCATGCTCCTCCCACCCTGCCCTTGCTAACATTAAGAACTGACCACACATGCAAACCAGCAAGAGTTAGTGGGTAGCCAGCCCAGCACTCCATTGCTGAGTTTGTTTGTGGCTGATAGACATGGCTAGGCAGTTCAAAGACCACATCAAGGTATCCAAGGCAGTTTTGTGGACACACAGTTGATTCTCAGTATTTGAGATTCCATAACCAAATTTACCTACTTTCTTAAGTTTATCTGTAACACGCAAGCCAGTACTTACAGCACTCCATGGCCTTTCATGGACATGTGCAGAGTGACAAACTTCAGTTGCCAGTCCACCTGCACCTGGCTGTGGGGATGTGAGGCAACTGAGACCGCCCTCTTGTGTGCCTCTGGTCTTCTCTGCCCTAGGTCTTTCCCTCAGCTCAGGCTGTGAGCTAAGTCAGTGTAGTCTCTTCAGGCCCACACTTGTGGATTTGCTCCTTTTCAGTATGTTTTTGCTGCTTAAATGGCCCAAAACACTGGTGTGCTCAGTGTAAGGGGGCTGTGAGCTATTTGTGGAGAAGACATATTGGTTAGGGTGACTTTGCTCAGCCACCGTGGCAGACTCAGGGTTACTGACCATAAACTTGATGTTCAGGAAGGAAAACAGATATTAAATAAAGTGTCTTTAAACAGAGTCATGTGTATCCCACCTCATGCCTACCTTGTGATTTCCCATTTTTCCCACCTTGGACTACCTCACATCATGCTCTATAAAAATCCCTAGAAAAGGCACGGTCCTTGGCAACCCACTCAGGACCCCTTCTGTTTCTCTCTTAGACAGGAGCTTTCTTTCCCCCAATAAATATATTCTGCTGTCAAAAAAAAAAAAAAGAAAGAAAAAAACAAGAGTCATGTGTAAATAAAGGTTACTCATGGCTTGATGAACATGTGATTGAAAGCTCACCAGAACCCAGCCCTGTGTTTCCCCAGCAGAAGTGGTCTGTATTCACCATGCGGTGTTGACTTTGTAGAACAGAATTACTGAGATAGCCACGTTGACGATCCCTGCTGTCTACCTGATAACTTTCTGTCAGATGCCCCACAGAGCTATGCACTCTCTAGTGGTGCTGGTGGACTGAGCGGGCTATACTTGCTCCCTTTCAGTGCACGACCTCCGACAGCAGATGGCGGCCCTGCAGAGCCAGCTCCAGCAAGTGCAGCTGGAGCGCACAACGCTGACCAGCAAGCTGCAGGCTTCACAGGCTGAGATCGCCTCTCTGCAGCATGCCCGGCAGTGGTACCAGCAGCAGCTGGCCCTGGCCCAGGAGGCCCGGGTCAGGCTGCAGGGTGAGGTGGCCCACATCCAGGTATGGCCCATGGCTTCCTTAAGTAAAGCAGGCATATGCCTGTGCCTTGGGGAACCATGCTTTCATCTAAACTAAGCGTTTTCATTAAAGTCTGCTAACCACGTTTGTAGTCCGTACCCCTCCTGTGCAGGGTCCTCCCTGTGCGTGATCTTCAGACATAACCTTTCGGTTTCCACCTGAGTCTCTCATTCTGAAATGCCTGCTCTGAGATGCCCCAGGCTCTTGGCTCTGCTAGTCAGCTCTAGCCCTCCTCCGAAGGATAAAACTTCCCAAGCCATGCCTGCTAGGTCTCAGGAGTCCCCCCATCTAGCCTCCCTACCCTGCATCCCTCCTCTGTGACATTCTCCCATCAGGCACTCAAGTGTGGCAGGCGTTCCCATCTTGGCTAGGGCTGCACTTTAACTTGAATGGTTCAACTTTGGTCCTGAGTGATAGGTTCTATTTTATTTTATTTTATTTATTTATTTGGTCTTTTTGAGACAGTGTTTTGCTATACATTTCAGTCTGGCCTTGAACTCACTTTGTAGCCCAGGCTGGCCTCCATCTCACAGTGATCCTCCTGCCTCAACCAACCCCGTGCTGGGATTATAGGCATGCATCACGATGCCCAGCTCACTAAGTCTTTTTTTGGGTTGGGGGGTAACTGAGAATCGAACTCAGGACCTTGTGCTTGCCAGGCAGGCACTGTACAACCTAGCTATATCCCCGGCCACTAAGTCATTCGTGGTTTTTTTGTTTTTTGTTTTGGGGTTTTTGTTTTTTGTTTTTTTTTTGAGACAAGGTCTCACAATGCAGTTCAGGCTGGCCTCAAACTCACAACTGTCCTGCTGCCTCAGCCTCCCAAGTGTTGGGATTACAGGCGTGAGCCACCACGCCTGGCCACTAAGTCATTCTTATGTGAACTCTTGTTTCCAGTTCCCATAGAGGACATTTTCTTTGCTTTGTTACTGGTTGCAGGCCACGTCAGCTTTTGATTCTGCTTATGTGGGAACATGTGTCATTCTGTGTGTCACTGGATGGAGTGGCACAGTTGTGTATGCACATCGGCATGAGGCTTGCAGCCTCAGGCAGCCTGCTTTAAAGATGAGAGGGAAGAACAGGAACCTGCTGGAATGCTTTTCTCTAAAGCTCAGTGTCTGGACTGCTTAAAGTGAAAGAACTCTAGAGTACTTTTGGTCGACCTTCCAAAAATTTAGCTGTGGGCTTTTTTTTCCCCCCAGATAAAATATTACCAATTTATTAAAACTGTTTTTCAAATAGAGCATATAAAATACCATTTCCACCAAATGTTCCTTTTTCTTTTTTATCTAGAGTTACCAATATTCAAAATAGAAGTTTTCTTAAATTTATATTACACTTCTTAAGCCATGCTCTGGTTTCTGTTCAGATCGTATAAATCTTTCACCTTTTACTTCTTAAACCAATGGACTGTATAGAAAAGTATTAGTTATACTCCTGTATACTTGAACATCAATCATTATACACCATAAGTTTCAGTGCATTTATATCAGGATAAAGTATTTAAAGAAGTAAGCAAGATTTTGTGTAAATAAGTCAGAAATGCAATTTAAAAGACAAAAGTAGAGGAGGAACCAAAGGAGGTGGCAATTTGAGAACCTTCCTGCTTTCTTTTGGTGGCCAGGTTCACTGTTTGGAATTAGGGTTTTCTTGCCACTTTATCCCTGGACTACTACTTCTTGGGTTCCCAGTAGCCGTTCACAGGGTGAAACACATGAACAGACTGTAATCCTTCCCTTCCTGGCTCCAGCAACTTCTTTGCAGTGCCCTCCCCATCACACTTTACACACTGTCAGTCCAGATGCCCACTGAGATTAGAGTTAAGGTGGAGACAGTCCAGCCACAGGCCTGTCAGCCCTTGCTTCTCCCTGCTGCCCCTCACCCCTTGGGGCCCTGGCCCCAGGCTTCTTTCCATGAGGATGAGGCAGGCACACTGGGACTGTGGGTCCTGGGTGGGTGCAGCTGCACATGTCTGTTTGAATGGCTCCTCACCTGGGGCTCAGAGGTCCACGTTTGATGGGAGCTTGTGTGTGGGTCTAGCCTAGACTGCAGTCTTAGGGTGAGAAATGACTTCTGGGTGGTTGCCTTGGCTCATAGGCATGCAGGACCTATATGGTCCCAGACTGGAGATGGGGCAGCCTGTGTGGGTGAGCCCTGGGGTGGTGGCAGCCCTGGTTGCAGGGGCCATCAAGAGGGGAAGCTGGTCACTGTTGGTGGGCATAAAATCTTACTTGGGGCAGGCTGTTCTGTACTTGATGCCTGAAATTGAGCAGCTTTCTACCTTCCTGTCTTTGTTTGAAGGTTGGACAGATGACCCAGGCTGGCCTTCTAGAGCACCTGAAGCTGGAGAACGTGTCGCTATCTCAGCAGCTGACAGAGACACAGCACAGATCGATCAAGGAGAAGGAGCGCATAGCTGTGCAACTCCAGAGCATTGAGGTAAGGACTGTGGCTGTGGTGGTGCTGGTTTCTGTTCGGCTTTGGTCTCACTGGCAAGTGAGAAAACATACTATACTTAGTCATAAGCATAAAACATGCAAGTAAATATAAACATAAATATGTCTTATGTTTGTATATAGTAAACATGCATGTTTTAAAAAGCTGCTTAGGACTTAGGGATCCCAATCCTGTGTCAGACCTGCATGTCAGTGGCACCTTGGGCCCTGGGCTGAGCGGAGTAGATGGGGGTGATCTTTCATATCTTGTGTGTTGGATGATGTGGTATGTCTTGGTGTGGGCCTTTGTGATTATTCCAAGTATTTCACCTGCATTGCTGATTAGTCCTTCTGCACATGAGGTCTTCATTACTGCTGCTGTCTGCATGGTCATCTCCACATGATGGGAAATGCAGTAGCTTTGGCATGGACCTGAAGCCTGCTTGCTCTTTTTTTTTTTTTTTTTTTTTTAAGTTTTTTGTTTTTTGTTTTTGCACTGCAAATTGAACTCAAGACCTTGCACTTGCCAGGCAGGCACTGTGCCACTGAGCTGTATCACCAGCCCCTGCTTGCCTTTTCTCACCCCCAGGTGAGAACCTGGGGGATTTCTTAATCATTCTGAGCCTAGTTTTCTCTTTTATAAAACAAACAGTAAAACCTGCTTAATGTCCTTGTTAGAAAATGTAAAAAAGAAACTGTAACACTCTCACCTTGTGCCGAGAGTGCTGCTGGACAGGTTTTGTTCCAGGCCCTTCATAGGAAGTCACACCAGAAGTCCACTTTCCTCAGACTTGTGTGGTTTCTCATCTTGCTACTCTGCACTTGCCTTATTTTCCATGGGGATACATGGCCAAGAGCTCAGTGTAGAAGAACAGAAAACAATTTGAGTTATTAAAGTCTTTTTCCCTAAGAAATAAACCAAGATGCCAGGTCCCATTCACACAGTCAGAATGTAATGAACACCATATCCTATGGTCCCTGTGTCTTACTTTGTTTTGCTAAGTGATATGGAACAGCAGTCTTGTCAAAGAGAAAATTTCACGTACTATACTCCAGAAGGTAGAATATGTTGCCCCCATTTTCCCATGAGAATCACCAAGGAGGCTTATCCATTCCTTGATCCTAGTTCTTTTTTTTTCCTGAACCTTTGTCTAGCTATTGCCCAGGCTGGTCTCAACCTTGTGGGCTTGAGTGATCCTCCTGCCTCAGCCTCCTAAACTGCTGAGACTGCAGGTCCATATCAGTGTGGCAGGTAGATTCCCCCCTCTTAACACTGGGTATTTGCCTGCTCCTTCTTTGGGTCAGGCCCATGCTAGCAGTCACCCTGTGGCAAGTGGGGTGCCCCTCACTTAGCATTCATACACAGGATAGAGATGTGAACCAGGGTGCTTGCAGTGCAGCAGGTTTCCCTAACCCTAGGCTGCTGTTGACAGTTTTCCCTGCTTTTTAAAAAATATTGTTCCTTTTGAACAATTTCTTTCCTTTTCACACTTCTTATCCCTTTCAGGTTTAATTTACTCTTTCAGATATTTACACTAGGCAGATAATACGATGTTTATACATGCAGGTCTGATTTATTTCACTTATGAATATGGTCTCTAGTTGCATCTATTTACCTATAAAATCCTCGAGTTTATCTTTCTTTATGGCTGAGTAGTATTCCATTGTATAAAAATATCATACCTTTCTTATCTATTCCTCAGTTGATGGGCATTTGGGTTATTTCCAGGATTTAGCTATGACAAATTGTGCTGCTATAAACACGGCTGTACATATGTTGCTGTGGTATGATGTTTTTAATTCTTCTGGTAAAATACCCAGAAGGGGAATAGCTAGGGTAAGTGGGACCTCTAATCCTAATTTTGTGAGGAATCTTCACACTGATCTCCCACCAGCAGTGGAGAAGGGTCCTTTTTTCCCCACAGCCCCTCCAGCATTTGTTATTGGTTGATTTCTTGATGATAGACATTCTTTCTGGGGTAAGGTGGAATCTCGGTGTTGTTTTAGTATGCATTTCACAAATGACCAATGAGGGAAAGGAGAAAAGAAAGAAAAAAGGAAGGGAAAAAAATATATATGTATATGCAAGGATAGCTGGGATAATTGCACTGCTGATGTCTATTGGTTTATTGAAAGGAACAGTTAATGCTTAAATTTTCTTTTTTGGCCAATTTTGCATGCTTGTATCTGGTAATCTGAACAACTAGTTTGAAGACAACAATATGCAATACAACAACTATTGTTGAGTTCTTACTATCTTGTTTAGTGAAGCTTTGTATCATTTCTAATGTTTTGTTTTATTATTTTTATTCTTTTTAATTGATCAATCTTGCATTCTTACATCTGGTAATCTGAGCAACTTCATTGAAGATAACAATATGTAATATAACAACCACTGTTAATTTCTTACCATCTTATTTTCAAATTCTGTATTTTTATTGTTTTTGTGTTGTTTTGTTTTTGTCTTTGTTGTTATTTTGTTACTTTTTTTCTCTTTAAAATAAGAAATATAAAAATATAAAAAATATTGTTTCCTGGGCCCAGGCTGACATGTTGGATCAGGAAGCAGCCTTTGTGCAGATTCGAGAGGCAAAGACAATGGTGGAGGAGGATCTGCAGAGGAGGCTGGAAGAGTTTGAGGGTGAACGAGAACAGCTGCAGAAAGTGGCTGACTCAGCAGTGGCCCTGGAGCAGCAGTTGGAACGGGCAAGTAGCTACCAACAGCCCTGGAACCAGGCACACAGAGGCCCAGTGGCTGTCGGCCCATCCCAGTGTGCACACTCTGGGCTACCTACAGCCAACCTGTGTAGCAACCTCTCCTGTCAGGCAATGTAGGCAATGTGGGTTGTGTTGGGTTGTCTGCTGAATATGTGCAAAAATCACCATCAGACGAGGGATGCCAGGTTTACCTCTGTTCATGCCTTGGATGATTTTTTCCCTTGCTTTTTTGTTTGTTTCCTTGTTTTCTGAGACAGGGTCTCACAATGCAGTTCAGGCTGAACCTTGAATGCAGTATATATCCCAGGCTGGCCTCAAACTCATGGCAGTCCTTATGCCTCAGCCTCCTAAGTGTTGGGATTACAGGTGTGCGGCACCATGCCTGTCTCAGAATTTTGCTTTTAAAAGACCCTTCAGAGAGTCCATCAAAATTATTTAGATTCTGAACAGGGAAAAACACATGCATTGTCAACACAAAGGCAAGGGCAGCAGGGTAAGCTTACCCCTGTTTGCAGGTGAAACTGACTCTTCAGCAGCGAGACCAGCAGCTGATGGAGCTGCAGCAGGAGCACCTGGGCGTGGTGAAACAGCTCACCTCGGCACAGGAGGCCCTGCAATCCCGAGAACAGTCCCTCAACGACCTGCACACCCGCTATGATGAGCTTCAGGCACAGCTGGAGGAGCTGCAAGGGGAGGCTGCCACCAGGGAGGACACAGTCCGCTTCCTGCAGAATGAGAAGATTGTCTTAGAGGTGGCTCTGCAAGCAGCCAGGAGTGGCAAGGAGGAGCTTGACCAGGGAGCAAGGCGCTTGGAAGAAGGCACTGAGGAGACATCAGAACTTTTAGAGCAGCTGAGACAAGAGCTGGCTGTCAAGTCCAGCCAGGTAACTAGCCCACTACTATGTTGTGATCATCCTTCTGTGGATACATTCTTTTCTGAACATGGGTAACCATGGGAGAACTCTGTAGGGCAGGGATCCGAGTGGCTCATGCTCTGCCCCAGGCCCACCTAGGCTGCTGGATGAGAAGAAACCAGAACTAGGAACTTGAGTTGGTTTGGGGGCATTTAAAAGCCGTTTGCCAAGAAATACCAGCTTCTGTCTTCTGAGGATGTGGACCTGAGCCTAGGGAGGAGCTATAAGAAACTTGGTTTCCTGATGTGAGATAATGTATAGGGAGGAGCAGGCAGGGGCCTGTTGGCCACTCTGGTGTCCCAGTACTGAGACTACAGTCTAACAGCAGGTCATAACTGGCAAGAGCCAGTAGGCTAACAGTATAACACAGTTGGGTATAGGCAAGTATATTTTTAAAAATCTAGACAGCGAAGAAGGATGTGTAGGGAGAAGAATTAGCATCAGGGAATGGCTCAGTCTTTACACCCTACTCCACAGGGTCAAGTGTAAGAGGAACTCTGATCTGTTTCCCATGGGAGTGTTCATTTAGAAGGGTCATCAGGGTTCTGTAATGACTAGTAGCTGGGTGAAAGGAACTTGTGCTGGTACAAGACAGCATTTTATCTGCTTGTTCCTGACAAAGCTGCTTGTAGGTGCCCTTGGGTTACGATGATTTTTCTAAAGAGATGGAAGGTAGCAGGGTGGTGTTACTATCATCTTGGGCTGCTGCTTTCCCAATTCTGAAGTCTCTTCCTGACCTGAAAACCAGAGGCAGCCTAATAAGGAAATAGAGCTGTGCCCCAGCCACTAGCCTGCCTGGGCATCAGTCCCCACAGCTCTCACTGGCATGTGTTCCTATCCTTGGGCATCACTGAGACTGCCCTGTCCACACGGGCTTCCCTTGGCCCGGGTCCATTTCTTTTGCCCTTTCTATGGAACTGCACAAGTCAGGGGCACATGACAAGGATGCTTGAAAGGGATGAATGATATGTCTAGAATGTGCTAGTACCTTGGTCTGCCCTGGATGGTTCCTGGCAGAGAAGCTTAGAGCCACATCCATGTTGTAGGGAAAGATGATTCATTCGTTACTGTGCCCTAGTGATCACAAGGTCTCATGTGGAGCATGTTTTGGTCTTAAAGGAGGAATCAAACAGAAACAGGCTCTTCCCCACCTGAGACAGATGTGTCCATGCCAGATGGGTGCACTGACCCCTGCTCCCCTAGGACAGTGACCCAGACAGGGGCACTGACCCCTGCAACTCCCAGGGCAGTTAACAAAATGAGCATGGTGACTTCCACACACCTAGGACGGTGACCCAAATGAACACAGTGACCTGCACCGCCAGGGCAGTAACCCACTCACACACGCTGACCCCACATCTTCAGGACAGTGACCTGGGCAGGGGTGCTGACCCAGACCAGCTGCTGCATGGTGAACAAGGTTTTACTGCAGTGGTTTTAGGAGGCTGTCACATCGTAGTATGTCTGTCACTTGACATGGACCTGCGCTTTCCTCACAGTGTGTCACAAGGGCCCTCGTGGTGTCACTTGGCTTCTTCAGAAGCATCTCCACATGGTTGGGTGCAGCTTGGTGAGGCTTTAGGTGGAAGGCTACAGGGCCTGGAGGCCTGGCATACTGAGGTTCCTGGAGCTCACCCTCACCCTTTCTGTACATAGTGTTTGTGGCTGGTTTCGTGCTGCAGAAGCAGACCAGAGAAGCTGCAGCAGGTGCATGGCCCATGGAAAGTAAAAGGTTTCTTCTCTGGCCATTTGAGGAAGGGCTGTGGACACCTGGTCTAGAGCACTCACTCCACACCCACGCCACCCCAGGTGCTGTTACGTGGTGAGGAAGAAGGATGTGGGGCTGTGTCCTGCCTGAGTGCCTGGGCCATCTGCCGGTGTGGGGTTTCTTTGTGCTACCAGAGCACAGGCCTCCTGGACCCCTGAGGCTACCTATATGCAAACCTGTCCCATAGGTGGAGCACTTGCAGCAGGAGATGGCCTCCCTGAGAAAGCAGACACAGAAGGTGAAGGAGCAGTTCCTTCAGCAGAAGGTAGGACACAATTTCCCTCAAGTGAAACGTGTTAGTCCTAGGCCTGTGTGGTCTTTTGGGTTTGGTAGAATAAAATTGGTCAGGAGGATGGAAGGATCCAGGTCCTCTGCA
This sequence comes from Chinchilla lanigera, assembly GCF_000276665.1. Taxonomy (NCBI): domain Eukaryota; kingdom Metazoa; phylum Chordata; class Mammalia; order Rodentia; family Chinchillidae; genus Chinchilla; species Chinchilla lanigera. The sequence goes on from NW_004955482.1 coordinate 299,856, forward strand.
CTTCCCATCACAGTCTGCGAGGTGAACATGACCCTCTGTGGGCCATGAGATGGGCCATGTGAGGCACTTGTCACTGTGGTGCTTGTCACAACACCCTGTTGCTGTTACTGTAGAGAGCCATGTGTGTTGAACATTGTTGTCACTGTGCAGGTTGTTGTCTGCCATGTGAAATATCATTGAAAAGTGATTAGCGTGATCCAGCATTGCAACAGATTACTGTCCCCAGAAGACACGAAACACAGATTCTGTGTGCAGAGTGGTGTTTCCTGCAGATGCCTTTGATCCACACTCCGCACAAAGGCCCACCCAGGTGCCCCCGGGGCTGCAAAAGGAAGCTGTGGTTTAAGTGGTGTTTTGATTTGTCACTGCCTGGCCTGGAAGGGAGGACCTATTGGAGCTGTGCAGCCAACAACCCAAGAAGGGCTGCTGTGTCTCAGGTGGACTGGGGGCCCCCTGCAAGACCCAGGTCATTAGTACGCTGCCTCTCGTGGTACAGAGCAGTGGGATGCCTCAGTGGATAGTGTCTTAGACTGGATGAAATACGTTGTCTAGCTTAAAAGTTACACTCTAGCTGAATGGTTAATGATTTGTTTAAGCCAGCATGCCCCAGTGAGGCCATACTTGGTACCAACTCTAGTGAGTATTGTGTGCAGGTGATGGTGGAGGCCTACCGGCGGGATGCTATCTCCAAAGACCAGCTCATCGGTGAGCTGAAGACCACAAAGAAGCGGCTGGACTCGGAGATGAAGGAGCTGAGGCAGGAGCTAATTAAGCTGCAGGGGGAGAAGAGGGCCGTGGAGGTAGAGCATTCACGTTTGCAGAAGGAAGTGTCTCTAACCCACCAGCAGATGGCTGACCTCCAGGAGCACCTCCAGTCAGCACAGAAGGAGCGGGACAAGATGGAGATGCACCTGCAGGTCTGCATGAAACATGTTGGGTCGGGTTTCCTGTATTTAGGGAGCAGTTGGTAGCAGTGGCCCAGGTTTGGGGTGGAGCACATGTAGGCCCTGTGTGTTACCATGAGACTCACAACATAGACAGGACCAAAAAGTCCAGCAAAGGAAGGGAACAGGAACCCATCATTCAGCGGTTTACAGTGGGGCATAGGAGGATCCTGGGAAATCCTGGTAGGTACACAAGGGAGGCAACTTTCGTGCTAACCTACCCTGCCCCTCTGCTCCACTCATGCTCTAGCCACAGTGGTGGAGCTCTACAAACTTCCATTTGTCAAAGGCAGACATCTGCAGCAAGTGACCCTGCACTTCTCATGTGCCTTTTTCCTTTGAAGTCTTTGCAGTTCGACAAAGAGCAGATGGTCACTCTTACAGAGGCCAACGAGGCGCTAAAGGAGCAAATAGAAGTGCTGCAGCAAGAAGCCAAGAAGTGAGTCTGGACGCATTGTGTCTGGTCAGGGGTGATGAGAACTAACTCTGTTTCTGGAAAGGTCACTGAGGGCATTCAGATCCAAGTTAAATTTCCACCAACATTGAGCTCTTGCTTTTTCTACAAAATAGTCCTGGAGTTTTGTTTTTCTTTTTGAGACAGAGTCTTGTTATGTAGTTCAGGCTAGCTTTAAACTCACTATGTAGCCACGCTGGCCTCAATCATGGCAGTCCGCCTGCCTCAGCCTCCTGAGTGCTAGGGTCACAGGCATATGCCACTATGCCCAGCTTTAATTATTTTTGGTGGTGCTAGGGATCCACCCCAGGGCCCTGTGCTTGCTAAATGGTCTCTTTACCATGAGCCATACCCACAGCCCAGACACACCCCTTCCTATTTATTTTATCAACTTCTGTGCCACGTACTTGTGGCGACATCTCCTCACTCATGCTCCTCCACCAGGGGTGACACTGTGGTATTTATCCTGCACCCCATTTTGTGCTTACATAACCCTGAACACAGGCTTTTACAGGCACATATGTGTGTACTTACTGTGCATGTGCATATGCATGTGCAGACAGCCTTTGGGGCTTTTTACCCACACGCTATGTCCTGTGCTATTTTTCTCTTGGTGGGTGCTTTCTTCATAAACGTGGTCATGGGATTTCTTTCTAACCTTCAGGAAGAATGCAGGTAAGCTTCTGTTTGGTAGGAGCAGATTGTTACCCTGCCCTTAGAAAGTCATTTCAAAACTGCTGCAGGAGGAAGGCAGGTCTGGCAGACATGGCTGAAACTCATGAAGCTCTTGCTTCTTCTCTGGCTTTCCAGAGGTACCTTCCATGGGTGCCCCTTCCCCTCCCAGGGCCACCAGGACAGGCATTCACCTGCTGTCTGTCCTTATGCTCTCCTTGGCATCCAGGGGAGCAGCTGCCAGGGTAGGGATAAGCCTGGGTCTGACCCCTGCCCAGCCCTTGAAGGTGAATGTGATATCATTTGCTGGCCATTAGTGCTGGGCCCAGGAAGCTGGATGATGGCATTGGAGCTCAGCTGCCTCCTCTGTGTCTCCATCATATCCCAGGGCCATCACAGAGCAGAAGCAGAAGATGAAACAGCTGGGCTCAGATCTGACCAGTGCCCAGAAGGAGATGAAGAACAAGCACAAGGCCTATGAGAATGCCGTGAGCATCCTCAGCCGCCGTTTGCAGGAGTCCCTGGCTGCCAAAGAGGCTGCAGACGCGGAGCTGAGCCAGCTCAGAGCCCAGAGTACCAGCAGGGGCAGCGACACTGTCCTACATGTAGGTAATCACTGCCTCACCCATCAGAGCTACAGAGACTCTGAGTGTAGGGCAAGGATGTTTTACAAACATTTTCTCCCTCTAAACCCATCTAGAAGGGAATTTTTTAAGCTGGTAGAACTGAAAAGTGTGGTCACATTTCTTTGAAATACCACAGGTGTCATCAGTGACTTGTGCATGTTATCCATAGCCTCGTCAGCCATGGCAGTGTACACTGGGGACCTGTTTTCACCAAGGAGTCTCCTTGGTGTGGAGAAACCCTGCTGTGGCTGCAAGGCACAAGGAGGACTTGTCCTGCAGTCTGTCCTGGTTGTGTAGCCCAGGTTCTTGGGCTGTGGACAGAGGAGGGGCTGAGTGAAGGTGGGGTGCAGCAGGGCTGGGCCAGTGCTTGGCAGGAGGAGGCGGTCCTGGAGGGACAAAGGGGGCATTTTAGGTGGGAGGAGCTCAGGCTTGGCCTTGGCAATAATGAAATGCAGACAGCCACCTGTGGAGCTGGTGCCATCCTTTTCCTGTCCTAGAGGCAAAGGGTTAGGACAGTAAGGTGAGAGAGGCAGGCAGGAGGTAGCGTTGATTCTGCCACAGTGTTCCAGAGGTGACAGGAGCAAGATAGGAAACAGGCCACCAAGGACAGTGGAAGAGGGCAGTGGAGTGGGCAGGTTTGGGCTCCATAGGGGAGGGGCAGTGTTGAGGTCCAAGTGAGGCACAGGGGGGTTGATGGTGAGAACGAACCTCAGAAGGGTATTGGGCTGGGGCTATGTCCAGAGCCACCCCTCTGCTCCCATCTGTTAGGGTGAATGGCAGTGCTGTGTTGGGGGGGCTCAGGGGAGGGACAGCTGGTGCTTACAGGAACCCCAGTGGCCCTGTGCCAGCCTTGCTGGCAAGAAATGGCACATGCATAGCCCTGCAGTCTTCACATGCAGAGCCTCACAATCCCCATATCCTTGCCAGCTTTAAATCTCACTGTCTGTTGCTTTTATTAGAAGGGGTTACATTTTCCTGAATAAATTTGTTTGCATTACACTGTTCATACTTTTCATTGTGTTTCCTTTTTTATTTTTCCTTCTTTTTTTATGTTTTTGTTTTGTTTATTTGAGACAAGGTCTTGCTGGCATTGAACTTAATATACTGGCCTCAAACTCATGGTGATTTTCCTGCCTGAACTCCTGAGTGCTGACAGAGGCATGTGCTGCCACACCTGGTTCATCATTGTATTTCTCATATGAAATTTTCTTGTCTCCTGTCCTCTTAAAGAGTTCATGAGTTTGGGCCAGGGATATAGCTCAGCGGCACAGCGTCTGCCTGGCAAGCATAAGGTCATGAGTTCGTTTGCTGGCACAAAAAAAAAAAAAAGAGTTCATGAGTTGGAAGAGACTATCTCGTAACATGGTGCTTTCTTGTTTAATTGAGTAAATATTCCTTCCCTAGTAACTTTATAAAATATCTAGGGTTTTGGATATGATAGGGCACACCTATAATCCGAGCTACTTGGGAGGCTCAGGCAGGAGAATCTCAACTTTGAGGGCCCTCTAGGGTATTTAGTAAGACCCCGCCTTAGAATAAAAGAAAGTAAAGGATGTGGTAGAGCACTTGCCTGGCATATACAAGGCTCTGGGTTCAATCCCTAAGTACTGCCAAAAAAAATTGAGGGAACATCTATTCAATTGTCATCTTCCTTATTACTTTAAAATATCTCGTCTTTAATCCTTTAGGTCAGCTAGTAAGGCAGAGGGTGTAAAATCTCTTGAACCTACAGCTGAGGACAGTCATGGGTTCGGTCTGTGGTGTTACCATGTATCTTTGATCCTCAGTTAGAGGAAATCGGAGCAAGTTGGGTCCTTCCTCAGGAGGTAGTTGAGTGGCACTGGGAGAGTGCTTTGGACAGGACCTGCACAATAGTGGTAGCAAGTGTGTGACTGGTATATGTAAGTGCATGTGTAGTATGTGTACATGTGCTCAAATGTGTGAACATGTGTGTGTTGTATTCGTATGCTGAGTGCTGCTCAGGTACCACAGAGCCCTTACTGTAGGTTGGACTTTTTTTGTATTTCCAGACCATTTATTGTTTAATTGAAAGATCCTTTGTCTGTGCAGAGTACCTGTCTGTGTCATAGTGTGTGAGTGCTATGCTTAGTGACTTCAGACTCTTTCACGAGAGGAAGTGGGTGAGAGCACGACTGGCACATGGCCAGGCAGCTTCAGGCCTGGAGGTTCGTAGGTGTGGGGCGAGGACCTGCCCTGGGTCAGTGACCAGACACACTGCCCCATCTGCTGTAGGAAAAAATCCGGGCCCTGGAGGTGGAGCTGCAGAGTGTGGGCCACAGCAAGCTGATGCTGGAGAAGGAACTTCAGGAGGTGATTGCCATGACAAGCCAGGAGCTGGAGGAGTCCCGGGAGAAGGTGCTAGAGCTGGAGGATGAGGTAACCCTGAGCTGTGCCTGGTACAGAGCACATTGGCAAGGCAGACTGTCTCCAGCACTCTAGAGAGGGTAGTGACAGAGGCAGCCATTGGTATCCACTGGAATGGCCACCAGGATTCATACTGGATTCAACTTCTTCCTAGTTAGAAGGCGTTGGTTGCAAACAAGAAAGCCAACTTGAACTTTTAAAAGAACTTGGAACGAGAAGCAGTTCTAGCTTCAGGTGGCACATACTCCAGCTCAACGCTATCACTTACAGCCATGGTGGCCATGGCTCCCTCATGCCTTCCCAGCCCCTCCACCGGGGTACTAAGGCGCCAGTCATCCCTTTAGGGGTGCCTGCTTTGTTCAGCTGTCTGTCCTATCTCCAAATGTGTTGCTGAGAACTGCCCATTTTGTGTTCATCTGTGCAGTGGCTCCGCTGGCTGTGCAGTCCCTGGACCTTCTTCCTGGGAAGCCATGGTCCCTGTAGAGCTGCTGCTGTGTCCATTGCAGCCTTAATCATGTGTTGAGAGCAGTATGTGCTGGCTTTACTGCTGTTTGCGGGAGTGCAGTGATTCCATGCAGCACAGCAGGTCATTTTGGTCACTTTAATGTTTTAGCTTCAAGAGTCCAGAGGCTTCAAAAAGAAGATAAAGCGCCTGGAGGAATCAAATAAGAAGTTGGCTCTCGAGCTGGAACATGAGAGAGGGAGACTCACAGGCCTCGGGCAGTCCAATGCAGCCCTGAGGGAGCACAACAGCATCTTGGAAACAGCGCTAGCCAAGAGAGAGGCTGACCTGGTTCAGCTGAATCTCCAGGTATTCAGTCCCAGGTGCTGGGACAGTGAGAGCTGGTGGGGTGAGTACACTCTCAGTGTCCTGCACATCACATTTCCATGAGCACTCAGGGAAACACAGGTTCCTTATCTTAGGAAGAAACAAACAAAAGCTCAGAGAATCTGGTTAACTCACAAACTTGGACCTCCCAGCTGCAGGGGTAGCGTGGGGAGCTCTGCTTGTGAAACCAGAAATCATTCATTCCTTTTGCGTGGTGATCCTGGCAGGGCAGGCAGACTGTCTTCCAGTCCTAGGCAGTCACAGAGGCCATGGACATTCACTTGTGTTCTCACATGGGTTAGAACTGGGTCATAGCCAGACTGTTCTTAGCTCGTGGTTTCCACATCTGCTCTGTGGCCCATGGAATGGTTAGCATTTCTGGGAGTTTTCAGAGAGACAGGAAAGGCCACATTATGCCCCCTTACTCCTTCCAGAGAGCATTTTCTTTACCCTGGTTGCCACCACTCCCACTCCCACATGACGGTGTTTGTGTTTATAACCCAACATACATGCATCACTGGGATCATGTGACTGTACCCCTGACCTCAGATGCCTACTGCCATAGCAGGGATCCCCTTGCTTCAGTGTTCCTTTCTGTAATGCCCTGTGGAGCGTGTGCTCAGCCTGCAGTGCTCCCTGCACAGTGCCTACTGTGGGCTCTGCAAGTTTCTTGCAGGGGTGCCTCCTTACCATCCTTCTGCAATATGGTCTAGGTGCAGGCAGTTTTACAGCGCAAAGAGGAAGAAGACCACCAGATGAAGCAGCTCATCCAGGCCTTGCAAGCCTCACTGGAGAGAGAGAAGGTGGAAGCAAGCAGCCTCAAGGAGCAGGTATGTGGCCAGCTTCCCACTCACAGCCTACAGGGGCCTGGGAGGTACCTTTCCAACTCTGCTCTTTCCAGGGCTGTGCTCCAAGGAACACTGCTGTCCATGCTGTGTGGTGATGTCAGGCTGCAGAAGACCTGCTGCTGGTCAGGGAAAGGTGGCATCAGATTAGATGGCCACTCAGTGATGTGGTCTGAGGGGGACGGGCCGAGCACATAAATCTCTGTTACGAGCAGGTGTCAGTGTCCTGCAGTACTGAGTTAGCACACACACTGCCCATGTGGATGACATGCTGATAAGAAAGATGCTCCTTGCAGCCCTTTTTGTGTAGGAGCCAACTACAACATGCTCTGGCACAGGCCTTTTTCCTCTCCATTGGAATGTGAGCTTCCTGCTGAAAGTTTTATTTTTACCTTAAAAGAAGACATAAGTAACCAGATGTAGTTGTGCATGCCTATAACACCAGCTGTTCAGGAGGCCAAGGAGGATTGCAAGTTCAGGGCCAGCCTAGGCAACTTAGCAAGATCCTGTCCCAAAATAAAAACATACAAAGGGCTGGGATATAGTGGTAGAGTGCTTGCCTAGCATACACAAGGCCCGGAGCTAGTACCACAAAAAAAGGAAACAAAAAAAAGACATAACTAAGAGATCTGTATATAAAAGTACTGGGGGAAATAAATGATGTTTATGTGACTTTAATTTCTTTCTTTTTTTTTTTTTTTTTTGGTCTTTTTTGGGGGGCGGTAACTGGGAATCAAACGACCTTGCACTTGGCAGGCAGATGCTGTGCCACTGAGCTATATCCTTGGCCCTGTTTTTGTCTTTTTGAGACAGGATTTCGCTATACATTTCAAGATACCCTTGAACTCAGTTTGTAGCCCAGCTTCCTGAGTACTAGGATTATAGGCGTGCACTACCATACCTAGCCTTCTTTTTTAAGGACAATTGTGAATTTTGCTTATTTTTTCTCTAAATGCATTTAGGCTTGACCTGATTTAACAATAGTACATGATGGTCAAGCATTTTGAAAAGCACACACATGGAAGTTAGATCATGTTAGATCTCTACCTAATGACAGTACTGTCATTAGATACTAAGATACTTAGTACCTTACATATGAGTTGTGTTCTTTTCCTTTTGTGGTGCTGGGGATTGAACCCAGGGCACTGTGCTTGCTGGGCACCACTCCACCACTGAGCTACACACACCCCTGCCTGGAGTTGTCTTTTTAATGATATGTAAGAGTTCTTTTAAATAAAATGCCATTTGACAAGAACATTAAATTGTTAAAAATTGATCTCTTTTTTTTATTATTATTATTTTTTGTCTTTTTGAGACAGGGTCTCACTATTCAGTTCCGGCTGACCTTGAGCTCACTTTGTAGCCCAGGCTGGTCTCGAACTTGCAATGATCCTCCTGCCTCAGCCTCCCGAGTGCTGGGATTACAGGCGTGCTCCACCACACCTGGCCGGATCTCTTTTTTTTATTATTGGTTTGTTTGTTTTTTAGTTTTTTTTGAAAGTTTAACCCAGGCTGGCCTCAAACTAATGATTCTCCTGCCTCTGTCTCCTGAGTGCTGGGATTACAAGAGTGTGCAGCCTAGCCCACCTAAATGTCTTGGATACTTTTAAGAATTTGCTTTCCTCTTAGAAACCTTGACAGAATCTGTGTTAGCTCTGCAAAGCATTAAAATTTCAGAAAGGAGACTAGTACATGATAAATAGACTTGATAGGTTTATTACAGATAGTTAGTATGATGGAAAAGTAAATTGCTCAAGAATACATGAATAGAGCCGGGCGTGGTGGCACACACCTGTAATCCCAGCACTCAGGAGGCTGAGGCAGGAGGATTATTGTGAGTTCAAGGCCAGCCTGGGCTACAAAGTGAGTTCAAGGCCAGCCTGAACTGCATAGCGAGACCCTGTCTCAAAAAGACAAAAAAAAGAATACATAAATAAAGTTAACTAGAAAGATGGAGATATTTGACAATCGTGAATTAGTGTGTTCATTCAGTGGACATTAGCAACTGCATCCTATTTGCTTTCCACGTGCTGGGCATTGTGGCAGCACCCTCAGGCCTTTTAGGAACTCATGTAGGATGTTTGGTTCCCGTCAAGCCTCAGGGGTCCACAGAGCACCTTGTGTGGGTAATGCCAGCTTCCTCCTTTTTTATAGGTGGCTGCTGCCAGAGTGGAAGCTGGCCATAACCGCCGCCACTTCAAGGCAGCCACCATGGAGCTGAGTGAGGTGAAGAAAGAGCTGCAGGCCAAGGAGCACCTGGTGCAGACACTGCAAACCGAGGCTGATGAGCTGCAGTGAGTGATGGGCCACAGGGCAGTGCAGAGTGGGTAGAGCAGCCACCTGCCCAGTGAGGTGACCTGGTGGAGGCCAGGCTTCCAGGGTCTCCTGCCAGCCTGTGATTCACTCAGCACTGGGCAGCTTTTACCAGTTTGCTTTCGGGACCAGTCAAGGGAAAGATGACTCACCTTCCATCTCAGGAAGCCTCATTGTCCTGGTGTACTTCTACCTTACTTGTCACCCTGAGGGCTGTGTCCTGGGAATCGAGAGGTCCTTGTAGCTCCACACTAGCACAGCATCAACTCAGACACACTGGGGCATGGCCGGGCCTGGGGATGCATGTGTCCACACAATGGCCCTGGAGTCCTCTGTCCACCTTGTCTGGGAACAAGCACTCAGCACCATACCCTGAATGGTGCAGACAGAGACTGTCTTCCAGAGAGCTTTTCAGGGCCAGGGCGTTGGGTTATAAGCACCCAGTTCCATCTGTAGCTTGAGGTGAGCAGTCTGGAGTTCACCAGGATAGCTGCAATCCACAGGCCACATCCAGAGTGGAGGGCACACTGGGAAGATGCAGTCATTTCATTCTTACTTTTCTAATGCCAGGATTCGAGAAGGAAAACACTCCCAGGAGATAGCAAAGTTCCAGGCGGACCTGGCAGAGGCCCGGACCCAGCTCCAGCTCCTGCAGCAGCAGCTGGACGAGCAGCTGAGCCAGCAGCCTGCGGGGAGCCAAGAGGTGACCATTGGGCCCCTGACCTCAAGCCCTGTGTGCTCGGGAAGGGAATCTTTATGTTTTGCTAAATAATAAAAGATAAGCAGAAATAGCATACAGCCATGTTCTAGTATAAGAGTGCCACTTTATAAGTATCTTGCCCATGTGATTTTTCTCCTTCAGATGGAAAATCTCAAGTGGGAACTAGATCAGAAGGAGCGGGAGCTGCAGTCTCTGAAGCAGCAGCTGAACCTGTCAGAGCAGCAGGGCAGGAAGGAGCTGGAAGGAACGCAGCAGCTGCTACAGGTATCTATTTCCGAGCTCTGGTGGCACCTGTGGCAGGTGTCTGTCCCGAGTCAGCTTCTCTGCAAAGACTTAAGGCAGAGTTCTCCCTTGAGCAGAAGGACTTGCCAAGATTCCTCATGTGGAAGGGAATGACCACAGTCACAGTCAGAGCTCATTGAACTCCCAGGAGTAGTTATATTCTTGGGACTGGTTGTGGAAGGCAACCAGATGGATAATGTTTGTTCTTGGGTATAGCTCTGGAATTTGAGATGTTGGGGTGTGATTGTCACTGGGCCCCTCACATTCTTGGGGGGTAGAGAGGAAACTGCTAAAATGGAGACATCTCACATTTCATCCTATAAAAATCAGTCCAGGGCTGCCCCATTCAGGACCTCTCCTTCTTACTGCTTCTCCCAGTAGCAATTTTGCTTCTTATTTCCAATAAAAACTCTCCTAAAAAACCTTCCTTAAAGAATAAAAATAAAGCCGGGCGTGGTGGCGCACGCCTATAATCCTAGCACTCGGGAGGCTGAGGCAGGAGGATCATTGCAAGTTCGAGACCAGCCTGGGCTACAAAGTGAGCTCAAGGCCCGCCTGAACTGCATAGTAAGACCCTGTCTCAAAAATACAAAAAAATAAAAATTACTCCACCAGAAGTGACATACAAACTAAGGTCTCAGCAGTGTTTCAGATCTTTTTGCTTTTAAAAATCTGAATTCACTCTCCATAGAATACCAGGTCTGAGCTGGAGGTGGTGCAGGAAGACCTGTCCATGACCCAGAAGGATAAATTCATGCTCCAAGCTAAAGTGTCTGAGCTAAAGAACAACATGAAGACTCTGCTTCAGCAAAACCAGCAGCTCCACCAGGATCTCCGCCGTGGTGTGGCCAAGGTGGGGCTCAGACCTGTGTCTTCTGGGCTAACCTGTCTACTAAAAAGTTGTGTGTGAAAATAAATGATAATGGTAGATTCTACAGTAGACAGTAGACACATGGCTTGGGCCGGGCTCCAGGCTACATCATCAGCGCTGCTCAGGTGCCAGCATGGCAGCAGGTTTCCACTCAGTCCATGTGAGTGTCAGCAAGGGAAAGTGGCAGAGAGCTCTCACTGACTCAGAGATTTATTTGTTGTCTGTCAAAGTTGTATGTCCTAGCTGGGTGCAGTCGTGCAGGCCTCTCGTCCCAGCTAGTCAGGAGGCTGAGACAAGAAGATTATAGGTTTGAGGCCAGCCAAGGCACCTTAGGGAGATCTTGTCTCAAAATAAGAAGTGCTGGGGATATAACTCCCTGGGATCAATCTCCTTGGAGAAGGGGGAAAAGGCTATCTGTGATAGAGAAAGGAGGCTGTTAAATTGGGAGCACTACTTAATTTCTTAGGAAAGTTCAGAGTAGGAGCTATGTCTGGGAAGCCCTTGCCTGAACTTCATTTTAGGGCCCAGCCATATCCTCTTTGAGGTTCTAGACATAGGTCATTTGTGCTTTGCTATGTGCATTACAAATAAAGCCTTGCCATCCTATGATCAACCTACCTGCCTGCCTGCTTTTCTTCCTTTTTTTTGGTACTGGAGATTAAACCTAGGGCCTTTGCCCCAAGCTACATCCCCAGTGCCCACCCCCCTTTTAATTATTTTTATTTTGATGCAGGATCTTGCTAAGTCGCTAAACTGCCCAGGCTAGACTCAAACTTTTGTTCTTTCTGTCTCAGCCTCCCAGAGTGCTGGGATTACAGGCTTGTGCCTCCATACCCAGCTCACCCAGTGTTTCCTGAACTCCTGTGATGGTCAGACTGTGCTGATACAAAGACCAGGACAGTCCCCTCCCAGGGCTCTTTATCAAGCAGGCACCCATCTGACTGAGGGTGGGGGAACTGACAGGGCCCTTGGGGCAGCTAATGATAGGTTTTTACAAACAGAGGAAAGAACCGAAGAGTGAAGCCAGCTCATCAGGCCCAGCGACACCAATCAAGATACCTGACTGCCCCGTCCCAGCCTCACTCCTAGAGGAGCTGCTGAGACCTCCACCTGCTGTCAGCAAGGAGCCCCTTAAGAACCTGAACAGCTGTCTGCAGCAGCTCAAGTATGCCATGTGCCCATGCTGCATTAACTGTAAAGATACGTGATAGGGTTGACTTGGAGAATTTGCTCCTGGCAGGAAGGCAGCAATGCTAGTACAAGTGGTTGGGAAATGAGAGCTTCTCAAGGTGAAGGTTGCTGGGATGAATTGCCTTGATGTGCTCTCAGAAAGCAAAGCCCTGACATTCTGCATCCACCAGCTATCAGACAGGAAAGGCCAGTGTTATGGTCATATGGGACCCCCGGGGCAGTGGAAATCATGTGTGACACTGGTCTCAGGTAGCACCTGTCTCACAGTGACTTGGTTGGCATCAGGCCATTGGGTCTGTCATTTGCATGGTTCCCGGTCTCTGCCTGAAGCTGAAGCACAGGATGGAGGGAGGTCCAAGAACCCTAATCTCTAACCTTGGCTGGTTCTGCTGGCCCTGGGTAGGGGTTCCATGGTCTCTGAGGTATCACCAGTGCTAGAAAGCAAAGTGCCATCAGCTCAAGCTTGTTAGAGGTGGCTGTGGATGATGGCTTATGTCTGGCCCCGTGTGATCTGGATCTCTTCCCTTGCCTTCTCTTTCTCCCCAGGCAGGAGATGGACAGCCTGCAGCGGCAAATGGAGGAACATACCATCACTGTGCACGAGTCCTTGTCCTCCTGGACTCAGGTGGAAAACCCCCCAGGAGAGCACGCCCACCCACGGGGAGATACCCAGCAGCAGGGTTGTGGCAGGGTGCCCAGAGAAGGCCTGAGACAGTGACCACCAACACCACCGAGGGCAACGTGCAGCTGCGTGAAGGAATGTGCCATTTCCAATATTATTTATTTAATTGTGTGCTCTGCATTTTCCTGAGAGACAAAATTTTAAGTTTTGCTTTTGCCATTAACAAGGAGTAAAATAACAGAGTAAGAGCCAAGGATTAGAGAAATAGTCATTGGGAACCATGGCTAGCTTTCCCCATGAGATGACCAAATCTTAGAAGCCCCTTAAGTTTAGAGCTCAGGAGGGAGTTTCTGGATGTCTGTCTGGTGGGTTTTGTGCAGGAGGAGGTGTTGATAAGTGCGGGTGACACTCGCACCCCAGCTGCTTCCTGGTGGAGGCTTTTCAGGACAGGGTGTGGGGGCAGCAGCACTGGGCCGCTGGGCAGCCCTTCTTTCATCCCACCTAGCAAGAGCTTTACTTTCCTGCAGAAGTGTTTGATTTGTACCTTTGGCTCTTTAGTTTTTTTTTTTTTCCAGTAGCCATCCCACCATAGGGTGTGCATATAAGCACTGAGAATCACAGTCTTGTCAAAGCATACGCATAGATTAAGAAAGACCTGACTGTCTTTTTATTAATGCTACTTGAAAATGTGCTGTTGGGAAGTAATGTACATGTAGGATTTAGGGTTGTCAGTCAAAAAACTATATTTTAAGAAGTATATTTTATTTACTCTACCCTCTAAAGCCAAAAATTCTTGCACAGAAAAGATGTTTGAGCCGGGCATGATGGCGCATGCCTGTAATCCCAGCACTCAGGAGGCTGAAGCAGGAGAATCGCCTTGAGTTTGAGGCCAGCCTGGGGTACTTAGTGGGTCCAGGCCAGCCTGAACTACACAGAGACCCTGTCTCAAAAAGGAAAAAAGATTCTTTGTTGTTTTATTTTCACTTTTTTCTGGGGGTCCTTCCTTCCTGCCCAGTCTCTTCATCACTTCACAACTTGGCCTGTCCAGCTGCTGGCCCAGTGTGGTCCATCTTGACTGACTACTGAGCAACTCAAGTGAGGATGCCAAGGTCCCCACACTGTCCTGTTATGTGGGGAGCACAGGGTATGGAAGAAAGCAGGGGAGGAGGAAGGCCTGGCCCTCGTGTGGGCTGTAGGCCTCTGATGATGTTCACCGGGGCCTGTGATGTGGGTGCCAGTGTCACCTGGAGTCAGCCTTGATTTCTGGGAGAGGCTTGCAAGGGCCACAGGCAAGATGGCTGCAGTCTTTTGGGAACGGAGGCTCAGAGCCTGATGCCTTCTTCGAGGTCGGCACCAAGTGTGGTGATTTTCCTGGAACGTTTTCCACCTAAGGTCCTGGTGCTGCAGACTGACTAGAAGAGATAAAGTCTTTAAGTCTTTAAAGACTTTCAAAGTCCCTCACCCCTAGTTTACTAAGAAAACATTAGAAGGAAGAGAGGGAGAGAAGTCCAGTACCCTCTGAAATGAAGTTCTAGAGTTACTGATCAGTCCCAGTGTGCTGTTAGTAGATTGCTTGTATCTATTTTGTGGAGAAAACGGTAAGGAATTTTTAAGCTGTTTGTGTTCTTTTGTAATATACTGTTAGAAGGTTAATTGATATGGTTAAAGTAGCATTAACCACAAAGATATTTGGTGTTTTAAAAAAATTCCCTAGCAAGTATTGTAATTTCTTAAATGTATATACCATTTGTACAGGGTTAATCTTGAAATAACGCTTGAAAACTTCATTATAAATATATCCTACTTTTTATCTAAGTTGGACATTGTTTTTGACTAAGTTGTTCTTGTACCATTAGAAAAGAGAAATGGTAATTTGCCTTCTTATTTATTTTAGTTATATTATCTTTTGTTTTAGTCCTACACTAGGAAGTAATCCTTGGGCACATTCTGTAGCAGAGCTGCCTTCTCCCAAGCCACTGTGCTTTTCTCTGAGGAAAGAGCAGGCTACCCTGACTCCTCCATTCAGGAAGAGTGACCCCTCTGTTCTGTGCCCCTTCGTCCCTTGCACCTGGCTCCATCACCAGCCTGTGCCAACCCCACTGCCTGGCCCTCTTGGTTCCAAGGGCCTGGCTGTCCTGGCCCTAGCCCCTGTCCATCTCTGTGTGTTGGTTTTGGATGTGAGGCCCTGTGCTCAAACTGGCACTGCCTGTGTGCTTCCTTGCAAAGTCACCTTGAAGAGCTTGGGTTTGTAAATGGCCTGCTTTTGATTGCAGAGGGTTTTTCCTATCTCCAGAGAGCTCTATGCACTTCTACCTCCCAGAGCTAGATTCTTCAGTGACTCTAGTGGTTGTGCTTGTAGGCAGAAGTGGGGGTTTTGAGATTCACTTTGGGAGACTAGTCAGGTCGGGAGGAGTACTGTGTGAGACAGCTTTCCACTGCAGTGTATGTGTGTATGTGACTCATGCACACACTGTCATCTCCTGTTGCAGGGAATGTTGGCTCTGGCACTTACGATGTCATTACTTGTTTTTCTTACATTCAAAAGAAAATTTATTTCAATGTGGTTTCCATCAAGGTTTTTTTTCATGGTATATGTCAGGTCAGTGCCATGGATCTCACAGATTTATACACCTTTGTTCTACTCCTTAGAAAAAATAACAGGCAGTGTTTTCAATAGGATATGAAACTGTACTCAGGCCTGGTTCCAAAGGACAGGATTGGCCTTCTAAGAAGACAGTGTAGTACACCACATCAGGAAGCTTATATTAAACTCTTTCTCAGTTTCCTTGGTATAGGGATACTGCAAAAGCCATGAGCCTGTAGAATAACCATGACATATATTACTCCTATTTCCATGACATTTTTTAACAAAAACTTAAGTGTTGTGTGTAAAGATTCTGAGAGTGAAAGGGACCTACATATTTGAAAGGGAACTGTCATGGGGCATTCCTTCCAAAGACCACTGATGTAAATAACTCCATGCTGTGAATCTTACTCTATTTCATCAGTCTATGGCTTTGGATAGGATACTTGTGAGCTGTCTTCCAAGTGTCTCAAAAATTCAGTGGTTTTGAGTTACTCATTTCTATAAAACAATTCTTCACAAAATGGAGTTGGTCAGATTGGGGCAGTTCTGGGAAGAGTGTCACCATGTGTAATAGTTTGTACCTTTAAGAAGCATGTTGATTTTTTTATGAATATAAATGTGCTTGGGAATTCCTTAAATTTTGTGCAATAAACTATTTTTGGTAAAGGTTTTCATATTTCATTGGTGGGGCTTCATTTTAATAGTTACATTGTTTTATTTTGGAGTATCCTTTTTAGCTCATGTGGTTGCATACCTTGTCCAAGTATATGTTTTAGCAGAGAATTCTATTCTGCCAGAATTTGAGGCAGGATGAAATCTAGCTCTTTGTTGCTTCAGACCAAGCAAGAGCAGCAGGTTACATGCCTCTCCCTTGTTGAGCTGTATTCACCATTGCTATAGACTGGGAGCCCAAAGGAGAGGGTGCTGAGTGGACCGGGGGCGCTGAGCCCAGCATGGAGACTGTGATTCACCCCATCTCAGTGCTGTGCCTGCCAGCTACTCTTGTCGTCATCCATCCTTTATTTTTTATTTAAAAAAAAGTTATCCAGGTGTAAAGTTTTCAGCTAAATGTTACTATTAATAACCCATATGTTTTTACCAAGTCTAGAAAAGAAGAAAACAAGTCAGAGTTTGGCTTTCCCCATTCTTTTTCCCCTGTGCTTCTACTGTATCGGTTTTCATAGAAGAGTCAGGCAATGAGGGTCCTCTACAGTCTAAGTGAAAATCCTGCAACCACCTTTTTTTGTGGCCTTAACCTCCTGAAATATGGGAGATGCAATATTTTTTTTTGTCTGCAACAACCATTCAGGGACTTGTATGTGTCTGAACTTTTTGCTTTTGTCTATAAAGTTGCTAAGCTTCTGCAGGCACCGGACTAACTCAGTTGGCAGATACATTTTTAGGCTATGTATACATCGTGCAGTAGATGCTCCATGTTCCATCCACCTACAGGTTGCACAGTGGCCATTGCGGGAATGACTGGCAGACTGAGGTAGCCACTTCCTGCCACAGAGGGGTGGCAGCACTGTCAGGGAGCCCTCATGCAGTCCCAGGAAACAGATGATGGGGGAAACTGTAAAATGGGAATATTTACACCTCTGCCATCCAGTTTGCTGGGTAAACATGATAGTTGCTAGAAGGGTCCCCAAGCCTTTCCTAGATGAGAAGGAATTCTTAGCATAGCAATCAGTGGCTCCTAAAAGCAGAAGCATTTATTGGAACTCTGCCTGCCATTATGCATGCTTTCACTGTTGCAGATTCTGACAAGTGTGCTTTGATAAAGGTCTTTTTCCTGGAAGCAATGGGCACTATTAAACTGTGTTGCCAAGCTGTCTCTGCCATTCTTTTTGATATTCTTTATCCACCTGTTTGGGGGGGTGGTGACTGTTGCCATCTCCATCCCTACATCCCCTAAGGTAGGTGGGCTCAAGCCTGGCCCTACACCCACCAGCTTTATGCAATTCTGAGAGGGGGGCAAGGGGCTGATGCCTCCTGAAGGCAGAGCTCTCAGCAGCTCCAAGGCAGGAGCAGGTGTACAGGCACCCTGGAACGCTCAGCTGTTCAGCCCTCTTTCATCCTGGAATTTGCAAAGGATGTTGTGGGCGTTTTGCACAGGACTGTCATGTCTGAATACCCTGAAGTGTGCAGATCTGCTGAGGGGCAGTCCCAGCTCACAGCCTCACAGGAAGCTTCTCTTGTGTGCTAAACATCACTTCTGAACATCAAATGTGTACTTTCAGAGTTTCCCCAGCATGTAGATGCCTTTTCATAGTCTGTCCTGAGTCAGTCAGACCTCTGTCAGCCATCTCTGATTCTGCTTCCTGTGACTGCTGCTCAGCCCACCCAAGCCCTCCCAGCATGTTCTGCCAGAGAATCTAGACCCCTAAGTCCTCTTGCCTGAGCTCTTTCCTCTCTGTGCAATGTACTATGTGATTGGATTTCCACAGGTTCAAAATGTTGCTGGTAACCATCTCAATGGACATATATCCCTTTTTCTTGTTTGGTACTAGGGATGGAACCCAGGGCTTTTGCATATATCCTTTTAAGTTAAGAAATTCAGGGGCTGGGGATAGAGCTCAGCAGCGCAACCACCTGTCTAGCAAGTGCAAGGTCCTGAGGTTCAATTCCCAGTACCAAAAAAAAAAAAAAAAAAAGTTTCTCTTAAATTAAGAAGTTCAATTAATACTGAAAGTAAATGAATTAAAAATATCATCAGCTGTTTCCTGCTGATCTGGGATTTATTTTTGGACCTATATTCTTAAAAGATTAGTATCACTGCAGATTAGTATCACTGCATTCCACCAGCATCAGTCTGTAGTGAAGATTAAATTGAAATGTATCTAAATTTCTGTTGCAATAAAGTAAATCCTGAAGCTGGGAAAGATTATTGGAAGTTCAGGCTAGCACTTCACGGTCCACAGTGGCCTCTTTTTTTTTTTTTTCTTTTTCTTGGTACTGGGAATCAAACTCAGGACCTTCACTTGCCAGGCAGGCACTGTGCCACTGAGATGTATCCCTGGCCCCCGACAGTGGCCTCTTAACAGGGCAGTTCTATCCATTTTTCCCTCAACTGTTTCATCTGTTTAACCATAGATGGCACAGTGGGGGTGAGGACCCTTTTTTGGCTGGATCTATAGGAATCTGGGTGTGAAGGTATTGACCAGGCTGCTGGACCAGAGACCCCAAGACTCAGCAGTTTCTCATTCCTATAACAGCCCAAGGATAGAAACACCGAGTAATGGCAGCTTCACAGGGCTGAGGACAAAGCTGTTTCTGTCTCTGGGGACGGATGTACTGGGTCCCATCTGCTGTCTGGTGTCCCAGGTTAGGTGCCAAGGGCGTGGGAAACCTGTTGAAGGCGCAGCACAGTGGCTGACTTCCTGCTGCAGTGTGTCCAGCTACATCTGGAGAATGGAGGTGAATCCTGGTTGGCAACTGACTACACCATTCATCATTTTGCAAATCAGTTCTCAGAATACTTGGATTTTTGACTCAGGTGAGAAATCCCTCATGATTGGGGAGGACTCTACCACTCTTTGAAAGTACACACACACACACACACACACACAACTTAAATTCATGTTTAAACAATGAGGAGTAAAGCCATCTGTGCCCTTTTCTAGCCAACTGCATCCAATTAGGGAGAACTGCTGTTCTGAGTTCTTTTACCAAAAGCTCTGCCTGTTCTTAAAACTCAAAACTGGGAGTCATATACATTCTTGTGTCCAAATAAGGCCAGCGATTAGGGCATGACAAACTGGCTGAACAAGTGGGGGTGCCCTCTCAAAAATCAGTTACAGGACACATGCTCAGAACAGTTCCCAAAAACCTCCACCTGGAACAAATCAAGAGTGCTGTCTTCAGTTCTTAGTAGAACTCAAAGAGGTTTTTATACGACAGCCTAGACCTGACATCAGCCTGAGATACAAAAGACAGACTCCTTCAAGCTGGGCACCACTGCTACCTCTGTCAGTGGCCCACCTTTGCAGGGTGTATGTCTTTTCTTACCTCTACTTGGCCCATGCTCACTTTGTAGAGCATGTTTCTTTTCTTTTCATACCTTTAATAAACGTGAAATCTCACTATCTTTTGTGCTTGTCTTGACCAACTCTTTGTTCAGGACACAAAGAACCTAGAAACCATCTCTAGAAGGAGACTTGGCACCCCAAGCCCAGTAATATGACTTCTTCATGTTTCACAGACAACCCATGTTGCTACATACCGCCCCATGTGATGTGACATCGCGTGACAATTCTGCAGTTTCTTTATCCATCCACAGTGACATGTGTTTGATGTTTCCAGTTGGGGGCTACTATGAGTAACTCCCCTCAGGATATTTGTGAACAAACCTATTGACTTCCATTTTCACTGCTCAGGTGAACACCAAGGGCTACACTGCTGAGTCATAGGGAGGTTGCCTTGGTCAGCATGGACTGCAGAAGTGCCTCCCAGTTCTGGAGGCTGGAAGTTCAAAGCCAAGGTGCTTGCACACAGGTGAGGGTGCCTTACTATGTCCTCACCTGGTAGAAAAGCCCAGGAATCTTCTCAGGCCTCTTCTATAAGGAACTAATGCTGTTCATGAGAGCTCTGCTCTGGGACTTAACCACCTCCATCAGCCTCACATCCCAATACCATTGCCTAGGGGATTAGGATTGAAACATACTATCATTATTTTTCAAAGCAGTAACCTCATTTTAGACTTCCACCACCAGTGTCTTAAAATTCCAAAACTGCACTCCATCCTACCCAAAACTTTGCTCCATCCTATCCAAAACTTTTTATCTTTTAATTTTAACCAGGCTGATGCATAAAGCAGTCTCTCATTGTGTTTTTGTTGCTTGTTTTTGTGGTGCTGGGGTTTGAACCTAGGCTGTCAAGCATTCTGGGCAAGTGTACCACCATTGCTCATTGTGGGTAATCTGCAACACATCCATCTTCAGATTTACTGATTCTTCTCTGGTGCTCAATCAATTGTTGGCACTATCCAGTAATTTTTATTATTTATTTATTTATTTATCTTTTTGAGATAGGGTCTCCCTAGCAGTTCAGGCTGGCCTCGAGCTCACTTTGTAGCCCAGACTGGTCTCAAACTTGCAACAATCCTCCTGCCTCAGCCTCCCAAGTGCTGGGATTACAGGCGTGTACCACATCCAGCTCTTTCAATAATTTTTAAACCAGGGATATTAATTATAATTTTTAGGTTTTTTTTTCATTGAAGAAGTTAAAGCACAAATCTTGCATGTATCTGAGGGGTTTTTTTTTGTTTTTGTTTTGGTACCAGGAATGGAACTCAGGACCTTCAGCTTGCCAGGCAGGCATTGTGCCCTATATTCCCAGGCCCATGAATATGCAATTGAATAACCAACACTACAGTCGTGATAGAAATGCCTCCATTGGTCTTCAGAGCCCGCCATGCCACTTTGCTGTCCATCTTTGATCACCACAGACCTCCTCGGTGTCTTCTGTTGCTCTGCATGAATGTCTGTGGGTGGGAGCCTCAGTATGGGAGGGTTAAAGTCATCTCCGCTCTTCAGGAAAACCTTCCATGCTCTCAAGGACAGGGAATGAGAAGTAAAAAGCAACTCAGACTAAGAAACAGCAAACAATATCTCTCAAGTGCTACTGGATAGGTTTTTTACTCACCGAAAAACTTTATTCTCTAGTTTTGGTTAGTGGCATGCCTGGAATCTCAGTTACAGGCAAAAACGAAGTAGGATAGAGTTTGAAGCTAGCCTGAACATTCAGCGAGACCCTGTCTGAAAATTAGCAGGGGTGTGGTGGTGTGCACATAGAATTCTAGCACCCTGAGAGGGTGAGGCAAGAGGATCAAAAGTTCTAATCCAACCTGGGGGCCAGGGGCTAATCAGACCTCCGATACAAAAGACAATATTCAAGGTACAAGGGGACTGATACCTGAGTGTAGTGGACAGGCACACTAATCTGTGTGGATGACCTACTTTTATTAGCAAGGGGTAAGGGTAGTGTGTAATGGGTTACCCTGAATAAAGAACCGAGACCAGAATCCAAATTGGAATTTTAAGAGCCTTTATTAGCCGGGCCGGCGGCTGTCAGTCTGTTCTCCACGCAGGGAGATGCTGAACAGCCCTGAACCGAAGAAAGTTTGAGCTTTTGAGCCTGAAAACCACATCCTGGTTGGAGCAGGTGAAAAGATTTTTTGCAAGGGCAAAGAGCGGAACCTATCGGTTCCGGCAAGCAGGTGTTGCAAAGTTCAGAACGTTCTTAGACGCATACTTTGTTTTCAAACTAAACTAACAATCAAGCATAGTTTTTCTTTCTGTGGGTCAAACTGACATTTTTCTCCACCCAGTAGCCCAGCAAATTTTCATTTGTTTTATGTGTTCACCAATTATGTGTTCACCACATAGTGTACTTTTCCTGGAACAGCTACTGCAGTAAATGGGGAACAATTGTAAGGAGAAAAAGTCTCTCTCCATATCAATATGCCAGCATTCTCTAGATTGTCCTCAGCAGATGTTGTCTTGCCTTACAGATGCTGTGATTCTAGCGCTTTCCTGCACAGCCAGGAAGTGTGGGCCCCTCCACACCTCTCGGCTCCTAAAGCGGGTCACGGGGCAGCCGTGGAACCCGTAGCAGAGTAGAATATTATTTCAAAAACAAAATACAATAATAAAAAAACAACTGGGGAGGTAGCTCGGTGAGAGTGCTTACCCAGGATGCCTGAGGCGCTGGGTATGATCTGCAGTACAGTACAGCTCCCCGTACCCGCCCCGGGGCGGGGCGCAGTTTGTTCTCTAGAGTTCCACATTTTGCCTGAAGGCTTTAAATTACTTCGCCCTAGAGAAGCAGGTGCGGTTTGCCTCGCTGGGCAAAGATCCAAAGCAGGGGTTTCTGTTTGTTTGGGCACTGGAGACTGAATCCAGGACCTTTGTTTGTACTGACCTACACCCCCAGCCCTTTTTAAATTTTACTTTGAAGAGCTGGGGATTTAGCTCAGCTGCACAGCGCCTGCCTGGCAAGCACGAGGTCGTGAGTTCGATTCCCGGTACCGGAAAACAAACAAACAAAAAATAAATAAATAAATTTTACTTTGAGACACGATCTCCCTAAGTTACACAGGCTGGACTCTGACTTGCGATCCTCCAGCCTCGGCCTCCCAAACCGTCAGTATTACAGGCGTGCGCCACGTAGCACGGGCAGGCAAGGGTTTCTCGGCGCTGCTGCATACGTTCTCCCCCAAGGGGTCGGCCCTCTTAGTCCAGACCTGACCTGGGCGTCAGGCAGGCCCTACGCGGGTTCCAGGGGAAATCACACCGAACCAGCTCCTGACCCCGCACCCTTCGATGACTCATCCTCCTCCCGGGTTTTCTCGCCCTCTCCCCGCCCCGGCCCGGTCCGCTCCAGCTGCGGGGAAACGCCCTCCGGAACCAGCCATCTCAGCTCCGGCTCTTCGGGCTCCGGCAGCCGGCCGCCCGCCGCCCAAGGATCTGCTCGACCCCGCCCACCGGAGCGACGCGCCCGAGTTAGGACCCCGCGGCTGGCCGTGGCGCTGCCTGACGGTGCCGCCGAGGGACAAAGACCCCTGCGCCCCTCGCTATCTAGGGCCGGGGGCTGGGCAGCGCTCGCTTGCTGGGCTATGGACAGAGGCAGCGTGGCACCCACGTTCAGCCCTGTCGGGTTCCGTCCCCCGCGGCGCGGCGCGGCGCGGCAGGCGAGGACCCGGGCGGCCGGGGTCCTGACAGCACGGGCGACGCTTCGGGCGG
>NW_004955482.1:323209-335391 GCF_000276665.1 Chinchilla lanigera
CGGCCCTGCCGCGGCCAGCGGGGAGCGGGCTGTCCCGGGCGGGCCGCGTTCAGAGCTTGGGAAGCCCTGTCCTCCGGGGAGCCTCGCCGGGCGGGGGGCGGGCGGGGACGCGATGCGGAGCAGGTTCTCGCCGTGGTGGCGGCAAGGCGGGCCGGTCGTGTCCGCCGGGGCCGCAGTGGGAGCTGGCTGGGTTCTGCGGGCGTTTGAAGTGTGAAGCCAAGCGGGATTCCTGATGGGGGGACGTAGAGGGAGGCAAGGAAAAGTCCGGTGCGGCTCGGGTGTGATGTCCGCGGACGGGAGCCAGGTTGCCAGGAGCCAGGAGAGGCGGGAGCTGGGTCCGGGCACACGGAGGCGCGGCCGTGCGACTGCGAGCTGTGTCCCTGCTCCTCCGCGGCTGCCGTGGGGCTCCGGAGCAAGATGGGAGCAGTAAGAGAGGGGTTTTGAGAGCTGGGTCGTACAGAGCTGAGTGCTGTCGGTGTCAGGACAGGCAGCGCCCTGTGGAGCTGCTGAGGCGGCTGGTGTGTGTCTCAGTCTGGTACTCCCAGGAAAGATTTGGAGATGAAATGCAAGCGTCCTCAGGCACAGACAGTGGGTAAGCTGTAAGGCTGGAAGCTCATGTGGGGTCCTGTGGGCAGGGTTTTCGCTACTTTGAGAAACCCGGGCCGGGGATATAGCTCAGTGGCGCAAGCGCCTGCCTGGAAGCGCGAGGTCGTGATTCCCGGTACCAAAAACGAAACAAAACAAAAAACAAACAAAAAAAGGGAAACCCGGGACTCAACACCCGCTGCAGCTGATGCTTAGCACCGTGTCAGCCCTCCACCTCCTTGCCAGGCTCAGTATCCTTGCTCTTGCTGTAAGTCTTTTTGGCAGGTACTGTTAGAGGAAAATGAAATAGTAAAAAGTAAAACCGAAGCCGGGCGTGGTGGCGCATTCCTGTAATCCCAGCGCTCGGGAGGCTGGGGCAGGAGGATCATTGCGAGTTCAGAGCAGCCTGGGCTACAAAGTGAGCTCAAGGCCAGCCTGAACTGCATAGCGAGACCTTGTCTCAAAAAGGCAAAAGAAAAAAAAAAAGAAAAGAAAAAAAAGTAAAACTGATAACTCTACCTTCATATGTTAGGTTAGGGAGGTTCTTTGGGTAACTTATTTCTCATTTGCTGGTTTTACAGCTGAAGGACGTCCCAGAAAGGTTATGATCCTGCTGGGATCATACAGGGTTGTGGCACAGGACAGATGGGATGCAGGTCTCTGGATATTGGGTCCAGCACTCTCCACTCTATTGAGTTTTACCTTTTTTTCATCCTCTTAAGTGAGTGTTAGAGGCATCATTAGTAAGTAGAATGCTGATTTGATCATTCACACTGTCAGCACTACAAAAAACTCAAGAGCAGAACTGTTACCCACTGCTTAGGTCCATACAGTCAGGTTCATCTGCTTGGCTGCTGACAGTATCAAAAGATGCCATGTATTTAGGTAAAAAGGGAAAAAAGACCTACTTAAAGCTAGCTCTGAGTAGATGGAAGGGCCTGTTTGCTTCAAAGCACCATCTACCTGCTTAGAGGTAGGCAAGGCTCTTTTATATAGTAAGAAACAGAGAGGAGGGGTACATAGACAGTGCAGATCTTTACACTTGTTTTGTCACTTTCAGCCATCTTCAGCTCATCCTCCTCTGGTGGAAAACAAACCAGCCTCCAGGCCTCCTAGGACTGGCATGTACATATTCTGTTACTTCTTTTGCCTGAAGTGGGGAGGGTTTTGCTGTGTGCTCAGCAGCATAAAGTTTGGAGTTCTGTTTTACAGAAATTGTCCGTTATAATTTTCCCCTTGCTTGTTTTGTTTTATTTTATTTTATATTTATTTATTGTTTTATTTTACTTTGTTTTGTTTCATTTTTTGAAGACAGGGTCTCGCTGTATAGCCCAGACTGGTGTCAAACTCATGGCAGTCCTCCTGCATCACCCTCCCAAGTGCTGGGATTATAGGTGCACACCACCACATCTGGCCCCTTTGCTTATTTTAGCCCTCAGTCAAACCTGAGTGTATGAGCCTAAGTGTCTGGTAATAGGACTGATACTGAAAATTGGCCAGACACGAAGCAGAATAAAGTATATGCTAGGAGGGTTGGGGCTAAAGCATTAGAATTTGCAGTGTCTTTTTCATTAAGAAATTCTTTTTGATTTTTAGTTTTTCATTTGAGATGTATGAAAGATTGTAAAAGTAGTACCAACTACCTGAACATGTGAAAAGATGTTCAATATTGCCAGCCATAGGGAAATAAAAGTTAACTCTAAAATGAGGTATGGTATGGGTCCAGTACTACATATGATAGTCCAGTCCTGTAATCTCAGCACTCAGGAGGCTGAGGCAGGAGGATCACTGCGGGTTTGAAGCCAGCCTGGGCTACAAAGTGGGTTCAAGGCCAGCCTGAACTGCATAGTGAAACCTTGTCTTAAAAAGACAAAAAAAAGAGAGAGAGAGAGAGATCACTGCATGGATATTAGAATGACTTTATTTTATTTTATTTTTTTGTCTTTTTGAGACGGTTTCAGTTCAAGCAGGACTTAAACTCAACAATCCTCCTGCCTCACCCTCTCAAGTGCTGGGATTACAGGTGTGCACCACCACGCTCGGCTTAGAATGACTTTAAAAAACAAAACCTTGTATTTCCAAAAGTCTACATAGATGTCAAGAAGCTGGGTCTCTCATACATCTCTTGCAATTTCTCCAGAAAATGAGACCTGCCCTTCATTCCTGAGCTTTTGTTGTGACATGAAAACTTACTTTCATCTGTGAATGTTCATAGTTTCTTGTTTGTGACTGCCTGAGACTGGAAACAACAACCCGGGAGCTTTAAGGAGGCAGGAGGATCACTGCGGGTTCTTTAAGGAGTAACTGGTTAAATAAACAGTGGCAGGTTCATACCCTAGTATGCTCCCTAGCAGGGTTCACTCAACCTGGGTGGATCTCAGGGGCTTTGTGCTGAGTGAGGAAAGTCAATCTCAGAAGGTCTGTACTGTGTGATTCCATTTTGTGAATATTCTCAAAGTGAAGGTCTTATGGCATAGCAACTAATTAGTAGTTGCCAAAAGGTGGGGACAGTGGGGAGATTGGATTCACTGTAAGGGGCAGCAGGAAGGAGATCTTTGGTGATGGTGTTATGGAAAACAGATGGAACATGGGAAGAAATGGCACCAAGAAGGTTTAGAAGGTAGTTTATTACACCAGTGGGCATGACTAGGATCTTTCCTCAAGAGTCAGAGCCCCTCCCAGCA
Source organism: Chinchilla lanigera (assembly GCF_000276665.1). Taxonomy (NCBI): domain Eukaryota; kingdom Metazoa; phylum Chordata; class Mammalia; order Rodentia; family Chinchillidae; genus Chinchilla; species Chinchilla lanigera. The sequence goes on from NW_004955482.1 coordinate 326,479, forward strand.
GATTTGGTGCATTATGATTGGAGGGTTGGGTGACATCATGGGTTGTCAAGGGAGTTCAAACATCTCAGTTTATATTGCAAGGCTGTCAGTTGCACAAAGACATCCTAAGTTACATTGTAAGGTCATCAGTTACACAGGGGCAGTAAATACAAGGGTTACACAAAGGAAGGAGTCTTCTGCTACCATTCTTGCCTAGGTATGTCATTTGGTTTTGGCAAGCATTCTTGGCTACTTTTACTAAAAAATTTGATTTCCCCTTAATGAGACAACTCCCTTTGTATGTGTGATCTCAGGATTCAGGACAAAGTGCCTGCAGGGGCTGTTGCAGTCCCAGGTCTGTTCGTGATATTATATAAGGTCAAGGCTGGCCTCAGACTCACTGTGTAGCTCAGGCTGGCCTCAGTTACAGATCCTCCTGCCTCAATCTCAGGCAATGTCACTGTGACCTGCTAGCTTCCAGGTTTTGATAACATGCTATATAGTTATGTGAATATCAGCCTTTGTGGAAAGTTGGGTGGTCCAGGGTGCGTCTCTGTACAATTTTTCATCTACTTGTAAATCTAGTTATTTGAAAATAGCTTGGTGTGGTGGTGCATGCCTGTAATCCCAGCGCTCTGGAGGCTGAGACAAGAGGATCCCATGAGTTTGAACTACAGGTTGAGACCCTGTCTCAAAAAAACAAAACAAGGGGGCTGGGGATTTAGCTCAGCGGCACAGCGCCTGCCTGGCAAGCGCAAGGTCGTGAGTTCGATTCCCGGTACCGGAAAAAAAACAAAAAACAAAACAAAACAAAATTACAAAACAAAACTTAAAATCAAAATAAAAAATAGTAGAAATTCTGTATCCCATTCACTTAGATACCCTAACTGTTAGCATCAAGTATGAAAACCAGGAAATTGATGTTGATGGACCTCTGTTCAGTCTGCAGACCTAAACTCAATTTTCATGTTTGTGTCTGTCTGTCTGTCCAGTGAGTTTGTACAGATATTTCCAGTTTCCATCATTGAGTTTATTCCAGCCAAGGATCTGTGAACCGTACCCACAGCTCTTTCTTTGCACTTAGGTGTGGTCTGTGCCTGTTCCTGATGCTGGAGAGGCTCTGTGCTTCCTGGCTGTCCCTAGAGTGGTCCACTGACCCGGTTGTCTTTTCCCTCCATCTCCTTTGTCAACAAGAAGCTGTCTCATCAGCCACAGTTATTTGCTTAGTCCTAGAGTACATATAAAATAGTGTTATCAATTTTTTCTTTTCTCTGGCTTTCTGTTTTGAACACGACAAAAAGTAAAGTCCACAATCACAACAGTGGTGAATGACTCAGGTGTAGTTTATTAGAAAGAACAAAGAAAAGCTCTTGCTGCTGGCAGAGAGGGGCTGGAAGGGAGGATGCTGTGGAGGGTCTAAGTCCAGGGGTTTATATGTAGACTTCAGTGTGAAAATGAAATGCAATTGAGCTTTTAGGTAGGCCTCTGACTTCAGAATGGCACACTTCCCTTGCACCCCAACTTCCCAGGGCTTATCTCAGTTTACCCATGCCCTTGTCCTTTGAAACAATGTGATTGCCATTTGTAGTTAAGCCTCTGACATCAGAGCATAGCTTTCCTTCCCACTCTGACTTCCTGGACTCTTGTTTTAACTGCCTATCGTTTTTCCGTCTCCTGGTCACAGTCACCCGACAGAGATAACCCTAACTGCCGCTAGGGGAAAGGGGCCCTCAGTTTTTGCTGCTTTTGGCTGAGAAGGGGCATTGACGGTGCAGCCGTCAGGGTCCGCCACTGTGAGGTCTCTCTAAGGTCCCTGATTAGAAACCTTATGACTGTGAGGTCTAAGAGCCTGGATTAGAAACCATCAGTGGTTTTGTCTGCAGCATCATTGGTAGCTTTAAATCTGGCTACTGGGAACAAACAAATTTGACTGAGATTGAGCATGCATGATCCAAATAATAAGACTGTAAGTTACATTAGTGGTCTTGCCAGGGGAAGTAACCAGGATTCTAATTTCAGATCTGTGACCAGGATCCCTATGGTCCAGATGACTTTCAGTGAATTTTAGAAGCATGATCAGTTAGTTTTTGTGGTGCATTTCTTATTATTTTAGACTGGTAAGCATAAAAACAGCATTTCTTTTCCTAGGAATAGATATAACCCTCTTTTTTTTAGTATTTAGAAAGTCTAAGCTCCAGTTTTTGTGGAGCCGCTGCTGCCAGTGTCTTTGGTTTTGGAGGGTTGTTAGATTCTATGTCATCTGTTGTAGACTTTTAGCAAGATCAAGAGAGAGTTTGTTGAAGTAGGTAAGGGTGTGGTGAGACTCGCTAATCCTATACCAGTCTCTACTGTTATCGCCATTCCTATCAGTAAGGGGCTAAGTTGTACTGGCCTTTTATTTTTGTGGGGTCATTACTTTGATCAGAACTGGGACTGGCTGGGAGCCTTTAAGGAGGACTTATAGTGGATAGATAACCTAATGTGCATGTACCTGTCCTGCTGGTAGGCAGGCAAAAATATGCAGAGATGTCTAGTTTCCATGCATGTTGGAAATTAAGTGAAAGCAGATGTTGGAAGGACAGTGAAGCAGAGGATTTTAAGGCAGCATAGGGCTATAATCTCTCTTGTGGCCAGCGTGCTAAGTGTGGTCCACACTTGGAATGACTGGCCCAGGCTGCCCTGTGAGGGCCTGAAAGGGAACCTGCTGCTGCTTTGATTGTGTGTCTGTTTTGTTTATAAGGGAGAAGGCCAGCTTTTTCTCATCTAGACATGAAGAGTCTTGTCCTCTATGTGTGCGAGCTGGGCACAAGTTTTTGTATTTGGAAACCATTTGCCCAGCCTCTGGAGTTTGTAATCTGGACAGTTTTCTGAGAGTCTGTAGTGGGAGTTGTCTATTTGTATGACTGAAGGTTGGGCTGGTTTTAAATTTTCCTTTATTTATATGGGTCTGATAACCCAGTAGATCTTAGGAAGGTTAATGGTTCCTGTGATCAGTCTATCTGTAAATGGTGAAAGTGTATTCACACCAAAGACCCTGAGTCCCTAGCATGTGGAAGAATGTGTGGGTCTTTGGGAGGAGATGTTTATACAGAGGTCTGTTGGGGAGCAGTCAAGATATTGAGGTTTGTAAGCAGGGGGTCCTGTAATGGGTGACAGAGGGTTTGAGGATCTTCAGCTGCGGGGCAAATTGTGTAGCAATGTCCTAGACCCCAGCCACTGCCTTTAAGAAAGGATTGTAACTGAATGTGTGGGTGATGGATGCCTTTACCTGGGGCCAGGTGGAGGCCAGTATGGGACCACATAGTGGGCCATGAGTGACAGTAGGGGTCAAGCATGACCAGCAGCTTTTTGCTAATTTAGGGTTAGACTGGTTGGGAAGGTGATGGGTAAAATTGAGAATGTGATATAAGAGCTTTATCCTGGGTGGGAATTGGGTTATCTGGGGTTCCTGGTCTGGGTCTTGGGAGCCAAGGGAAGTTTCTGGCTCTATCAGTCCTGCTGGATCATTATGTCAGAGTGCTTTGCCCCTGGGACCTTCATCTGGTGACAAACAACCTTCTAAATGGTCTCTGGCAATTAGGATAGGACCTGGATGGAGGCTAGTTGGACTTCCTTTTGAAGTGTCTTGGCTTTGTGCATATAACACATACTGGTGGAAGAGTCCTGAGAAACCCAGTGTGTGGGTTTGTGCGTATGAGACATACTCCTGGAAGAGTCCTGAGAAACCCAGTCTGTAGCAAGGGTAGCCCTCTTATTGTCACTTCACTGCTGCTTAGGCCTCTTCTGATCCTGATTTAACAAAAACCTTGTTGGCTAATCTTCATAGGTGGTTGAGAGTGTGTTCTGGTCCTATAGCTAACTTCTGTAGATTTTTCTAAATGTCAGGGGCAAACTGGGCAATGAATTCATCCTTTAAGGTAAGTTATCTCTCTGGTGACTCAGCTTGCAGGAAGGTATGTATGAATAGGGCTTGTTTGAGTTGCTTGAGGAAGGCTGAAGTACTTTTCTTCCTTTCCTTGTGTCATCATCAAGTTTAGAATAGTTCAGAGGTTTGACTGGGGTCCTTTGGAGGCTCTGTGATATACAGGCCAGGAAATGTCTGTGTGTCCAAAGTCCTGATCCCGTTGAGTTGCTAAGGTCCCCTAGGGGCTCCTCATGGAGAATTGCTACAGCCCCCAGCTGGAAATGGGTTTCAGCTGCTTGTTGGGCTGTGAATTGTTCATCCCTAAAGCCTGTACTTCTCTCAGAACTGCGTCTTTTTCTGAGTTGGCTCAAAGGGAGAGCACATTCCTTAACGAGAGGTCTGTGAGGATCCTCTGAAAACTTGCCTAGGTCTTTCTTGATGTATCCCGGGTCTCCCAGGGGAATAGAATCTGAGCCCACATGTAGGCTTCTTTGGCCATGCTTCTGTCACTTGGAGGGGAAGCAGAGTGGGGTGCCCTTGCCCCCACCCTTGCACTGTAGGCCCAGGATAGGGAGACAGGAAGGCTCTTTAGGAAATTCTTTGTGGGGGTGGTAAGGATGGGGGCCTCTCAGGAGATTTTTTTTCTTTCTTTTTTCTTTCTTTTTTCTTTTCTTTTGTTTTTTTAGTTTTTGGAGACAAGACCTTGCTCTGTAGTCCAGGCTGCTCCTGAACTCACTGTATATCCCAGGCTGGCCTTGAACTCCATGACGATGGTCCTGCCTCAGCCTCCTAAGTGTGTACCACCACAGGTGGCTCTGGAGATGTTTCTTGGAGGGGGGCTCCTCTGGAGCTGAGGGGATAAGGGCTACCAGCAGGGCTGAGTCTATGCGACATAACTTGCAGCGGTCAGAATTGTCTCTCACAGTAAAACCTTTCATGTAGGGCACTTTGGACCACTTACCCCGCCTTTTGCAAAATAAGTCTAATTGGAGGATTGTATTATAATTGTTCCTCCTTTCTGTTGGCCATTTGCTTCATCCCCCAAGGGATAGACAGGCCATGCATGGGTATAGAAGATTAGGTGCTTTTTCTTCAAGGTCTGAGGGTCAAATGTGGAGGTAACCAGACAGCTCTGAGAGTGAGCATTCCCCATTTGTAAGAGAGGCAGGGAGGAAAGTGTCCTATTAACATCTTCTCTTGCTCTTTTCTTCCACTTCTGTCTGCTCACAACAGCAGGAGAGGGAACCCCACACTGAGAGGTGGTCAACAGTTGTATGTGTCAAGGTCTCACCTTGGGAGGCTGCACTCTCCCAAGGGTGCACCTGATCCTTGTGATGAATGATTGGGTCTGATAGCAGGCATTTTGAGGGCATCTCAGGAAGCACAAAAGGCCCTCATGAGGGTACCCCTCAGTCCAGCCACCAATGAGAAGGGTCACTGTCCCGAGGGGCAGGAGTTTTTCTCTCAGGAATTGATGACTATGGTCCGTATCGCAGTGGGGTTCAGGAACCTGACTGAAGCTGAAGAGGCAGGCCCACCCAATGATCTGGTTGAAGAGGTTTGAAGTTGGTTCCCTGTGAACACCGGAAAAGGTGCCAGACCAGAGCTAAACTCATCTCCAGTGTGTGGTAATAAGACTGAGGCCTGAGGGACTCTCCCAGTCTTATCCTTGGTGAAAGGTACCTTCCCCGGGGGATTCAAGGCACTATTTGCCAGATATAGGCCTCCTGAATGTGGGGGCAGGGCTCCGGGCACCAGGGACACCCAAGATTGGGAAAGCCCAGGATGTGAACTAGGATCCTATGCTCCTGGCACATGAAATCTGTCAAGACATCTGGAGAAGAGAGGGTCACCCATGCTAGGCGAGAGAGAATAGCTCAGACCTGTGGTTTAACTCTTAACGGATGCTTACAAGAGGGCTCTGACAGAGGGGTCTCAGGTTATCTGGAAAGGGGATACTTGGGAGGGCACAGAGCAAGTTTATATGTCACCCCATGGAGGCGTGCAGGCTGAACGTGATAGGCATGTGGAGGGGTCTCTGCTGGATACCTGGTGAGGCTGCTGGGACCCTGCTTCCACTGGAGGACCTGCGAGCCCTCAAGGTGGGGCGAGGGGGGATTGGTTCCTCCCATTCAGAGATCACCCTCAAAGGAATCCAGCTCCCTGCTGGGCCAACACTCCCACCAGGAGGTCTAGTCATTTTGCCACACTTTAACTCTCCGTAGAGAAGTGCCCCTGTTGGGTGCCAGCAATGTAACCAGTTCTTTCCTTCCTCTGGTTCCCGAACATGATCCCAGTGTACTGGTATAGTTTATTAGAAAGAACAACAACAACAAAAAAGGTCTCGATAGCCAAGAGGAGCTCCAAGGGAGGATGATGTGGAGGGCCTACATCCAGATATGAAGAAGGAGCAGTTGCTGCTTTTAGCTACGCCTCTGACATCAGGAGAGTAGGCTTGCCTAGCATTCCAACTTTGCAGGTTTCAGTGTACTCAGGCCCTGTCCTTTTTTTTTTTTTTTTTTTTTTTGGTTTTTTTCCGGTACTGGGAACCGAACTCACGCCCTTGCGCTTGCCAGGCAGGCGCTTTGCCACTGAGCTAAATCCCCAGCCCCTCAGGCCCTGTCCTAACTGCCTGTTTTTCTGTCTCCAGTCTCAGTAGCTTCAGAATGCCTCCTTCTGCCATTGTGGGAAACCGCTAGAGGATGCGGCTATGTACAGTTCTTTGTCACATACTGTTTTCCAATCATGTGGGTTAGTTCTTCTCCATTCTTCTGTTGCCATTTGTAAGAGTCAGGCTCATTTGTGTTCCATCTGAGTGACACCACCATCTTTTCATTTGTTTACTTGGTGTTTGTTTTGTTTTGTTGAGACAGGATATCACTGTGTAGTCCAGGCTAGCCTTAAACTCTTTGTAGTCCATGCTGGCCTCAAATTAGAGATCCTCTTGCCTCAGCCTCCCAAACGCTGGGATTGTAAGTATGAACCACCACGCCTGGCAGCTTTGTTGTGGTATGTGAATCATGTACATTTCTGAAAGTCAGAAACTTACAAAAGCATAGTTAGAAGTGCTGCCTTCTCCCATCCCTTCCCACCTGGCTCCTTCTCATCTCACCCACACTGGTAAGCAGTCTTGGGAATTTTTGTGTCTTACAGTCAGTGTGTAATGGGGTACCTGCCTTGTTTTAATTCTAATTATTAGTATGGTCCGTACTTACAGGGGAAGATGAATAAACCTGTATCCTTGACAGCTTAATAGTTGTAGCTGACATTCATGGGTAGTGTCAGACCCAGTGCTGCAGACGTTATATGCATTATTTAATTCTCATTATAAGCTAAGAGTATAGCTGTTACTATGTCCATTTTATAGGTGAGGAAACCAAGGCTTTGGGTTTCAGTAATGCTAAGGGTTACAGTGATGCAGCCCTAAGCTGGCTTGGTTGTAAGAACAAAACCTCCCTCACACCAGCAGCACAGCTAAAAAGGTGGTGAGGACACAGGTTGTGTGAGGAGAGAGGTCCCGTGGTACCTGAGAGCACATGCCAAGCGCAGGTGCCACCTGTGTGTCCACCACCCAGCTCATCTGTCTCTGGTGTCTTGTCCCCAGGTGCTGCAACAATGGAGGCCATGTTGGCACGACTGAAACACCTGAATCCGGACGACCTTAGAGAAGAGATTGTCAGAGCTGGCCTGAAGTGTGGGCCCATCACGGCAACCACCCGGTTTGTGTTTGAGAAAAAGTTGGCTCAGGCTTTGCTGGAGCAGGGTGGGGCCTTGCCTCCCTCCATTCCCAACCAAGTGGGCCTGGACACACCTAGCACACTGACCTCTGCTGCAGGCAGCCCTGCCGGGCGGGCCAGTTACTCTGAGGACAGGGATTTTGGTTACAATGTGGGCTTGAACCCCCCGGAGGAGGAGGCTGCAATGTCTGAGGCCTGCCCAGTGCTTCTCAGTGCTTCTGCCAAGATTGGCTCTAATAAGGCCGGAGAGACAGTCGCCAAGGAACCAGCCCTATACTATGGCGTGTGCCCGGTGTATGAAGATGGTCCCATGAGAAACGGTAATATGTTGCCCTGTGTGTGTCCTCCCATAAGTGGGGTAAACACTGAAAGCAATGGAGAAAAAGAAAAGCATGGGGGGCCAGGGATTTAGCTCAGTGGCACAGCGCCTGCCTGGCAAGCGTAGGGTTCTGAGTTTGATTCTCAGAAGCCCCCAAATAAAAATAAAAGCAGGTGATTCTTTTAAAAAAGCATAGGTGCTCACCATGATTTTTTGTGTCCAGTTTTTGAGCTGGGTGTGGTGGCATAGGCCTGTGATCCCAGCACTGGCAAGCTAAGGCAGGAGGAGCAAAAGTTTGAGCCCGTGGCACTTTGGTGTCTATTTTTGTCTAACTTGTGGAGTAAGACTTATGGACAGGTACAAAAAATAGATCCCCTTTTGGAACCTAGGGCTTATTGTTTAGTATGAATTTTGATGCATATAAGAAAGAACACTCCCTCCAAGTGCAGTAGTGCCAGCCTGTGATCCAGGGACTCCTGAGGCTAAGGTGAAAGGAGTGAAGCTTGGATTATAGAAAGAAAACAAAGCAAAACCAAAATATTGTTTGTTTGTTAGTACTGGGAATTGAACTCAGGACCTTGTACTTGCTAGGCAGGCGCTTGTGCTGCTGAGCTATATCCCCAGCCCTAAAAACCAAAATATTGTGATAACCTAATGCAAATTGAAGTGATGGACAGTATTACTAATCATTAAGTTTCGTTCCTGAGACTAAAGAGTTAATTATAAAGCACAGAATCTGGACCCCCCCCAAAAAAAAGTTTGAGCCCAGCCCAGGGCTCATGACTTAGCAGGGTGCTTCTGAAATTAAAAAACAAAAAGGGCTGGGGATGGAGCTTAACATGAAGGCCCTGGTTCAACTGCAGTGCCACATACGTAGACACACACACACACACACACACACTACATGAAGGCCCTGGTTCAACTGCAGTGCCACGTACGTACACACACACACACACACACACACACACACTACA
>NW_004955482.1:335832-373679 GCF_000276665.1 Chinchilla lanigera
ACACACACACACACACACACACACTACATGGAGGCCCTGGTTCAACTGCAGTGCCACGTACGTGTACACACACACACACACACACTACATGAAGGCCCTGGTTCAACTGCAGTGCCACGTACGTGTACACACACACACACACACACACACACACACTACATGAAGGCCCTGGTTCAACTGCAGAGCCACGTACGTATACACATACACACACACACACACTACATGAAGGCCCTGGTTCAACTGCAGTGCCACATACGTATACACATACACACACACACACAGATTAACCATTATTGGCATTGGCTGCCTTCCTGTGTTTTCTGTAAATCTATGAGGAAATTTAAAATTGTTGAGCATCTGAGCTCTATGGGTTTTGCCCCACTCACAAATACTGGCTGGGTGGTGGCATAGGCCTTTGGGACTTGGATTAGCCCCCCTTTTGGTTCATTTTAGACTGAATGCCATGGGTTAATGAATGTAATGGGCAGTGAACGCATAACTTTCAGGATCAAGAATAGGAATTTTTTTTAAGACAGGGTCTTGCTGGTAGTTTAGGCTGGCCTTGAGCTTGTGGCAGTCCTTTTGCCTTAGCCTGCCAAGTGCTGGGATTAATCTCATGCACTACCACCCTTGGTCAGGGAATAATAAAATTTATTTTAAATCCAAATCCAGCCGGGCATGGTGGTGCACACCTGTAATCCCAGCACTTGGGAGGCTGAGGCAGGAGGATCGTTGCAAGTTCGAGGCCAGCCTGGGCTACAAAGTGAGCTCAAGGCCAGCTTGAACTGCATCGAGACTCTGTCTCCAAAAGACAGAAAAAAAAAGAAAAAGAAAAATCCAACATTTTCAAAGTCCATGTTTGCAGTGCATAATAGTTACATTCACTGTGGGGAATTGGTATATGTACGTAGTGTATCCCATCCCTTTTTTGCCAGCACCAGATTCATTTATTTATTTTACAAGTCATATTAATTATCATAAACACAGATTAACAGCCAGACTAATAGGCCAAAAAATATAAAACACCTAAAACAATTATAGTAAATCAAGGTACACTTTTAGATACATTGACTATGCTGGATTATAATAACTTTCTTCTCTCTTTTTCTTCCTATTGTCTGTATGTTATTTTGTACTTCATATATTGGGTTTCTTCTTTCTTTTTTGTTTTTTTGAGGCAGTCTTGCTATATAGCGCAAGCAGGCCTCAAACTCTAACCCTATCCTCCTGCTTCAGCCTCCCAAGTGTTGGGATTATAGGCATGAGCCATCATGCTTGACTGCAATTGGGTTTCTTATATAAGAGAAACCATGCAATATTTAAGCTTGTGTGTCTGATTTACTTAACATTATGGTCTCAAGGTGCATCTATTTTTGTATCCTTTTTTATGGTAGAGTAGCACTTCATTGTATGTACAATGTAGGCTGCTTCCAAGGTTCAGCTGTTGTGAGTTGTGCTGCTATAAACATGGGTGTGCATGGATCACTGTGATGTGATCTCTTTAACTGTTCTGGGAAGATACCCAGAGGAGCTATAGCTGGGTATAACTATATTTTTTAATTTACTGAAGTGTACATACAGATGCACTTTTGTATTTCTATAAAAGTAGTACATAGAAGTGCAGGCTCAAAAGGAATGTATTTGTGAAACTTCGAAAATTCCCCTTCCAAACTGCGTTGCATTCTATCCAGAAAGGGAAAATTGGCAATGTTAGATCAGCTGCACCGTGTGCTACTGCACTTCCCATGGTGTCTGCCGGAATTCTCAGTATGGTTTTAGGCTGCTTGCCTTTCTCCTCTGATCAGTCTGTATTTGATGATGGCTTGTCATGTACATGGACCATTTTTATCAAGCAGTAGATAGTCACTATTCCATCATTTGTACTATTAGTAATAGTCCCGTACAAACTTGATTGTGATTCCCCTATAAGGTGTTGATATTTTTATATAATCAGAATGCCTTCTTCCTTTATGGCTTTATTAATAGACATCCTTTTATGGATATGCCTGAACATGCTTGGAAAGGCACACCCCATCCAAAATTATGCTTAAAATTCTTCGCCAGTGTTTTAAAAGTTTTTGAACTTACTTTTTAAATTGCTTTTTTTTAAAAACAGGATCTTGCTATGTAGCCCAGGCTGGCCTCAACTCATAGTGATCCTCTTGCCTCAGCCTACCGAGTGCTGGGATATTTTTTACTTTTATTTTTATTTTTATTTTTATTTTTATTTATTTATTTATTTATTTATTTTGAGACGGTCTCGCTATGTAGTTCAGGCCTTGAGCTCACTTTGTAGCCCAGACTGGTCTTGAGCTTGCAGCAGTCCTCCTGCCTCAGCCTCCTGAGTGCTGGGATTACAGGCATGTGCTACCATGCCTGGCTAAATTGATTTTTATTAGATCTTCAATCCATGACTGATTTCTTTCTTAGTATGGTATATTCTGTTGGGATTGGCATTACGTAGAAGTACACAGTGTCACATTTCTGCACACACACCTCTACGTGGTCAGACTTAGTAACTGGGTTCTTTTGGCTCAGGTCCTCTTCAAGACTAAAAATCTGAATTACCATATAAGAATAAAGTCAGGTTTTTGAGTAATGACTGTTTTGGTTGACTGTTAAACCCTGGGTGTAGTTAAGTGACTGGGGTTCCATTTACTCATCTCTGACTTTTCTTTGTTACTTTTCCCACCCAGAAAGAATCCATGTTTATGAAGATAAAAAGGAAGCACTGCAAGCTGTCAAAATGATCAAAGGATCCCGGTTTAAAGCTTTTCCAACCAGAGAAGATGCTGAAAAATTTGCTAGAGGAATTTGTGATTATTTTCCTTCTCCGAGCAGAGCCTCGTCCCCTCTGTCCCCTGTAAAAGTGGCTCCACTTTTCAGCAGTGGTGGGTGGAAAGGTAAACCAGGTGGCAGCTCCCTTTTGGTGTTATAGTTGTACTTACTCTGAAGTACCTTGTCTCCTCTGTTTTGATGATGACTGACTTGCTTTCTCCCTGTGGGGAATCTGGTATGGCAAGACATAGTGGTGGGACAGCCGAGGGGAAGGGTTGAAAGCTTGGTCTGGAGAGTGTCGGGGACAGGAGGATGGAGGTGAAGAGCAGAGGAAGGTGGAATAACCAGCCCCTTCCTGGCACCTTATCTCCCCTACCACCTGCTGGGGTCAAGGTCTTTTTGATGCTAAGAGCAGTCTCCTCCCCATCTGAAGCTGTACCTCCTTCCAGACCTGCTGGAGCTAAGCACCTGTGAGAACCAGAAATCCCGTTGCGTGCACTGCCCAGCTCAGTGCAGGCTCCTGTTCCATGGAAATGTGTGGCATGAGGATGACTGGAATACTTGAATATAAAGACACCTCAAGTGTGACTGATCCCTTGCCCACCAAAATTGACTGAGCTTCTTTCCTTCTTCCTTCCTTCCCTCCTTCTTTCTTTTTTTGGGTGTGTGGGGGGGGAGCTATAAATTGAACCCAGGGTCTTCTTTCTAAGCTGTATCCCCAGCACCACTCCCCTTTTTAACTGAGAAAAGGCGTCATTAAATTGCCCGGGATGATGTCAAATGTGCAGTCCTCCTAATTCAGCTTCCCAGAGTGCTGGGATTACAGGTATGTGCCACCATGCACAACTGACTTACTTTCTGAAACATTAAGTGCCCGCTGTTCAGAAGCTCTCCTGGCAGGAGTCCATCAGGGTCTGATGGTGTCTTGTGGTATGTGGGCCCTGCTGTGTTGGCAGGATGTGTGGCTATGTGTCTCCACTGTCACCCTCTATCACCTTCACTGCCAAGGGGTGCTGGGCCAAGGTGAGCTCACCCCTCAGTATGACTAAGAGTGGGCAAGATGTCTCTGAGGCTGAGTGTTCGTTTCTCTCTTGACAACAGATGGTTTGTGCTTCTCTGAATCAGAAACAATAAACAAAGAGGGAGCAAACAGTTACAAAAGCCCCCGCACACAGGACCTCACTGCTAAGCTGCGAAAAGCTGTGGAGCAGGGAGAAGAAAAGACCTTCTCTGACCTCATCTGGAGCAACCCCCGGTACCTGATTGGCTCAGGGGACACTCCAACTATTGTACAGGTGAGCCTACCTCCAGTACATTATGCTGCTGTGCACTCATGAAACCGGAACTCAGAACAGGGTTTTCTTCCAGGAAGGATGTAGGTACAATGTCATGCATGTTGCTGCCAAGGAGAATCAGGCATCTATCTGCCAGCTAACACTGGAGACTTTGGAAAACCCTGAGTTCATGCAGCTTATGTACCCAGATGATGATATGGACATGCTGCAGAAGCGCATCCGCTACCTTGTGGACCTGTATCTGAACACTCCTGACAAGGTGGTGAGTGTGCCCTGCAGCTGTGGAGGGAGCCTGGCATCCCTGGGAGTGGAGGTGTTCTTGGTTTCCATGCTGCCTCTGTGTGGAAGGTGTGTGGACAGTCAGGAGCAGAAGCAGATGTGTTGACATGGAGAGTGTAAACCAGCAGAATGCAAGGCCACTGATGGCTTCAGGTGCTCTACAGGGAACCAAGCCTTGTCAGGGGGGCACAGGCTCAGTGTGACAGGCAAGCAAATGCTGAAAGGTGTAGAAAGTGAGGTATAGCCGGGTGTGGTGCTGCACACCTGTAATCCCAGCACTTGGGAGGCTGAGGCAAGAGGATCGTCGAGAGTTGGAGACCAGCCTGAGCTACAGAGTGAGCTCAAGGCCAGCCTGAACTGCATAGTGAGACCCTGCCTCAAAAAGACAAAAAGAAAGTGAGGTAGAAAAAAAAAGTGCAGTAGAAAAAGTTCTGCTGTCCTTTATTTAAGTCTTTTTATATCCTTAATGTATTATTTTACCAAAGTTGTCATTAGGAATATTTCCTGTGAGTTTATTTTTATTTACTTACTTTGTGGTACTGGGACCTTTTATAAAAGGGGGAAATTTTGTAGCTCTTCACTCCCTCTTTGTTTATTGTTTCTGATTTGGACAAGCACAGACCATCTGTCATTAAGACAGAAATGAAGAGCCTCAGTCTCAGACATGTTCTTACCCACTCTGGGTCGTGTTCAGGGAGCATTAGGCTACATCCTCAGTCTTTTTTAAATTTTATTTTTTTTTTGTTGTTGTTGTTTGTTTGTTTTTTTTCCGGTACTGGGAATTGAACTCACCAGGAATCGAACTTGCGCTTGCTAGGCAGGTGCTTGCCGCTGAGCTAAATCCCCAGCCCTAAATTTTATTTTGAGAATTGGGCACAGTGGCACACACCTGTAATCCCAGCACTTGGGAGGCTGGAGCAGGAGGGATCACTGGAAGTTCAAGGCTGGCCTGTGCTATGTAGTGATAAGACTCCACCTCAAAAAGAACAAAAAATAGGGCTGGGAATTGAGTTCGATTCCCAGTACCGGAAAAAAACAAAACAAAACAAAAAAACCCAAAAAGAACAAAAAGTAAATAAATAAATTTTATTTTGAGACAGGTCTCAATAAGATGCTCAGGCCGGGCTCAAACTTGAAGTCCTCCTGCCTTGGCCTCCCAAGTAGCTGGGATTACTTGAAGATTATAGGTGGTCGCCACTGTGCAGCTCAAAAGCATGACTTTTAATGCATGCATAAGACTTAAGTAAGGGTTCTTTTTTTTTTTTTTTTTTTTGGTTTTTTGGTTTTTCTCCGGGACCGGGAACCGAACTCACGACCTTGCGCTTGCCAGGCAGGCGCTTTTGCCGCTGAGCTAAATCCCCAGCCCCCTAAGTAAGGGTTCTTGAAATATAAGAATTTATTTACATGATAGAGCCAAGGTCTTTGAATTCTCAGCAAAACCTAGGTTTGGGGAGTTATGAGTAGGAGCATGTGAGAGAAGCATGTGCTGTGTGGGGGTGTACCACGCCTGTAATCCCAGCACTCAGGAGGCTGAGGCATGAGGTTTGCAACTTCCAGTCCAGCCTGGGTAACGTAGCAATTTAGTGAGACCCTATCTCAAAATAAAAGAATAAAATGATGGTTGGGGATGTAACTCAGTGTAAAGGCCCTGTGTTCAATCCCCAGTACCACCAAGACAAAAAACAAACAACATCAAAAAAAATGGGCAATAATTTTGTTACTTGATAGTACATTGTAGATAACATACTGATTTACAGAATTAAGAAACAAGGATAATGTAAGAGGAAAAAACGGGCTGGGGATGGTGGTGCTGTTGTAATCCCAGCACTCAGGAGGCTGAGGCAGGAGGATTGCTGGGAATTCAAGGCTACCCTGGAATATATAGTAAGACCCTCTCTCAAAAAAAGAGAGACAGACAGAAGGGAAAAGCAGAGAAGTTTGTCCTAACCAGTAAAATCATTGAAAGGGAAGAGAAAGCAAGGGTCTGATGATGATGATAAAGAGAAGAAGTAGTTCTTCCCCTATTCTTAAACTCCTTTCTGATGTCAGTCAGACATTTGGTGGTTTCCATTCCTCCAAGCGGGCAGTCAGTCCTGTGGCAGACACCAGCTAGGTGTCCTGTAATTCAGTTAAATTCTAGCACTGGGTAGTCAAGTCCCAGAAGATTAACTGTCTCTTCAGATGCCACCCACGGCATGTGCTGTGACCAGTCAGCTGCAGATCAGGGTTCCTGTGACCCCTCCTTGTGAATTTGCTTACAGAACCCCTCTTACAAAGGATACAGAGGAAGGAATGCATAGGGCCAGGGTTGGGAAAGGGACGTGCAGATTTTACACCCTGATGGGGAGCTCTTCACGTGTTGTGGTGGGTTCTTTTTTCTTTTCTTTTTTTTTTGGTACCAGGACCCAAACTCAGGACCTTGCACTTGCCAGGCAGGTGCTTGTGCCACTGAGCTATCTCCCCAGCCCTGTGGTGGGTTCTTAGGGAGGATTTATTACATAGGCTTGATTAGCATCTCCAGTATGATTGATTGACTTCTAGGCAACTGGCCCACCCTATCTTGCAGCTGCCTCAGGTTTGGGAGGGCAGGCATGAGCATGTGAGACAGTTAGCCCTTGTCAGATTTTTAGGAATTCTAAGTTAGGAAACTGGAACCAGGGAAGGCTAAATATAAGCAGTCAGCCCTCTATCCAGGGTTCCATCACCACAGATTCAGCCAGCTATAGATCAAAAATATTCCGGAAAAAGTACGTCTACACTGAACATTGAAAGCTTTTTATTCCTTGTTCTTATTCCCCAGACAGCACAGTATAATAACTGCTGACATGGTGTTTGCATTGCATTTGTGGGATATTAACCCAGAGGTAATTTAGGTATGAAGGTTGTGTGTTGTGTATGCTTATGTGTGATTATATCTAAATAATCTAGAGGTTATGTATGTACACATACGGTTATGGGGAAGTACTGCGCCATTTTCCATGAGTATCTGGAGATTTTGGTGTCTTGGGGAAGGTGACGACTCATGGACCAACCTCCCGAGGACATGAAGGCACAACTATGTCCCATATCAGAGAGGGTTACAGAGAGCAGCAGTGAGCATAGAACAGGAATGAAAGAACCAGATCAAAGTAGGAATAACAGTAACTCAAAGGGTAACAGCTGGAGTAAGCAAGGATATGAGGCTTGATTAGGACAGTCAGCAAGTGTGTATTTATAGATGTGATTTAAAAAAAACCAAAACAAAAAACGGTGAGCCCTACAGAAATACCTGCTTAGGTCCAGGGATATCGCTCAGTGGCACAGCACCTGCCTGGCAGGTGCGAGGTCATGAGTTTGATTCCTGGTACCAAATAAAATTAAAAGAAAAAGAAAGAAGAAATACCTGCTTATTTCTTAACATCATGTAGCATTCACAGAAAATGTATATGTATTTGAATTAGAGTAGTAAGAAATTGTTAGATGTGCTGGGCATTTGGCTTAGTGATAGAGCAGTCATCTTGTATGTGGAAGGCCATGAGTTCAGTACCCAGCAAGGCAAATGCACATGAAATTAGAAGTGTTGGGTCACATTCATTTATTGTAATCCTGAAGGTAGAAGTTATTAAAATGTTTAACAAAATACCTTAGCCCTGTAGAAATCTTGGGGTCTGTGAGGAATGTGAATTGGTGTGGGGCTGGGGGTACAGCAGAACATGGGGAGCACAGGAGCAAGGGGTATGGGACATTGGGGACAGTTCCTGTGGAGAATCAAGGTGTGAGGTAGAGGTGTGGGGACAGTTCCTATGGAGAATCAAGGTGTGAGGTAGGGGTGGGGGGACATCCCCTGTGTGGATGCAGGGGTGAAGGGCAGCCAGCTGACTGGGGTGTTGGTTGTGGGGCAGGCAGAAGTGCGTGTGTGTGTGTGTGTGTGTGTGTGTGTGTGTGTGTGTGTATGGCCATACTATGTCCTTGCAATGCAGCAGAGGGACTGGGGAGTAGACAGAGTATTGGTGAAATTAGGGACCATGGCATCTCAGTTGTCCAAGGTAGAAGGTGAACTGGAGGATTCAACTGTACCTGGAGCAGAACTGGGTTCACTTGCTGATGTCTGGTCTCCAGGCACTCTGCTTTAAGCTCCAGTTGAATCATGGCCAGACTGGGTATCCTTGAGTCTAGTCCATTATGGATGAAGCTGCCACCCCTAAAAATAGGAGCAGGTGTAGTCAGAGCAGTGGAGCCTGGGGTGGCAGCCACCAGCCTCTGTAGGTGTGCTGTCCTGGAGCACGACATGGGCAGACATGAGAACCTTGGCTACTCACAGATCAGTGGGGTCCCAGTGAGGCCTGGGAGATGGGTATGGGTGCAGGCTGCAGGGCTCCAAGTGTCTGGTGCCCTGGGCTGGAAGGAATTAAGAGCTTGAGTGTGGCATCCCTGGTCATTGGAGGGAACAACAGGAACAAGTTCCCAGCAGGTAGGTGGAGGTGAGTTCTGGGGGTGCTGGCCCTGCAGATCTCAAGCTCGGGGCGCTGTGCCATATATTCACTGGTCTGGAGGTGATCTGAGGATGAAGAGGGAAGGAAGTCATATCTGTGGGGAGCACGGGGTGCTGTGGAGCCCTGGGCTACTTAGCATGAGTGGATGTGAGAGTATCAACTGGAAAATGTCATGGTATGGTGGCCTGAGGTCAGAGTGTCCCATGTACTGTGGTGTTCACCACCACGCTCCAAGGAGCCCAGACAAGGTCTATGAGCTTTGTTTTATTTTATTTATTTTTTTGGTACTGGGAATCGAACTCATGACCTCGCGCTTGCCAGGCAGGTGCTTGCACCACTGAGCTACATCCTCGGCCCTATGAGCTTTGTTTTAATCTGGATGGTGCCTTCCAAACTTACCTCACTGCTGGTCACATGACATGGTACTGGCCATGACACAGAGAAGCTACAGTTTACAGAGCACCTTCAGTCAGAGGCTCTGGCTAGGCCCAGGTCCCTGGTGTCGGGATACAATAAGTCAGGTCCCCAGTGTCGGGGGGGCGGGCAGTATACTGGGTCCTGCACAGAGTGGACAGTGATGGCACTCAGGTACGTATCAAGTGTAACAGCAGTTCTTTTTGCAGTCTTTTTTTGTTGAGGCTTTTAAAGAAATACCCATTTTCACCTTAGAGAGCAGTTGTGTGAATGTGAGTGTATTTTTTTGTGTTTTTTTTTTTCAATTCCTTATGCAATTCAGGCTGGTCTTGTCTGCACGAAGTGGCCTCCTGAGTGCCTGGATTAGAGGTGTGCATCTCTGCATCCAGTTGAATGTAAACAAGCTGACTGACAGTTGTGCTTCCTCTGTGCCTGTTCTAGGGGTATGACACACCGCTGCATTTTGCTTGTAAGTTTGGGAATGTGGATGTGGTCAACGTGCTTTCTTCACACCCTTTGATTGAGAAAAAACCAAAGAATAAATATAACAAAACACCCGAAGAGGTAAGTACAGTAATTGATTACTCTCTAGTGTTAGAAATCACTATTAAATGTGATTACTGTCTAGTGTTAGAAACAAAAATATGCAGATGTGTAGCCTATGTTCATAGCTGCAGGAAGGTTAGCACTGGGTCTCTTTGAATTGTGCTGCAGAGCTCTGGTCGCTGGGAAGAGGTGAAGGCAGAGTCTGTCCAGCTCCAGGGAAGGAGCTGACCCGGTTTGCTGATTTCATTTTCCTGAAACTGGTGGTCAGTTGTTCTGAACAGCTCAGTCTTTCATCATTTTCTCTCTGAATACCTCAGCTGACCAGGTTCAGAGAGAACAGAGCTATTGATGATGGTGGTAGTAATGGTGGTGGTGAAGGTGATAATGATGGTGATGATAGTGATGGCAGTGATGGTGATGGTGGTGGTGACGCAATAATGATGATGGTGCTGGTGGTGATGATGATGGTGAGGATTCTCAATGCAGCTCTTGTGTTCAACTCAGTATATACCAGGTACTGTGCCAAGCCCATTGTCCTGATTCTCACATGACCATCAACCTTGTGAAGAAAGCCTCTTCATGATCCATAGCAGTTGAGCAACCTGAGATGTGCAAGAGAAAACTGTATACAGGATAACTTAAAGACTACTTTGAGGACCAGGCACTGTACTTGTCACATGACCTGAACTTAGCAGCCCTCAGAATTGAAACCTGGAAAGACCGTGAAGCCCCGTGGGGCTCCTTTGCATCTGCTGTTGTTACATCAGTGAAGCCCACTGAAATGAAAGAGAACTGGGATCATGCCTGTTTTCCCAGCATTCAATTCTGAGCCCAGCCTGGGAAACTTAGGCAATGCTAGACCAGAATGGACTATATAACATGACTTTCTCAAAAAAAAACAACAGTGACAACAGCAACATAAATAAATAAATTAATTAATTAACTAAAAGCTGAAGAAGAAGGATTTTTTTTTTCTGTCTTTTTGAAACAGGGTCTCACTATGCAGTTCAGGCTGGCCTTGGGCTCGCTTTGTAGCCCAAGCTGGTCTTGAACTCCCAACGATCCTTCTGCCTCAGCCTCCCGAGTGCTAGGATTACAGGTGTGTGCCACCATACCCGGCCTAAGAAGAAAATTTTATAGCTGAAAATTATTTTGCATGTATATAACTCAACTTTGTTTTTCCAGGACTGGGGATTGAACTCGGGCTTTGCACTGAGTGACATTTGCTTTTGTTTTGAGACAAGGTATCACTGAGTTACTAAATTGTCCAAGCTGGCCTCAAACTTTTGATCCTCCTGTTTCAGCCTACCCTGCAAAGCTGGGATTACAGGCGTGCACTAGCACGTCCAGCTTGTGTGTATGTTTTGTGTGTATTTTTTCAGTATAAAATGCTACTTAGCTCTTTAAAATAAAATTTAAAAAAAAAAAAAGAAAACAAAAAAAAATGCTACTTAGTTGTCAGGTGTGGTGGTGCATGCCTATAATCCCAGTACTTGAGGGACTGAGGCAGGAGGATCCCCACAAATTGGAGGCCAGCCTGGACTCCATAGTGAGTTCAAGTCCAGCCTGAACTACAGAGCAAGACCTGTCTCAAAAAAAAAAAAAAAACCTGCAATAAAATAAGATTTGAAGTTCTCACATCCTGTGTTTTCTTGTAATAGGTAATTTGTGAAAGAAACAAAAGTAAACCTGTAGAACTAAAAGAGAGGATCAGAGAATATTTACAGGGTGAGTTGGGGAGTCTCCAGGCCTCTGCCTTGAGTTAGGGTTAGGGTGGGCTGGGAAGAGGGGTGCGTGCAACCTATTAACTGTGCTCATATAAGCTCTGCTGTGTGCCAGTCTTGTTTCCCTCCTGCTTCAATCTTCCATCTTCCTGGCATACCTTCTGCTTCCCTTCCCACCACACCCTGTTAGGGATGTAAGGACTGGGGATTAAATCCAGGGCCTTTGCACTGAGCTACATCCCTGGCCCTCTTTTTATTTTTTGAGAGAGGGTCTTACTAAGTTGCTCAGACTGGGCTGGAACTTATAATCTTCCTGTGTTGGCCTCCCAAGTTCCGAGATGAGAGTGTACGCCACATGCCTGACTCCTTTCCACTTCTTTTAGTGGAGGAGGAGGGTGCGCTCAGAGTTAAGTGGGGCCCAAACCTGTCTTGGCTCTGGTCCCAGCCCAGACTGCACAAGACTACCTGGTTCCTCTGACATTTCCCTTATCATTCACCAGCCCTGGAGACAGCCAGGGAGCAGGAGCCAGAGACTGCTGCTGATCCGTCTTTCTCCCAGGTCACTACTACGTGCCGCTTCTGAGAGCAGATGACACCTCCTCTCCTGTCATTGGGGAGCTGTGGTCCTCAGACCAGACAGCTGAGGCCTCGCCTGGTAGCTGCTGTGGAGCCAATCCCCGCGACCCTGTGCTGACCCTGAGGGCCTTCGCGGGGCCCCTGAGTCCAGCCAAGGTGAGCTCTGGGATCTTCTCAGCCACCCCGGTGTCCCCACACAGCCTGCTCTTAGAGACCAAGTCCTATGGCCTGCAGTCAGTTGTACCAAGGGTGGTGCTGAGGCTGCGGAACATGCCATGCTGCTCATGTGGGCTGGGCGTGCAGGAGCCTGAGAAGTCAATACCTGGCTCTCCCTTGCTCTGTGTGCCTGTCCTGTCCAAACTGTGTCCAGCCTAGTGAGGTCCCTTCTGGACCCAGCTCCCCATGCCTGCAGCCCCTGCACCTCTTCCCAGACATTCCTGGCATCAGCTGCCTTCCCTGGAGGCTCCGCTTTGTCCCCAGGCCTCACCTTTGGGCTCTGCTCATTCTTGAAGTTCATGTGGGTCCCAAATAGTGGAGGTGTGGGGTCAGAGGTTATACATGTTGTTATGCCCAGTTGATAACTAACAGTTCCTTCTGAACTGTTTTGTACTCTGACATATATCATGGCTTGGTAGACAATTGTGGAATGAGCAAGGCACAGTGGCATGCACCTATAATCCCAGCTGCTTGGGAGGATGAGGCAGGAAAATCTCAAATGTGAGGTCAGCCTGGGCAACTTCTGAGACCTTGTCTCAAAACAGGAAAAAAATAGTTTTTTCTCTAAATGACGAGTTATTTGCCACTACTGAAATGGCTCCAAAATTTGGTGGGACAATTAGGATTAGATAAGCTGCATTCAGCATAAAACTTGGGTGGCTCAAGAGAAAGCAACACATACTTTCTTATGTGATAGGAAGAAAGGCGTATGTGCCACTTGGGGTGGCAGCTCTGTGATGCTTGCTGTCCTGAGGGTGGGGCCTCCTGTTTGGGATTCTGGGCCCCATGGCTGTGGGATCAGTATAGATGCCATGGCACTGGTGGCTGAGCATCCTGGGTGAGCTACACTGGCCACATAGGTCTCAACATGTTTTTTCTTCATAGGCAGAAGATTTTCGAAAACTCTGGAAAACGCCACCTCGAGAGAAAGCAGGCTTCTTCCACAGTGTCAGGAAGTCTGATCCAGAAAGAGGCATTGAGAGAGTAGGAAGGTACAGGGAAGCCGAGTTGGGTGTAGTGTCATTTGCAGTGTGACTGTGTGTTGAGACTGATGATGATGAATGTAATTAGAACTGCTTTAAAGTATGGTGGCCAGAAAGGATTTTCTGGGAGATCATAGAGCCTTTGCATTGAGGACAGATTACTTGCAAATGTTGTTTACACTCAAGTTTACTTTGTGCAATTTTAAGGTAAGACAGTTCCTTCCCACTGCTTAGGGCAGTTCTCGGATCGTAATATTTTATAGAAAGTGCTATGTGGACCATGTTTCCTTGGGAAATAAAGAAAACAATAAAATATTTAAGTTAGGAGCCAGGGGTGTGACTAGAAACTAGTAGAAAAAGTCCTTGAAGAAATCCCACAGCCACAAAGCTAAAAATCTGATACAATCAAACAAAACTTAATCAGATTCTTTAGAACCTTATTAAAAAGTAGCCCAGTTTGAGGCTTATAGCTTAAACCTGCAAATGCCTTCTGGATTTTTGGTTCCTGGCCACAGACTTGTGCTGGTAGATGTGACCATGTGGCCTCACCCAGGGAGGCTGGTGAGAACTCTCAGGTACTGGCTCCTCGATTGCTGGGTGTGATTCACTCCATCCTGGAGCAGCTTCTCCAGACTGCTGGGTCTCCAGAGTGGTGAGGAAACCCAAAGTTCAGTTAGCTCCAAGTTTAGATAAAAAAAAATATACCCAGGATTTTGAATATTGCTTTGGCACTTGGAGCAGCAAGTGGCTATCTTCTGTACAGTCAGTTCTATGGGTGTTCTTGTATTTTCTCAGCTATTACTTGTGTATTCCTTACAGGGAGCTCGCTCATGAGCTAAGGATTCCCTGGGCCGAATACTGGGAATTTCTGGGCTGTTTTGTGGATCTGTCTTCCCAGGAGGGCCTGCAGAGACTAGAAGAGTATCTTGCTCAACAGGAAATGGGCAAAAAGGCGCAACAGGAAACAAGAGAAAATGAAACCTGTCCCAGAGAGAAAGCCTTCACCTCTGGTGAGCAAGCATGGTCCAAGGTGGCCCTGGCCCCATCGGAAGCATCCATCTGTGACCCTTTTCTCTTCTCTGCCTCTTGTGTTTTTATTGTTAAAATGGGCAACTTGCCTTCAGGCTGGTGTCGCGAGGGATGCGTGGGTGTGTATGCGTGTGTGAGTATGTGTATAGGTGTCTATGAGAGGAGAAGAGTAACGAAGAGCATTGTTGCTACTTCTGGCTTCGTCTCCTTCCCCAAAGTTGAGTAAGATTCACTCTGTGCTGGTTTGTTTTGTTTTTTTTTCTGTTCTGTTTTTTAAAAACATGTAAGACCTGTAATATTTGAGAGCTTGTGTTTCTATACATGTTTTCTAGATACTCTCTATATTTGAATACATCAAGTGCTGTCAGGAAAAGGACAAGGGGGACACTTTCCAGCATGCTCGGGTGTTTATTAGACCCTTAGGAGCACAAAAAGTTGATGGAATGATTGGAACAGGTTAATCTGTGTGAAGCTTAGGAGTAACTCATGACACAATAACATTAGAAAAGAGCTGGTCTGAAGTGCAGCTCAATAGTAGAGTGTGCTTAGCACGCATGATGCCGTGGTTCCACCTCAGCGCAGGGTATGGGGGGATATAAATGATCCTTAAATATTAGTAAGAAAAAGATATCAGTGCCCGGAAGTGAAATGTGCAAAGGAGAAGAAATTCCCCAAAGGAAATAAAAGCAGGCACCTCACTCCTTATAACAAACAAGAGCTGTAAAGCACAGTGAGGGAGGGCTGCGTGATACAGTGTGGTGTGGGCGCTGCCGCCTGCCTGGATCTGCCAGGAGCTGTGCGGTCTCTGGATAGATGCCAGTCGGCCTGGTCCAGAGTCTCGGGAGGAGAGGACTAGGGGTACCTGAATACCCCAAGGCAGCATGGCTCCCTTCTCCAACAGTATCAGACTGATTTGGTAAACTAAACTGTTCTTACACAAAATTTAAAATCCTGCTTTTAAAGAGTAATGAATGATGTGGAAAAAGGTTTACAATTAATGAGGAAAAAAAAGCAAAACTGCTTAATTTTTTGTAAGTGTATTTGCACAAAGTAGATATATTTGCATAATAATTACTTGCATAAGAGCATATTAATTTAAGCTGGGCATGGTGGCACATGACTGTAATCCTAGCACTCAGGAGGCTGAGGCAGGAGGGTAGCTGTAAGTTCGGGGCCAGTTTGGACTACATAGTGAGTTCAAGGCCAGCCTGAGCTACACAATGAGATACTGTCTCAAAAATAATAATAATATTAATAAGATGCATTTTCCTGAATAGCACTTGGCAGTGTTCAACCAAATGGCTGCTGTCTTGACAAGGAAACAGTCTTTCCCTTAAGTAGGCACAGTACTGCTCCCCAGTGACTTCCTCATAGAATTGTGGGAGCCCAGCAGATCAGAAAACTGGTGGCCTGGGCTGCTTCCAGCCCTCCTCCTCCTCCTCTTTCCTGCTTTGAGGGAAGAGTGGCCCGGAAGTTTTGTTTCTGTTAGTGGGGCCATGTGCCTGTCCCAGGAGAACTTGGTCCTTCCCAGCTTGCACAGTGGGGTCCACAGTGTGTCTGCTTTATCGCCCACAGGCCATGAGAAGCAGTGTTGCAACTCCATTTCCGTGGGGGCATTTCTAGATGGGGATGGTGACGTGAGCCTAGAAGAAATGAAAAATCGGCAGAATAGAGCTCAAAACCACAGCCAGCCCAAGGCTGATGCATTCAGAAACTTGGAGCCTGGTGCTAAGGCAGACTGCATGGGAGCTTCAGGCCCATGCCACTCAGTCCCAAATGGGCTCTGCTGTCCCCCAAGTCCCAGCAGGGCCCTATGCAGAAGACCAGAGGCTCCTGGAGCAGAGCAGGCCCTTCTGTCACATGTCTCCGGTTTGATGCTTGAGTTCAATAAACTGAATTTGCAAAATCAAGGTGGTAGCCTTTCCAAGACACCAAATACAGATAAGAATACAAAAGATAAGATAAAGAACACAGTAGAAAATGGCTTGTCAGCACCTGCCGCTGCTGCAGACAAACTCAGAAATAACCAAACAGGGGCAGAAAGTGATGTATCAGCTGTGATGGCTACGATGTCCTTGGATTCCGAGTCCCAGGCTGTGCCAAGCCCTGTGACCAACCCTACCGGCAGACTTTTCCTTTGTGGGTAAGTGTGGGACCCTGTGTGCAGTTCTCTAAAGCCTCCTGTATTCCCACAGTGTGACATAGTTGGCAGGTTCCTGTCTCTGTCATGCTTAGGTAGCTTGGGTAGCGTGTCCAGCCGGACAGGCTGATCCTAGTGCTGGCTGTCACTCGCCAGGAAAGGAGAGGCCTCCAGACTATTGGGTAGGTCCTAAGAATGTGGTTTATGTTAGGGAACCACATGCAGCAGGGCATGCAAAGCTGCAGTGGGGACCTGGCTGTGTCCTGGAGGCAACCCTGCCACCCTTGTGCTCTCACCACAGCACAAGGGACCCATAGTCCTCAGCTGGTGCTTGAGCCTTGGGATGGCTTCGTGGGCTCTCCACTCAGGCCAGGTTGATTCTCACACACCATTCTGCTCATTTGCTGGATGCTTACATGAAAAATGCAGTGAGATACACTGGCCATGGTGGTACACACCTGGAATCCCAGCACTTGGGAGGCTGAGACAGGATCACACATTTGAGGTCAGCCTGGGTTGTATAGCAAGACTTTGTCTCAAAAAATATATAAAAGTAAGAATGCAGTAATGTTTTAAAAGTCTTTTTTTTTTTTTTTTTTTTTCTTCCGGTACCAGGAATCGAACTCACAACCTTGTACTTGCCAGGCAGATGCTGTGCCATTTTTTTAAATTGAGGCTGTTTTTGCCTGTTCTTGTATCTCTTTGCTGTGCATTCTAGAGAGGAGCCATGCAAGCTGGACCAGGATGTCCTGGCAGCTCTGCAGGGTGTGGACATCAACCCTGATCAGTACCCGGGCGTGCATCGGTGGAGGAGCGCTGTCCTGTGCTACTTGCCTGCAGACAGGCAGAGGTGCAATGCGGGGGGCACTGTAAAGAGTGGGGTGTGGAAGGCCAGGTCACTCGTGGGTGCTCTGTCACACAGCTATACCCCCCGGCAGGCTGGTGCATGATTTGTCCCTGACAGGGCCTGGGTTCCCATGCACAAGACAGGTCTCCAGCAGGACAGACACAGGGTGAGCATGGTATTGTGAGCCAAGGGTGCAGGGGCAACATCCAGGGCTCGAGGGCAGCATGGTGTTGGTTTTGTGTGGCAGATCCCTAGGATCTGGGTCTAGAAGCACCTCCTTTGCACTGTGGTGGCTCCTCCCACCTTGTCTCTGTCCTGAGCTCCTGCCCATTCTCATGAATCTCCTGCTAGCTACACTGGCGCACCTGTGCTGAGTGATCTTTTTATGTCTCCCCAGTTGGCCAAGCCCTGCACTGAAAGGAAAACTCAAGTGTCAGCTGTCAGACCTCTGCATCCCCGACAGCAGCAGCCCAGGGCGAAGGGCTCCAGCTGGCGGCAGCCCTGGGAGGCCTGGCCATGCTCCTCACTCCCCCAGCCTGGGCAGCCCTGGGCCCTACAGCCCTGTGCGCGGGCGCCTCCTGCACCGGACAGTGGTCCCCGGAACCCAGCTTGCAGTCCCGTAGAGGGCGCTCATTCCCTTCTCCGCTTTCAAAGGAAGAGGGAGATGTACTTATTGGTAAGATTTTGTAAAGGAGCATATTCTGAGTAACGTACAGTCTGCACTTGCAGGGTACAGGGATTTAGAAATGCAAATGTTCTACAAAGAAGTAAAAATCAGTGATGTCTTGGAAGAAGCTGTCAACAGCCCCCTGAAATATGGATCTTGTATACATACTGTCCATGTGGCAATAACAACTTCAGGTGCAGTCAGTGGGTTACCTGTGGTACCCCACCGACTGCACTCAAGATCCACATGAAGATGGCTGCATTCGGCCCCCTTCTACCAGACCACCTTCCTAGTGGATGATGACGGCGCCCTGTGGCTTTCCACCTGTTGGCAGCAGAGAGCAGATGAGCTTAACCATCGCAGCCTCAGGGTTGGAAACTTTACTGACCAGAAGAAGCTGGGTGTGGTGATACATGCTCATGATCCCAGCACTGGGGAAGCTGAGGCAGGAGTATCACCATGAGTTTGAGGCCAGCCAGGGCTACACAGTGAGTTCATGGTCATTCTAGATTGCCTAGCAAGACCCTGTCTCAAAAAATCAAAACAGGAAAGAGCATTGTGCCGCTGCTGAGAACCAGTTCTGAGTCATTTCCATTCGTTTAGCCTTCTCCCCAGCACTGACCCCAGAGGCTGTGGTCACAGAGTATTAGGGAAGTCAGTGTGTGTCCATTGCCATCCCCTGGGGGAGATGCCTCTGTGGACACCTGAGGTCTGGTCCAGAACAAGTTCTATGTCCCACCTCAGCCAGCCTCAGTGCCTTCTGTAAAGCAGTTCGAATTTTCCAGACTTTATTGTTTGAGAATATACAATGATAGTAAGTATAAGAAAGATTTTTTTCTTTCATAAAATTTCTGAATTGAGCCAGGGATATAGCTCAGCAGCACAGTGCCTCCAGGTGAGCATAAGGTACTGAGTTCAATTCTCAGTACCAAAAAAAAAAAAATTCTGAGTTGAAACATGCTTTAAAAAAAAGCTTATTTCTTGTTACAAACAGGTCAAACATACTGGAATTGAGATTTCATTTTTAAAACTAAAGTTTGTTACATGAGTGTTTTCATTTGCTGTGTAGCAGACAAGATCTGAGTATAAGAAACAAATAGTTCATTCTAAGAACAACTGTATTTTAAAAAGCATCTTTGTTCTCAGAACATGATTATACTTAGTGATGATCTCTTTACATTCTTATATCATCTTGTATGTTGTAAATATCAAATAGAAATTAAAATACTGTTTTTGCCTTGGTTTTGTAGATGCCCATTCTGTGAAGCTGCAAGCCCCTTAGGACTGTTTTTCTGCTTTTGTGAGACAGGGCAATACATATCCCCCTGAACACTGTCACCTGGGTGATGTGTCCTTTTAAAACCACTTCATGGAATAAATTATTTTTACACTGTGTTTTCACAAAGCACCTTTACTTGTGTCTGGGTATAAGGTCCTTTTTAGTAAACCTGTGGCAGTATTTTGATGAGCTAGTGGTATGTTGTTTGCTGTTTGTTGAGACAGCGTCTCATCTGGGCTCCAGCGATTCCCACCTAAGCCTCTAAGTGCTAGGACTGCAGGTGCTGCACCATACCTGGCTTACTGGCTGCTGTTTTTGCCCCCTTGTTTCCTTACACAGTTGTGGAAAACTTTTTGTGTCTAATAAACTAATGCACATTTTGCAGCTGCACTTGGCAGTGGCAGGCCTTTCTGCAAGGGTAACAGTGTGTGTCTGTTTCAGAGGTACTGTCAGACACCCCAAATCCCCACTGTTTTTTTAATTTTGTTTTGGGGAAAAGCCAGCCAGGGTGCTGCTAATTGATGTGCCCACCACGCCAGCAGAGACCACACCCAGAACCGTCCATGGCTGCGGCAGATATGGTTATGACAAGAGGTCAGGGCAGTGTCGGCCTCTTCTATTGGTGACGCTTGCCCCTGTCCAAGTCACACCTGCTATCTGGCTTACTGGTCATACATGTTCTCTTCCCTGCTGTTTCACAGGCAAGTATTTTGGAATAAACAGCAACATAGTGGTCATAGGGAGCCAGCTGCCACTTAGTGTAGATACTGCCCCCTCAGCCATTTTATCTAGGTCCTCAAGGTTTGTTACCAGTGCTCCCGAGCCTGTAGTTAATTGTCCATCACCAAAGGCACAGCTTCCTCCCAGCTCTACAGGCAGGGAATTTCCCTCTGTCACTGGGCCTCTGCCTGGAGCTGTCCACCCCTCCTGCTAAGGCTTGTTGGGCACCAGGCTGCCCCAGGTCCCCCCAGGCCCATCCCTGTTGCACACAGAGCCAGGAGCATCTACCGAACTGCCTGGAGACACTGAGGGGAGAGGCTATTGGAAGAGCCACAGAGCAGAAGGACTTTGTATTAATGGTGGAAAATTTGCCAGGAACTGACATAAAGAGTCAGTTTTTTATTTTAAAAAATACAGGTTACAGTTGCCTTGTGCCTCAAGAACAGAATGAGTCAGACTTCTCCCGACAAAATCTGAAATCCCAGCGCCATACCCTTGACTTTAGTAGCATGATCTTGGAGCTTCCTTTGTTTTTTTTTGGTTACGGAAGCAGTGATTTCCTGTGATCCATCGAATTAAACAACTCTACCTGCCTCCAGCGCCCAGGGCCAGTGCACAAAGACCACTCTTGGCCACTATTTCAGTTTAATACCACCTCTGTTCACTGTAACAGGCACAGCTGGGAGGTCTCTGGGGACTGGAGAGGGGTGACTGACTGCATCCACACTGCGCCTCCCGAGGGAGAAGACCCCGTTCCTTCTAAGCAGTGCCAGGACCCCTCAGAGCTAAGGCTTCTCCTTCAAGGACCACCTGCTTCCTTGAGGTCAGGTGTTGGGGCTATGGCATACAGGGGGCCCTTGGCACAGCACTACAGTGGGAGGCCACTCAGCCCCCATACACTTGTCAACTTCTAGCAGTCGTGAGTGGTGTTTCTAGGGGATCTTATATGAGGCCTGGGTTCATGGCACATGGGAGCCTCCCACCCAGGGAACACAAGGTGCTGTGACACCACTGCTGTCTGTGTCAGCACAGGCTACCTGTTTTCTATGAAACAGGAAGTCACAATTAATACTTTAAAAACACCCAAAAAATTTTATTATGCAGTTATTTCCAAGATGACAGGGAAAAGTATCACAATTCATTGTACTGACTGCAGAAAATGTTCATAGCACTTCATAGAAACTGTAGTTTTTTCCTGTTACACAACATTTTGGGAGATACATCATATGAGTATTTTATCCCATATGCCCACAAGATTTATAGTCACCAGTGCAGAGCTGGAGCCACTGGTGTCAGACAGCTCCAGGAAAACTGTTACTGGCTGTGCCCCGACAAACCTGCCCTCTGCACAGCTTCCAGTCCTGGCCTTGGAGTGCAGATGCAGCAGTGTCAAGTCCCTAGCCCAAGTCTGAAACGTTTTCAAGGCAAGAATCCAGAGGAGGAAAATCTTTAATTGACAAATATTTAAATGATAACAGGTTTCCAGACAGAAGAGTATGAAGTGGTAGGCAGGCTGTGAACAAAACATTGGTCATCCTCCCCCAGCTTGGTGCCATGGCCAGGATCCCAATATGACAGCCATGCACCCTACAGTCACCCCACAGACTGTAGGTGCCCTGTAAGGCAGAGAAGCCAGGTGGTGTGAGTGACTGCTTCTCTCAGCCTGAGCAGAAGTGAGTTCCAGGTACATCCCCAGGATGATCTTGAGACACTTCCCACCAGCCTCCGACTGCTTTGCAGCTGGAGCACAGCCAGGATGAGGAGACAGAGGAAGGCAGTGCTGTAGTGGCCTCAGGACCGGGTGACCATGTTAGGTGGCATGAAGCCCGTGTCCCCCAGGGTCCGGAGTGCAACCCGGCCGCTGGGGCGGATCACCAGGTGGGTGATGCTGCCATTGTTCAGGGACAAGCGGAGCCAGCCTTCCGGAGGGAACTGCAGCGCTCTGGAGAGAGAGGAGCAGCAGCTGAATGCAGCTGAAGCACAGCCCTGTGGGGATGCATGCCTTGAGCCACCTGAGGGACCTGCCCTGCTGGGACTCAGGCCCTAGTAACTTGAGCTGTGTGCAAGTAAGAAACACACTGGTTTCCTACAAGTAGATGGGATTTAACTTGCTTTTCCAGGGTAACAAGGGGGTAGTTAAAGGGTGAATTTGATTGTGATTGTGTGTGTGTATGTGTGTGTTTTACTGGGGATGAAACCCAGGGCCCCCTGCATGCAAGGCAAGTGCTCACCACTAAGTTGCACCCCCAAAATGTATGTATTTATTTTACTTTTAATGATTTATTTTTATTTATTTATTGAGGCATGGTCTCACTAAGTTGCCTGGGCTGGCTTATGATCCTCCTGCCTCAGCCTCCAGAGTAACTGGAGTCACAGGTATGTGTCACTGTCCCCAGCTCTGGCTCTGTTTCAGCACTTTATTTCACAAAGGAGAAGCAGCTCTAACTCCATGTTCCTGGTAACTCCTGGTACCTCTTTAGTATTAGTGTTACCACCTAGTGACTTGTTATCAAACATGTGATAATGTGTCAACATGACAGACTGCCCAGGCACAGAGAAGCATGTGCAGAGCCACAGCAGAGGTGGGTCCATGCAACCCTGGAAGCGCCTAACCCTGTTGGTAGTACGAGCCAAGCAGCCATGCACAGGGTATAGCACTCATACCACCAACAGCTCTGTGCCTGGTCTGGACCCACCTCAGCTGGGTGGAATCCTGTTGTACGTAAGAATGAGATCCCTTGGTGACCGAAGCTAGCCCAGGATTTTCTAATGGCTGTAGGAGAGGCACAGCTCCACACAAATTTGAACTTCTCTCTTACAGGGATTTGTTCACCCTTTGCCAAATCATCCAGGGGGACACCCATATATTCAGTGACACCCACATGACCCATACACTCACGCATCCCATGTAGACCTTAACAGTGGTTGGTACCAGCTTGAGGAAAAGTGAACTTGTGCACAGCCCCCTACTGTTTACCGCTCACAAAGGGAAACAGGTACTGCTGCTTGCACCCAGCAGACCCTCAGCACCGGCACTGGCGCACATCCCTATGTGCCATTCCCCATGCATCAGAGACCTCTATGTGACACACAGTCCATGCATAACTGATTAGGACCCTGCCTAAAACAGACCAAGGGCTCCCAGGACAATTCAGCTCCTGCAGGTAGCAGCAAGGGACCTGTGTGTGGGACACTGGCTCTGCCCCGGCCTTTATCCTCACTCCATGCCACACAGGGTTCCCACCTGCACACGATGTAGCGGATGACATTGGCATGGCATATGAAGATCTCGTAGCTGTCCTCCTCCTGCTCGGCATCAGCCCGGTGGATGTAGTTCCGGAAGGCAGCCTCGATCCTTGCTCCATCTTCGTAATACTGCTGAGGGCAGAACAAGGAAGCATCAGCCCAGAGCAACTGCAGGCCAAGCTGGTGAGGCAGCACACCCTCCCGCCAGGTGGCCGAGTGACAGCTTTTACCACAGCCTCGGGCTTCCAGTGTGACACAGGTGGGTCAGGCTCGATGGGGGCGCCTTCCCGCAGCAGGTCGGTGCTAACTCTGGAGACATCTAGAGGGGACAGGGGGCTCACAGTGCTGCACCAGGAGGTGCACTGTACCCACTCTGCACGGTTAGTGGTCAGGCAGGAAATAGGTCCTAAATAGCACTCACCTGGCAGGTGCTTGCTGATGATGTCTGTGGTCTCCACGGCACGGGTCATGGAGGAATGGACGATTTTGTTAAACTTCAATCCCAGGCTGGCAAGGCGGAGGCCAGTGAGTTCCGCCTGCTCCCGACCTTGAAGGGGAAACACCTGAGAAACTCTCCATGTACCTGGATGCCCTTACTCCCTACAGACACAGGTCCCACATTGCACCAAACTCCTACAAGGGCCCTACCTAACAGGCCTGGGTCAGGAGCAAGAGCAGTCTTAGTCATGAGTTTTGTCTGAGTCTTGTGCCATGCTCCTGCAGGAATTCTTGGAAAAGGGGTTGTAGGGTGAGACTTAGTCATGCTCCTCCCTGCACAGAGGATGCAGCTGCTCCATTAACTGCATGACCAACCTGCCTGCCGCCAGAGTTGGGCTGGCTGTGTGTTTTGTCACCCCATACTCAGCTATGTCCACATAGCAAGTTGTAGTCCAATGCGGCCTCTAGCTGTGTGACTCACAGATGCCACTCACACAGACTGGGACCTCAGTGCTCCTGAGCAGGCTGATGTGGCCCCACTGCCTCTTCTCAAGTGTATTTTGCACCTGACTGAAGAAGCCCCAATAAGTCTGCTTCTGCCAGATACAGCCACCTCCACAGGTGGGTGCTTAACTGTGCACAGGAGCCAGACACTGCTCGCAGGAGGGGCATGCTCTGTGGAGAACAGGCCTGGGTGCCCCTTCCTACCATCGAATTCTTGAACACATGGAGAATGGGAAATATCAACTCTTGACGACAGCAACTCAACCAGTGTGGTGGCAGCACCTAGAGTCCCAGCTACAAGGGAAGCTGAGGCAGGAGGCCTGCTTAAGCCCAGGAGTTGGGGCCAGGCTGGGAAACATAGTGAGACCCTTCTCCAAAAACATAAAATTTAACTCTCTCAGCTCACCCTACAACCCCTTTTCCAAGAATTCCTGCAGGAGCATGGCACAAGACTCAGACAAAATAGCCTCTGGGGCAGTAAGAAGTCACAAGGACCCCATGTCTGCTGGTACACACACACCAGTGAAGTGACAAGCTCCATGACAAGGATGTTCATCAGGCAGGTTCATCAGTGCTGAACAGAGGGGTTTGGGGCCAGGTGTGCAGGCCCGCAAGACAGAAGGCACCAGCAGGTCCAGGCACCATGCGCACAGAGCCCCACTAAAACAAGCACTAAACTTGATCTCGTACAACAAACACTGACCACAATGCTTTGCACAGGGTTGCTTTTTTTGGTGGTGGTGGTGGGGGTTTCAGTGCTGGAGCTAGAACTCAGGGCCTCATGCCTGCTAGGGAAGTGCACTGGAGAGTCTGAGCAGCCACGCCCTGGTCCTGGAATTTTTAAGGGAACAAGAAGGAGCTTGGCTCCTGTGACGGTGACTGTAGTGACAGTATTCCCACCTGGGGGAATGGAGGAAGCCCACTGCCCAGACACCTGCAAGGCCAATCAAGGGAGTGAGGGCCATGACACTGGCACATACCCAGTGGGGTCAGCGTGCAGTCCTCTTCCAGGGCACCATCCATGTGGTACTGGGAATGCCGGATGAGGAAGATGTGCCGCGTGGCTTTGGCCTTGTAGTGGCCCAGCCTGGATGCTAGCTCTTCTTCTCCAGATTCCACATTCCTCTTCCGAAGGTTGATAAGAGACAGTGGTTCTCGCCTAATGTTGGAGATAAGATGATGAGGCCTTGTGACCTCTTCCAAGACATCCTGAGTTCTGGGACTAGATGGTATTTCCAGCTGTGACGGAAACAGGGCAAGAGCATGGTGGGAAAGCTCAGCCCTGGCTGGGAGAGGCCAGCTCCACAAAGCACACCAAAAACAATTAAATTACACAGGAAGATGTGCTTAGGCTATATGTAAATATTACACCATCTTACATAAGAGATGAGCATTCACAGATTTTGGTATCTGTGAGGATCCTGGAACTAATCCCCAGAACACCAAGAGACCACTGTTACTGAAATTAAATCATTTCAGAACTCCCATTTTTTCAGTCACATAAGTTTCGTTTTTTTCTGGTACTGGGGATTGAACTCAGAGCCTCACACATGCTAGGCTAGCACTCTTCTGCTGAGCTATACCCCTGCTTCTATTTTTTGAAACAGGGTCTTACTGAGTTCCCAGGCTGGACTCAAACTCATGATTATCCTACCTCAGCCTTTAGCTGGGGTTATAGGCCTGTGCACAGTGCGCAGACACACTAAGCATCTTCGGAATGCTCAGCAGCCCCTGCAGTAGTGGCCATCACACTGGCTAGTGGGTGTGGGAACTGAAGCTACAGAGTTAAAGGTGAGAGGCAGGAACTGCATAAGTTAAACCTTCCCGAGATTCCCCTGTGGAGACTGTGGTGGATGAGGAATAACAGGAGGGGCATCATAGTGACCCAGAGGCTATCTGGCAGGGCTGTCTTGGCTGCTGTGCACACCCTAGTAGCTGAGGGATTCAGAGGCTAAACCAGAGAAAACAGGCAGAGCCAGGAAGCTCTGAGCTCCACAAGGCCCCCAGGAAGAGCGGGGGCTTGCCCTAGGATTTGCCAGCACAGACGGAACGTGAGGAGATGCACCCCCTTCTACCACCTTTTTTCTCTGGGTCCCTCCTTACCCCAACAAATTTAAATCACTCCGAGTCTCCCTATTCATGTCTAGACATGAAAAGCAAAATCAGGTAAACCTGGACCCGACTTTAGGTTCTACTTCAAGGAAGTTCTTTGACATCAGAGTGGATATTTTTCTTTAAAAGGGCTGAGATGCTGGGCGTGGTGATGCACCGGTCATCCTAGCACTGGGAAGGCTGAGGCAAGAGGATTGCTGCCAGTTTGAGGCCAGCCTGGACTACATAGTGAGATCCTGGCTAATAAATAAGTAAATAAATAAATAAAAGGTCTGAGAAATTCATAGTAGTGTACTGATTTTTAAAGAAAAAAAGAGGATGGGTTGGACATGGTGGCACACGCCTGTAATCCCAGCACTTGAGAGGCTGAGGCAGGAGGATCGTTGCAAGTTGGTGGCACACGCCTGTAATCCCAGCACTTGAGAAGCTGAGGCAGGAGGATCATTGCAAGTTTAAGACCAGCCTGGGCTGCAAAGTGAGCTCAAGGCCAGCCTGAACTGCATAGTGAGACCCTGTCTCAAAAAGACAAAAAGAAGAAAGAAAAAAAAGTAAGAAAGAAAAGAATGTCTGTCTAACCATTAAAGAAACATCAGACAAATCCCAATTGAGGACCTCCCAGGAAACACTGGCCCAGCAGTCTTGATCATCAGAGAGTGAGAGACCAGCCCAGTTGACAGGCATCGCAAAACACACTCTGGGATTAAGGACTAGGAGAAAATTGAGATCTGACAAACAAACATTTGGTGTAGTAAGTTAATAACAGAGGAAATTAGTTGTGGGACACCAAAGAAAGGCTCCTGCTTAAAGATTTTCTATGACTATATAACTATTCCAAAACGTTCATTTTGTAAAAAAATTAAAAGTTAAAAAATAAATTATGAAGTTCCTAATACAACTAGGGAAACAAATATTCGTTAAATATCACTGACGCTGGTTTACCAATATACTGAAAACACTGTCATTTCAACACATATATTAAAAGCCTGCACTGATTGCATTTTCAGCTGACACTGATATTAAGTAAAACTAAAAATTCCCTGCTGTAACCACAGTCTTATTTCAAAAGCTCCATATCCACAAGTAGACAGCGCCGGAGCACCGACCGGGCTGGGAGGAGGCGCTGTCCGCTCTTCCCAAGGGGATCCTCAGGCTCAGGTGTCCCGATGCAGGGACGCTCGGGAGCCTCAGACGAGGCTGTCCGATCACAAGGTCCCTCGGGGACACTCCGGGACGCACGAGGGCAGCCCGCCCGAACACACGGCCCTCAGGGACAGAACACTCTCCCGCCAGCCCCAGGACGCGCCGCGCACCTATCCCAGTTGGAATCCCAGAGGCTGGGCCCCGGCTGCACGCCCTCAGTCCAGGCCGGCGGCTCGGGCGCGCGCGCATCCGCATCCCCACCGCCGCGCGGCTTGCCCACGGCCACCGCAGAGAGGAGCACGGCTGCCGAGCCCCCAGCCAGCCCGCAGGCCGCTAGCTGCAGCGCCTGTCGGAACGCCATACCGCCAGTGCCTGGTCGACGGAGCGCCGAGAGGGTCAGGCTTCCGCACTCTTCCACTCCCGGCTGACGGAAGTCCCGCCCCTGTCTCCTAGCTGCGCGAGGGCCCTTGGGAGTTTTCCTAGTCCACCGGGCAGCAACGGTGCAGGAGGGGCTGCCCCCCGCCGGGCGCGATCGCAGGGACGGTAACGCGGGGAGCGGGACGGGAGGGACAGATTGCGAAGCTCTCTGGCGCTTCGCACCGGCCCAGGGACCACGGGACCTCATGGCGATGTCCCCAGCTCAGCCACTGGTAGTGTAGGCGCTACAGTATCCAGGAACCAAGCCCTTTCTCCCTCGTCTCGAAAGACAGCTTATTGTGGCGCCTTCAGTGTCCACCTCCCCGAGATCAAAAGACGCAGGGGATGCAGCAGGTGGATGCCGCTTTCAGGCCTACCCTGCCCCTCAGGTATTAGGGTTAAGCTCTGGGCCTTCACGCTGAGCTGCGTCCCCAGCCTTTTATTTTTTATTTTGAGACAGGGTCTCACTAAATCGCCTGTTTGCCCAGTGTGGATCCAAACTTGCAATACTCCTGCCCCAGCCTCCAAGAGTGCTGGGATGAGGGGCCTGCACCACGATGCCTAGCTTCTTAGACCTTTTTATGAATTCATATTGTCCAAGTATAATTAAAATATCGGTCAAGACAGCCAGATTCAAGTGTAAGAAAAAACTGCTTCCTTGTGAAACAGTATGAAGCTCATTGAGCCACTTACCACCAGCCATTTTTACATCATTTGAATGTCCAAATGGAAGACTGGCGGCACCCAAGAAACTGTGTGAAAGGAGCTGGGTGGCATGTGGCCTCTGCTAAGCCAGAGGTAGGGGAATACGAATTCACATTACTTAAAAACAAAGCTGCCCAGGAATTCTCCATCTTGTCTAACCCTGAGGTCTGAGAGGCTGGGAAGCTCTGCCACGTCTGAATCCAGGTTCCCTCTTACTAGCCAAGGGCTCTTGCCTCAGTTTCACCAAATGTTGCAGGATCGAGTAATGCTGTGGTGTTCCCTGAAGAGTTCTGTCACAGGAATCCTGAGATAGATGTTAAAACCACAGCTGATCTCTAGAACTGAGAACTGGACTGTTTATTTTTTGCAGAGGAAGTCTCATTGCTACATTGTCTGGGCTGGGCAAACTTCTGGGTTCAAGTCATTCTCCTGTCTTAGCTGCCAGAGCAGGTGGCTAACCAGTGTGCACCACTGCACCTAGCTGATCTCTGGAGTTGAGTCTATAGTTTTTTGAGATCGAGAGCCTTAATTTGCTATCATTGCCAGGTAAGTGGGGTCCACTGGAAGAGGTGAGTTGGAGGTAACGGCTGGAATCATCATGATATACATCAACTGCACTAGCATTGGTTACTCAGGTAAATGCCTCAGCTTCCACTGGGAACCACCCCACCCCAATGCACACTGAACCTAAAGCTCAGCTTTCTGAGGAAAGCTGATGTTTGTATATCCACGGTGGCCCTGGCGTGAGGAACATAGATGTATCCACTGTGGCAGAAGGGACATTACCAAATATGGTGTCTATGGCAATGCAGGTGAGACCAGGAAGTACAGGGACAATATGGCACATAAGGGCAAAGGCCTGAATAGACTCAGATAAACGCAGGAAATTGGAGTGTAAGGGAGGTTAGCCCTCCGGCATCAGAGGCCTAGCAAAGGTGGCAACCACATTATACATTTCATTTCTGTGCTCTGACCAAAAGTGCCCAGAGTCTCCATAAAAACCCCTGGAAATGGGTGCCATAGGGGCGTACTCCCTTGGAGTTCCTCCTGGCTAGCAGGCACCTTTTTTTTCCTTTTTCTTCCTAAAATAAAATGCACCTAGTTCATTCCGCACTGCTGTGTCCATGGATTTCATTTTTTGTTGCATTCAAGTCAAGAGCCTGGAGGGAAGATAAAATTGGTAACACAATGTGCAGCCTTAAAAAGGAAACCTGCCTCACAAACAGAAAAAATGGGGGCTGGGGATTTAGCTCAATGGCACAGCACCTGCCTGGCAAGTACAACGTCATGAGTTCAATTCCCGGTACCAGAAAGAAACCAAAACCAAAAAAACCCAGAAAAAATATTCTGACATGCTACAACATGGATGAACCTTGACAATCAGAAAATTCCAAGACTGGGTAATTTATCAATAATGGAGATTTATTTCTCACTCTGGAGGCTGCAAAGCCCAAGACCAGTGTGCCACTGGTGAGGGCCCAATGTCTCTGATCCCAAGATGGCACCTGGTTCTGAATCCTTCAGATGGGGTAGGGTGCTGTGTCCTTACTTGGCAGGAAGGGCCAGTGGAATGAACTCTCTGAACAATCTTTTATATGGGTATCAATCCATTCATGAGCGACTTAATTACACACCCTAAAGCCTCCAATTTTTTGTGTGTATGGTACTGGAAATTGAACCCAGGGCCTGGCACATGCTGCCACTGGAGCTCCCCCAACACTCCCCCTTTTTGGTACCGGGAATTGAACTCAGGGCCTTGTGCTTGCCAGGCAGGCGCTTGTGCCCCTGAGCTGCATCCCCAGCACCCCCAACCCTTTTTATTAAATTTAATTAATTTTTTGCAGTATGGGTATCAAACTCAGAGGCACACTACCATTGAGCTACACTCCAGCACTTTTTACTACTATTTAACACTATATCTGGTGTCTGCATTCAAACCTTGGCAGATACTATCCTAAGTGAGATAAAAGGACAAATACTGTGTGATTCCACTCACGAGACGCCTAGACTCAAATTCAGGGAGAGAGAAAGTGGGATGGAGTTGTTAGGGGCTGGGGAAAGGGAAGGGCGCTGGTGTGTCAGTTTGAGGAGATAAAACCCTGGAATGGACAGTGGTGATGGCTACACAGCACTGTGACTACTTATGTCAAACTGTGCTGTTACTTACCACAGTGCACACACAAACAAAGAGCACACCTGGCTACATGTTTCTCCCAAGCAACAGAAACTCCTGAAAAATCACAATCACCAAGGAGGCAGCTCCATCACAGTTTATTGAGATCCTTGTTGGGTTCAAGGCAGCACCCAGTACCATCTCTATCGCCTGAGGTGGCAGCTGCTTCTCTCAAGATCGAGACACCTAAGGCTTCTGTTTCTCCAGCTGTCATTACGGGGCACCATGAATCACATGATTTAGCATCAGACGGAATCCTGCCTGCACTGGTCCTGGGTCTCCCTCAGGCGGGTGCTCCCCAGCCCCATCTGCTGTGTGTCCAAGGTCCTCCTCAGGCTCTGTCACTTCCCCAGGAGGCCAGGTAGGCGTACCAGAACAGAGCCACCAGGTTGGCAAAGAGCACCCGGAACTGCCAGAGGAGTCAGACAGAGGTAGCATCACCAGGAGGAGCGGCTCAGTCAGTTGTCTCCTCACCTGCTGTTCTACTTACTGAGCTTTAGTTTGTACCCAGCTCAGTGCTAGACCCAGCACAGACAGGAGGACAAGCTGTCCACTCTAAGGTGATTCCAGGCTGTTGGGAAACAGCACCACATTCGGTAATGCCCATTCCACCACAGTGGACATTTGTGTTCTTTACACCCATGGCCACTGTGGATGCTTCTGCTGTGAACAAGGGGTACAAACATCTGCTTTCCTCAGAGAGTTGCTCTTTAGGTTCAGTGTCCATTGGGGTAGGGTAGTTCCCAATGGGAGCTGAGGACTGGAGCGGGGGAGACAGCTGTCCCTTTCCCCCTTCACTGAACACACTGTCACCAGTGCTGCACCTTGGTGTATGTGTCTGGCACCTGCCCCCACCCAGAGTTACCTGCTGGCAGGTGCTGTCTCTCTCTTCTGGCTGGCTGGCCCTGGCTGGACCCGGCATATGGGTCCATGAGAGCAGCAGCGCGTCAGTTCACTAGCCATGCAGTGCCAAGTATGTACCTACTGGCTGCCCTTCCTGCCCCTTACGAGTCACCCAATGTACCCACCTGAAATGGAAACTGTGATGGTTAACCTTTTGTTTTTTCCAGTACTAGTGATTGAACCTAGGGCCCTCCCACTGAGCTATGTCCTCAACCCTTTTTTATGTTGAGATAGGGCCTCACTAAACGGCCTAACCGCCCAGGCAGGACTCAGAATTTTCAGTCCTCCTGCCTCAGCCTGCCAGAGTCTTGGGATTACAGCTGTGTGCCACCATGCCCAACAGTGACAGTTAATTTTGACTGTTTTAAAAGCAGCTGCCCTGGGGGATTAGTAAAGTATACTCCTAGGTGGAGACTGTCTGGTCCCTGTCCCTTCCTCTCTGCCATTCTTTCCCCATGTTCTGCTACCTAGCAGCCATGAAGTGAGCAGTTCCTAGCCAGGCATGTTGGTGCACACCTATAATCTCAGCACATGGAAGGCTGAGGCAGGAGGATCACCGTGAGTTCGAGGCCAGCCTAAACTATATAGCAAGACCCATCTTAAAAAAAAAAAAAAAATTCCTAGCTCATTCCTGTCTTGTAGCCAGCCAACCATGTACCGAACCCTCTGAAACTGAGCTAAACTCCAATTGTAGGTGCCAGAGATTGCATGGCAGCCGTGGGAAGCTGACCTTCTGCCCTCAGCCCTTCTCCAGTCAACTCCTCTTGGTCTCCACACTGGATGCCACTCAGTCACCTACCTGCATGCAGAGGCCCCATGCAAGCACCCATCTGCATGCCTGGAAGAGCCCCATGCCCTTGCCTCTGGGGTACTCCCGGGAACCCCACACACCCATACATCCACAGGGAGCCACATCTGCACCTAATGTGGCCACGCCGTCCCAGCCTCCACCCACGCAGCTCCTCCTGTTTCTCCCCATCTTCTACTGCTAGGAAGCCCAGACTGTCCTGCAAGTCACAATCCTCCTGCTTCAGCTCCCCGAGTGCTGCTGACATGACAGGCATGTGCCACCACACATGGCTCCTAACCTCCTGAGAGAACTTTCTAGACTTGTGATCTCTTTTAAGCTACTCCATCCTTCAATGAGAAGGAATCCAGTTCCCTGAGGCTCCTCCTGGAAATACTACTGATTAGCTTGCTGTGAATGCTGGACACCTTTTTATTTTGTGTCAACTCCCTGCAGCTTCTGTTCTGGCTGGCTGGCCCTGTCACGTTCACACTTCCCTGGTTCTCTGGTGTGCATGGAGGTGTCCACATGTGTGCGTGTGGACCAGCCTGCTTCTGTCCCTGCCCTCCCAGGCTCCTTCCCCGGGTGTTCAGTGCTGGGTCTCCCTGCTCCTTCCTGTGAGGCACAGGTGAAGCCAGCCCAGTGGAGCTCTTCCCATGCTTGCTGTTCAGTGGGGTGCAGAAGCAAATTCCTGAGCAGCCTGGGGCTGCACCCCTGACAGGCCTGCAGGACAGGCTGGGCACCTAGGCATTATGAGGACCCTGCCC
Source organism: Chinchilla lanigera (assembly GCF_000276665.1). Classification (NCBI taxonomy): domain Eukaryota; kingdom Metazoa; phylum Chordata; class Mammalia; order Rodentia; family Chinchillidae; genus Chinchilla; species Chinchilla lanigera. The sequence continues at coordinate 368,990 of NW_004955482.1, forward strand.
TCCCCTCGCCTGCTTTCTCCTGGTCTTGCTGAGGTACTCAGTGTACAGCTCCCAGTGAGACCTAATGGGGACCCCGTGCTAGCAGGGTAGGCACAGGTTGCTCAGACCCAGCAGGGTCCTGGCTGCCTGCATGTGCTGTACCCTGAACCCTTGAAACCTGGAGCTCTTGTGGGCTGGCAGGCTGGGTGTGGTGACAGCAGCGTCCCTGGAGCCCTGGGTCTTGCTCTCCTGTGTCCCCACTAGCCCAGCCCTGCCACTCTCATCTCCTTCATTGGGCGGTAGCTCCCAAAGACTCTAGGTCCCCCCAAAAGGGCCTGCTTATGCACAGCTGAGGTGTGGCTGCATGTGCAGTTCAGTGAGCGACTGAGCCTGGCGAACCAGAAAAATCTGACCAACGTTAAGCCACAGGTGTCCCTGGTGCTGACTCTAAGCCGAATCTGCTGAATGCATGGATGACACTGTGTGGCTCTGCAGCTGCAAACCCAGGACACAGGCACTCAGGGATGTGACACAGGGCTTGAGAAAAAGCACAGCTTGCTGGGAGACAGCGCACACAAGACTACGGGAGGCCTCACCTGCAGGGGCACATAGTTGATGTTGATGAACTGCATCGGGGTCCACACACGCCAGTTCATCCGCAGGGCTGGCCAGAAACTGCTCCTCACCCAGGTGACAAAGGAAGCGGCGTCCTTCCCCTATAAGAGGCAGAGGTGGTGAGCGGCCACTCCAGCCACCCAACCTGACAGTGAGTATTTTGTTTTCCATGACAGGATCTCAGTGTATAGTTTAGGCTGGCCTTGAACTTGTGGTGATCCTCCTACCTCAGCCTCTTGTGTGCTAGTATTACAGGCATGTGCTACCATGCTTGGCCAGAGATCAGATTTGAACATGAAGTTTTAGAACGTTCATATGGAGAAAAGCAACTTTATATAAAATTTAAAAAGTGGTCAGGTGTGATGGTACACACCTGTAATCCCAGCACTCAGGTTCACTGTGAGTTCGAAGCCAGCCTGGGCTATATACTGAGACCTTGTATCAAAAGTAAATAAACCGGAGAAAAACCAAAAAAAAAAAAAAAGTAAATAAAGGGGCTGGGGATTTAGCTCAGCGGCAAAAGCGCCTGCCTGGCAAGCGCAAGGTCGTGAGTTCGGTTCCCGGTACCGGAGAAAAACCAAAAAAAAAAAAAGAAAGTAAATAAATATCTCAAAATGAAAAAAAAAATTGCAACCTGTATTTGGTAAAAAACTGATATTACTAACATACGCAAATACACAAATCTGTGAGAAAACCACAAACACTAATGGAAAATAAAGCTCAGGGATAAAATACACATGGCAGAAAAATATATACATAAGCATTCAATGTTATAAATAAAAATATACAAGTACAGTTTTTCACCAACAGCAAAGATATTGAACCTTTTAGGGCTTTCAGTGATACAAACAGCCTGCTCTAGGACACACACCATAGGTTTGCCACCATGGTGCTATAGGGTTCCAGACATCGAAAGGCTTCTGCACTATCAGAGACAGCCTTTTGCTTTTGGTGCCATGGATGGCTTTGGCACCCTGGTGAAGTCTAGGGACACCTCAGTATCATGTTTTATGAGTGTATAAAATAAAATACAGGGGACTACAAAGTAACTGATTATACTCAATTGCAGCTGTCAAAACAGGGCAGCAATCCCAGGATAGTACACAGGCTTCTGGTCAACACATCTAATGCGGAACCATCAGGGATGACCCAGAGAGTGATGCGCACCAGGGTGCCACCCAAGTATCCTGTGATTCTCCCTGGGGATAGGGTACTGCCATCACTGCATGGTCTGCTGCTACATTTACAAAGGAAGATGCACTGAGTTCAAGCTGAGTGTAATGAGGTGCCCAGATGCTTGGAGTTCTGCGGGTGCTAGGCTGGATCGCAGACACCTACCTCTAGCAGGCTCATGGTGAGGAAGAATAACAGCAGGAAGGCCGGGGCAAAGAGTAGGCGGTCTAGGAGCAGCCTCTTAACAGCAGCCAAGGGAACCTCAGGAGGGACCCAATGTTCCAGGAAGAGGTAGAAGTAGTGGCTCAGGGGACCTGTGATGAAGAACCTGAGGCCCATAGAGGTGTGAGCAGGACTGGTTCTCTCCACTGGCCTCCTCAGGTCCGGCCTTGCCCCAATCCATCTCCATTCTATGGCACCCTCTGAGGTGCTAAATGCTGGTGCCAGGGCTTCTCAAAGCAGGAAACAGAGGCTAGATGACGCGTCCCACCACATCGCCTCACATACCACTGGAGACAGCAATACACTGGAAAAGCGACTCAAGTGAGCACTCACTCAAGTGAGAACAGAAGTAGCCTTTGTGAATTCTGAATTTAAAAAAAATACCCCAAGGTTAGGGGCTGGGGATTTAGCTCAGCGGCAAAGTGCCTGCCTGGCAAGCGAAAGGTCATGAATTCGGTTCCCGGTACCGGAGAAAAACCAAAAAAAAAAAAAAAATACCCCAAGGTCGGGGGATATAGCTTAGAAGCAGCAGGCAGAGGCCCTGGGGTTAAGCTCTAGCTCTGGGCTCCAGGGGTAGGGAAAAAAAAAGCTAGGCATGGTGGATCACACCTGTAATCCCAGTACCTGGGAAGTCGAGGCAGGAAGATCAAGAATTCAAGGCCAGCCTGGACTATATACCAAGACCTTGTCTCAAAAAACAATACAAAAACCCCCTGTGTACGTATATGTACGCTACATAAACAAAGCAAACTGGCTTTTATCCCACGATGATTACTTAAGTTCTCTTTCTTTCAAAAAACACCTTCCCAGATGAGACCTTTCCAGGACCTTGCCTTAGTAGCTGTGCTCTGCTGGGCAGCCCCTTTGCAGTGCTCACCCGTAGACTGCGTATCTGAGAGGCCCACTGACATCTACCCTTTGAGAGTCTTCTTTCTTCTGCTTCTTCTTAGTCATCTGGGCCAGGACGTTCCCAAGGGCTGACAATATGCCACTGTGGACAGAGAGACAGAAAACATGAACAACCGCCCTAGGGTTTCCCTTATCCTGCTGGGGGCTGGAGCTAGCAGGGCTGCTCTGAGATCACTGCATGGGCTGCTGGGACCAGTCTTCGTCCCCGCAATTGCAGAACTCAGCACATCCACACACCAACACGATGCTGGTAACTGTGCTTAGTGTCATGAAGGTGTGGAGTTAAAAAGGCAGCGGTGTCTAGTGTGGACACATGACCCTACGTATGTGGTGAAACTGCACAAAATTAATACACACTGAATACAGGAAAAATGGAAGTATGAACATGATCCGTGGGGTGCACATAGGCTGCATCTGCCTGATACTGTATCTTGGATTTATAAAATGTTTCCAATGGGAAAAGTTCCTACCCCAAGAATTCCTACGCTGGTTCTCACATCTGCATGCGAATCCACACTGTTGCAATAAAAATTTCTGTAGGAAGGTGAAAACGGGCCTATTACTCTCTCTGAAACTGGGTCTATGGCTGCCTTTGGAACTATAAAATCCAGAATTTGTAGCATAGCACAGGACCTTTTAATCTGACCCTTGGCTACTTCCTGTTTTGTTTTGTCTTGCCTTTTTGAGACAAGGTCTCACTATGCAGTTCAGGTTGGCCAATAATTCACTTTGTAGCACAGGCTGGCCTCAAACTCGCAGCGATCCAAGTGCTTCAGCTTCCCAAGTGCTGAGAATACAGGCTTGCGCCACCACGCCCGACCCTAGGCTACTTCTTTCTCAGTTTCTCCAGCCTGCGCGGGCGCCTCAGGACTTTGCCCCGCCCCCCCCCTCCCCCGTGCCCTCTCCAGAGCCCACGTCTCCGCACGCTTAAAGTCGCGGTTCGGTGTGGCCCCTGTCTTTCTAGTTATTCACGAGAAGCTCGCGGGGCCATGGGCACCTGTCCTGCACAGCGGCGCCCGCACGGTTTAGGGAGGCTGGGTTCACGGAGGACACGGCTCCACCCGCGAGGCGCAGGGAGCGGGTCGTCGCCAGGCGCCCCTCCCCTCCCGCGCCCACCTGGTGGCCGCCTTGGTGAGCACCGGGTAGAGCCGCAGGAGCAGCAGGTAGCGGGCGAGCGCGCGCCGCGGGAGCGCCCCGATCGCAGGCTCCGCACGCAGCCTGGACGCTGCGGGCGCCATCTCCGTCTCTGTCTGCCTCGCGCACCGCCCGGGGCACCGACCCCTCCGCGGCACGGCTCGGCACGGGGCCCGGGGCTCCGGGCCCGGGGCGGGGACAGCCGGACATTTCCCGCCCCACCGCGGGCCGCAGCGCTCCCGCGATAGACTTGCTGTGCCCAGCACGCGCCTCTGCACACTTTCGCTGGTCCCTGACCACCGCCTCTTCGGGCGCCGCGCCTATTGGAGCGTGGTGGGGCGTGGCGGGCAGCACGCCTGCGCACACGGCAAGCGCGCGGCCCCAAGGGCCCCTCCCCCGGGCCCCCGGCGATTGCAGCGCGGGTTGCGAGTGCGTTGCGCCTCCTGATTGGACGCGAGCGCTTCCAGCCTTCGCGAGACCGGGGAGAGCGCGCCAAGTTCGTCCGGGAGGTAGAGGAGTCTGCGAGCTGCGCCATGGTGCTGAGGAACAGCGGGCGGCGAGTCGCGGAGCCCGGCGCGGACGGCGAGGCCATTCGGTGAGGGGCGTCCCCGCTACCGGGCGTCCGCGGGGCGGCAGGCGGGCACGAAGGCCCCTCCTG
>NW_004955482.1:373827-437175 GCF_000276665.1 Chinchilla lanigera
GGCTGGGCGGCTGCGCCCGGGGGGCCGGGCTGTCCGCCGCCCTCCGTCCGCTCTGTGGAAGGGGACCCGGTGGGCCTTTCCGTAGGGATTGTCGCGAAGATCGAATGAGAGTCTGGGGAGTGCTGGGACAGCGTCTGTGATGATAAGCAACTAGTGAACGGCGTTAGCTCGCGACTACGCCCATGTTCTCCAGATTTCGTACTATTACTGGATAAAAAGTGCGACGCACACCTTAGACATGGGCGCCGTTAACCAGCCCGCCACAGTGGTTATAGTCTTCTGTAGGAAGGAAGGATCTTAACCCTGGAATATGGCCATTCTTCAGGTGGAGGTGACCCATGGAATACCTTCACGCCAAGGAAGGGTTTTTCTTAAGAAGCAATCCTGTTTCTACTTCTGTTTATAAATTAACAACTGGTGAGGCTAAGTTATGGTAGCGAAGGACATAAATTTTTCAGAGACTTGGTTAAAATCATTTTTAAATTCTTTTACTGATCCTACTTTGGACATATAGCTTATGTGGATGGCTTTCCTTTTTAATTTCTTATAAACACGTGTTGGACATCCATGCATAGAATGGTTATTTTCTGCACATCTCTTTTCTTGCCATAAATTAGTTGAAGTAGAATTGCAGGGTGCAATGATACAGCAATATTTTATAAACACATTATGAAGACACCTAACACTGTCCACTGCAGGAGCCACCCTACACACTGCTTTGGGGTATGACAAGTAAAAGAAAAAAGATTTTTAAGCAAGGAGGACCACAGGACTCCCATCTCAAAAGGGCAAGAGCCCTGGAAGTTTAGAAAGTCCCATTTGTATTAGTAAAACAAGGCAATGTAGCACTCAAACAATCTAATCACATAGTCCAGGCTTCCGCAGTCCACTGCAGTATGCTCATGTAGTTTCATCAATAACTGGTACTGGTAGCCAGGCATGGTGGCACATGCCTGTAATCCTAGCACTTGGGAGGCTGAGGCAGGAGGATTGCTGGGAGCTTGGCTACATAGTGAGTTCAAGGCCAGCCTGAACTGCATAGTGAAACCCTGTCTCAAAAAAGACTCCTCCAAAAGAAACACCAAAAACCACACCCAGGATTTGGAGGCAGAATTATTTAACGTCAGAAGGGCACTGACTAGGAATCAATTGTTCCTCAAAATGTCAGGCCTTGATCTCGGGGGTCTAGGACTTACATGGGATAAGCAAGCAAGAAGTACAGAGGCAGAATGGCTTGTGAATTGGGGATTGGTTCTTACAATATGCATCATATTGACCAGTTTATGCATCACAGTGACCAGCCCTTTCTAAGAAACAAAAGTAAGGGGAGCTGTAACCAACTGGAACTATTACCTGGGCAACTAACAAACTGAAGTATGCTGGTTGGGGGGTGCACCTTCTGTTACACTGTGCCTGGGCATAGTGGTGCATGCCTGTAATCCCAGCACTGGGGAGGCTGAGGCAGAAGATTACCACGAGTTCGAGGACAGCCTCGACTACAGAGTGAGATCCTGTCTCAAAAAACAAAAACATTGGGGCTGGGGATTTAGCTCAGCGGCACAGCGCCTGCCTGGCAAGTGCAAGGTTGTGAGTTTGATTCCTGGTACCAGAAGAAAAACAAAAAACAAAAACAAAAACAAAAACGTATAACTGGTACTCTAGGCTGAGTGTAGTGCCTCATTCCTGTAGGTCTAGTGGTAGGGAGACCAAGGGAGGAGAATTCAAGGCCAGCCCAGGATACTAGCGAGTTTAAGAGCACTTGGACTACATGCTGAGACCAGGTTGCAAACATCCACGCTGTAGCAAACGCCACAGAAGGGAGCTAGCTAGAATCATATCCGCGGAGGGGTGGAGTGATAAAAGGAGTGATACCTGTGAGTAGTTGGGGAGGAAAGGCCTTTTCATGCTTGGATTCCTGTGGAACAACCCGCCTTACCCTGTCTGGAAGAACACATGGAACATGCCCAGGAGTGTGGGCCTAGAGGAGCCAGGCCTAAGTGTCTGGGTTTTCCTGCCTGGGCAAGGCCAAGAAGCAGATGTAGGAAGTGTGCTCACTTCTGCATGGGGACTATGTATTTACTATCTCCTACCTGAACGTCAGCCTCTCCATATCTGTATTTGCCCCTACCCCAGTACTGGGCATTGAACCCAGGCCTTCACACTGAGCTTTTTATTTTTTTTTTTTTTTTTGGAAAGCCACACTGGGCTCAAACTTGTGATTCTCCTTCCTCCTGCCTCCTGTTTCAGCCTCTAAGAGTGCTGGGATTATTCACTTACATCACCACTCCAGGCTCTGCTCATTGGTTTCTAAAGTAGCTCATTTGTTTCCATTAAGACAAGGCACATTTTTGAGGACTGAAGAACATAGTTGGCTTAGGAACTAAATAGGCCTTCTGACCAAAGGCATGAAGGGCCTAGAGTCTCAGAACTGTGGTTCAAAGAAGAAACTAGGGTTTTTAAAAGGAAAGAGGAAATGCTAGTGAACTGCAGGATTGCTCTGTTTTGAAGATAGGTAAACTAATTATACTGTGCCATCCAGGTGGGATCAGTCTGTGACATTAAAGATTATGAACAATTTGGCAAAATCAGAGCCCTGGAATCAACAAGTTTGATAGTTCTTGTGGTAGAGAGTCTTCATCAGGCACTGAATTTAGTTAAGATTATACTAAAATCTGTAAGAAGTGTTGTTATGAGATCAGAACTAGAGGGGTTGAGAAATTCTGAGGGTTGAGGAGTGACGTTCTCTCTCCATTGGCAGAGCCCCTCACAGGACAGTGTATCCCCATTTGTCAGTGCTTGGTTGTACTGGGTTCTAGACCCAGGGACTTCAGAAGTGTATGATACCCTTTAACCTCAAGTTTCTTTGGCTGCAGCAGGTATTGGTATAACCTGAATCAGTTTGTATGCAATTCATAAAGAGGGGGCTGATGCCAGCTGTAGAGGTTGTATTGCTTTATCTGTACATTTTCCCCCAGCAAGAAGAACTGCAACAGAGCAGTAAAGTGTCATCTTTTGTAAGAAAGGAAAGTTCTTAGGTGGAGTCTTGCACAAAAGTGCATCTTGCTGGCTCTATCGTAAGAAATGTAATGTGAGCCCTTGGACCTCCTGTTAGGGGCTCACCTTTGGCCTGGCGTGGTTCTCAGCCCATGGCTGGTTACTCTTCTGGCCTCTGCATCTTTGTTGTCTCAACAGTCATATGTCAGCATCTCTACTCTCTTGTTTTCGTGCACTTAAAAAGAAATACTGTATAATTTTGAGGTAGTTAGAGATTTTTTTACACTTGTCAGAAGTAGTAGAGATCCATATCCCCATGGTGATAATTTGTGCATAATGAGAGTTCAGTGTCATGGCCAGGAAATTGCCCTTGATCAGGTTGTACCTTCCCTCCCTGTGTTTGTGTTTGCATCTTTATCGCTTGTGCACTTGTGTAACTGCCAACAGTCAGTTGCAGGACAGACTGTCACACAGTCCTTGCTTTTTATAGCCACAGTCCTTCTACCTTCTCCTACTCCTGGGGAGGTAACTTTCTCTGTGTCTGTAATTCTATTTTCAAAAATACAATATAAATTGAGCTGTGAAGTATGTAATGAGAGGGTTTGTTCTGTTTTCAAAAATACAGTATAAATTGAGCTGTGACGTACATAATGAGAGGATTTGCTCTTTTCAGAGTAATTCCCTTGAAATCTGAGTTGTGCTTATTGTTATTACTGAGTAGAGTTTGTATATGAATAAACTACAATTAACTTTGTTGTTGAAGAGTATCTTATATTGTTTGTGGGCTTTGGCTTTTTTTTTTCCTTTCCATTTTTTTAAGACAGGGTCTGTGTATTCGAGGCAGACCTTGAACTCACTCTGTAGCTCAAGCTCACCTTGAATTCACAGAGATCTTCCTACCTCAGGCTCCCAAATGGTAGGGTTGCAGGCATGTGGTACCATACCCTGCTAGGGTCTGGCTGTTATAAATAAAGGTGCTATGAATATCCACATGCCGACTTTTGTGTGAGCATGAGTTTTCTTTTTTCTGGGATAAATGCCCAGAAATGCAGTGTTGGATTTTGCATATTTTTAGCATCCCATGAGATATGGTTGCTGATTGGTTAATGTTCTAGTTACAAAGTCAAACAATTTTTGTTGTTGTTGTTGTTTTTTTTGTTTTGTTTTTGTTTTTGTTTTTCTCCGGTACCAGGAACCGAACTCACGACCTTGCGCTTGCCAGGCAGGCGCTTTGCCGCTGAGCTAAATCCCCAGCCCCAAAGTCAAACAATTTTTGAGAAGCCTACCCTAGCTTTACTTTTCCTATAGATCCTATTATGTGTTAGGGTTTGGGCCAATCTTGAGGTTTTTAAGGACTGTGTATGCTGTGATGTATCAGAAACACTGGCACTAGGGTTAAGGTACACTTGCCACTGGCACTAGGGTTAAGGTTGTGGGTTGGTAGTGTCATGGGTGGTGAACCTGGGTTCCCCATTTTCCCTCAGCGATGACGGCCCATCTTCCTCAATCTCGGCACTCAAGCGCCTGGAGCGGAGTCAGTGGACAGATAAAATGGACATGAGGTTTGGTTTTGAGAGGCTGAAGGAGCCTGGTGAGAAGACCGGCTGGCTCATCAACATGCACCCTGTAAGCACCTGTCCTCGCTCAGCCCTGTCCTCTGCTCTGTGCAGCGTCTGCACTCCTTCCTGTAACACTGTCCTTATTTGAAGAGTGGTGACAGGTGATGGTGCACATGGACGATCTGGGTCTTCATAGCCCTCCTTCTTTGCTCTTTAACATTACTGAGGGCCATGATGGAAAGACTAAGGTGAGGGTCATCTCTGTGAGCCATCTAAATAAATAAAGCTTCCGGGGATCTTGAAGGAGAAATTCAGAGAAGTCCCTGTTGGGAGCTGTTATGACACAGGACTTGTGAGTGAAGTGGTCAGGGTAGGGTGAAGAGCTAGGTTGGAGGGTTGTTGCAGTGCTCAATGTCCCAAGACTAGCTGTCCACGGTTCCTAGGTATGTGGAGAATTGTCCCTGTCAATGTTGCCTGGTTCTCTTGCAGACTGAGATTTTGGATGAAGATAAACGCTTAGTCAGTGCTGTAGATTACTACTTTATTCAAGATGATGGCAGCAGATTTAAGGTAAGCCACTGATCCTAAGAGTAAAACCCACTTCTGAGGAGCAGTTGTTGGAAATCGTGGGCCTTCTGTTAGCTCCGAAGCCATTAGGGAGGGCGTGGGAGGCTCCTGTTTTGCATTTGCCCGTAACCTGTGAGGAGCAGAGCCCAGGAGAGCCACCTTAGTCCCTTGAAGGTGTCCTGAGAGAGGTCAGCTCAGAAAGTTGAGCAGAGTTGCCCCATTGGCTCTTGCTGAAGATGCGCACAGATCCACACTTCCCCAGTGCTTCTCTCTTAAGAGCCGTCCAGGTCCAGAGTTCCATGGATGCAGGCTACCCATGGACTACATCTGCAAATAATCTGTCTTTGCTCTTTTTTGTCTTTCTTCTTTCTCATCATCCCTGGATGGCGTGGTTTTTGCAGGTGGCCTTGCCCTTCAAGCCATATTTCTACATTGCAACCAGAAAGGTATGTCTCTTTCATAGAGCCAAGTCTGACGACCTGGGCCTAGTTCTGTGGTGGGCATCACATAGGCAAGAAAGAAAGTAGTTCTTAGTAACTGGAAGTCTTTTTATTTTGATTCTGATTTAGGGTTGTGAGCGGGAAGTTTCATCTTTTGTCTCCAAGAAGTTTCAGGGTAAAATTGCAAAAGTAGAGACTGTGCCCAAGGAGGATCTGGACTTGGTGAGTCTTCTTGGGCCCTGGGACAGGGAGGCTGGTGTGCACATTGCCTGAGATTGGAAGAGGGAGATGTTTACTAGGTGGGGATCTGGTGATGGGGAGGCTGGTTGTTCCTGGAGCTCTCCTCCAGGAACTCTGGTGGCATTGGTTGGTGACAATTGGTTGGACAGGATGCATTGATGCCACTGCTCTGAGGTGTGTGTATGTTTACCTGCGAATTTTTACTCTCTTGTTTGCTTTCACTACGTTGTCCTGTCTATCAAACTCATGATCATGGCCTCTCTACTTTACAGCCAAATCACTTAGTAGGTCTGAAGCGAAATTACATCAAACTGTCCTTCCACACTGTGGAGGACCTTGTCAAGGTGAGGAAGGAGATTTCCCCTGCTGTGAAGAAGAACTGGCAGCAGGACCATGCCAATGATGCATACACATCTATGCTGTCCAGGTAAACTCCTTCTTGGGAGTCCATCCAGCATGGAAGGATGGATAGGAGGTGGGGAGACGGTAGTGAGTGGCCTCGGTCATTGTTCTGTCCCATGTGGAAATGTTTGAGCAGTTGGGTAAAGTTGCCCAGTAGCTTCCTATTTAACTGTTTCTCCTTCTATATGTAGGGAGATTGGCTCATGGCTCTAAAATTGTGTTGCTATTTTATTTTATTTTATTTTTGAGACAGGGTCTGGCTATGTCGTTCAGGCTGGTTTTGAATTCACTATATAGCCCAGCCTGGCCTCAACTTGCGGTAATTCTCTCCCCTCAGCCTCCTGAGTGCTGAGATTACACTTGTGCACCACCACACCCAACTGAGTTGCCTTTAATGTGGACATTTTGGAGAGCTCTCATCCAGCACTCTAATAAGTTGTTTTATGTAGCATGTCTTCCCCAGAGAAATTTGGGTATGATACAGAGTTTAGGTACAGAACACCAGGCACTATTAACCAAATGTTGAGGTGTCCACAGTAACAGGAAGCAGTTTAGTCGCACAGGCAGTGGCTGCAGGAAGCCAGCATCAGGGAGGTGTGTGTTAGAGGTTTAATGGCTTCATGTGGATGTTGACTGCAGCATGCACTTCAGACACCTGAGGTCTGTAGAAATCAGAGCCTGTGGTCTCCACAGAAGCACTGCCTATCTTATTTGCCACACCTGCTAAACTGGCCCCCAATTACCCAGCACATGACTGTGCTAGGAAGAGCAAAGTTCCAGGGGAAGAAGTTTTCTCAGAAACCTGGTGGAATGCTGTCGTCCTGACAAACGGCCTGCCTGGCCATATGCTTTCCAGACCACATGGTGCTGGCTGTGGAGGACCCCACTGCCTCGTCACCCACTACCTCACTGCATAGCTCCAAAACCAGAGTAAGGCTGCAGAGGACTCGTTAGCTTTTTAGCAAAAGACCTTTGAATTTTCATTTTTCATTGTTTCTCACTCAGATGGTCGGCTTAACATTTTTGCAAAAAAAGATATGAAGACAGTATTTTGGTTTATGAGGTGTATATGGCCTGTCCACTGTGAGAGCAGTTTGACTGGTAAAGCCATTGTTTAAAGAAGTGGCACTGTGCTCTGCATTTGGACTCCTCGTTCCCTGCGGCTTGGGCTAGAGGCTGCACACAGACTCATTCATGGACCTGTGTGAGGCTCTTGGGGCGGAGGCTGTGTTCTTAAGCATGGAGTGCAAAGGCCTGTTGATTTGGATGAGACTGAAGACAGAAGTCAAGGCCAGGCCCATGAAATGAGAAGGCAGTCACCTTGGGCCTTTTTCCATGTTAAAGTAAAATGTGAATAAAAATTATTTGCAGCCTGTCTGTATTCATGGGGCAATTTATTTCAGAGGATTATTTGCCTTGTCCTAGATTTTTAATGGAATTTTGTGTGTAATTGTCCTGAATTCTACTCTGTGTAGGGTTGCGTAGAGACTGGTGTCTTTTTGATACAGCCAAGCCACAGATTCTCCTGTGTATTTTAAAAATGTCATGGCTTAAAATTATGATTCATTTTGACTAGAATAAATACATGAATAAAAATAATAGGAAATATGAGCTTAAGACTAGCAAGCTCTGAGTAGTTCAGTTGCAGTGACTTCAGAAAAACTAACCACATTCTCCCAACAAAGAAATTTCTGCAGTTCCTCCTCAACCTCCCCATCAGTTACTTTTCTGAGTATTAGAAGGTGTGGCCTGAGCCATCTGTGAGATGGATTGTCTGCTCTTTTACTCTTAGTAGTCTTTTTGGTGTTCATCCTTAGTGGGCTAATAATGACCATTCTGGTGACAGATATCCGCCTGAGTGTAAGACTACTGCAGAATTTGTTGGCATTTGCTAGTCACTTCACTGTGTGCCAAGCTGAGGCCTCATTTAGCCCTCACTGCCTGTGTGGGGTAGGCTGGTTGTTCTCTCCCTCGTTTCCTTGATGAAGAAGCAGATTCTACAGGGTGGGCCCTGTCTGTCTGCCCAGCAGACACTGCACAGGGGCTGTGAGGAGGCAGAATCTGTTCTCCTTGGCCCCGCATGGTTCAGCCTCCTGAGTAGCAAAGAGGATGTGGTGGGAATGGCCATGTTTGTGGTCTTTCCTGGCTGGTGGCAGTGAGTGTGACGTATACCACGTACAGTGGACACATCTCAAGCACACACTGAATTTTCTTGACTCCGTGGCCTGCTGATCAGGGAGCACCCTTGAGGCACTGCCCTGGTCATCACAGCCACCTCAGTTTGGCCTTGTGTTTACTGCATGTGGTCTTCACGTCCCCATCCCCTGACAGTGTAGTTGAGTTAGCTATACTTTCTGTGTATTGCCTAGTGTTCTGCAAGGAGGCAGTGTAATCACCGATGAAGAGGAAACATCCAAGAAGATAGCTGACCAGTTGGACAACATAGTGGACATGCGCGAGTACGACGTCCCCTACCACATCCGCCTCTCCATTGACCTCAAGATCCATGTGGTGAGGGAATCTCCTACCAGCCAGGAGATGATACATTTAAATTCACAGAGAAATAGATGTCTGGATATAGATGTCTTCAGTTAATGCACTGCATGTCCCACAGGCTCACTGGTACAGCGTCAGATACCGAGGAAATGCTTTTCCCGTAGAAATCACCCGCCAAGATGATCTCGTTGAACGACCTGTAAGTAATGCTTGTGTTTCCTCCATCCTATAAGTTCACCTTGTTTTCTGGAGAGGTCAGGATCAGTGCTGAGGGGAGAATCTGATTCAAGGGTTTTCTTGCTTTAATCTCAAATATTTTCTAAAAAGAATTATAGAATTAGAATTTTTCTCATGAGTTTCTGAACTAAGAGATAATTCTGTTTCACACCTGTGTTACCATGTGACATCAGTGTTTGAACCAGGTGGATTTGAACCTTTGAGGTGATGCTGTGACTTCCACTTGGGCAGTTGGTAGTGGAGGGAGTGATGAAAATGGATTTATACCTGGAAGGCCTGGGCTCAGGTGTGGCTTTGTGATCCTGGGAAAGTCCTGATACTCAGTTTTCTCATTCCCAAGGTATGTCACCTGTGCCATAGGGCTGTAAAGGTCAAAATGAGGCAGTCATGTTAAGGAGCCTCGAGACTGGTGTTCTGTAAGGTGCCCTCCAGCAGCTTTGGCCTTTGTTTCATGTGTTTGAGTTTTCACCCCATCAGTGAGCTATGGTATTCTGAAGATGGGTCAGTCCATCAAGACACTTCTCAGCTCTGCTGGAGCCTTTCAGCAATTGCTTTTTGCAAACAGAGATGGGGCAGACAAGTTGTAGGATTCCGAAGAAGTGTTCAAACCTTGGCTTTTTTTTCCCCAGTACTTGGGCGTTCTACTACTGTACCACATCCCAGCCCTTCTTTATTTTATTTATTTAATTTTTTATTTAACTTAAATTTAATTTAATTTTATTTTATGACAAGGTCTTCCTAAGTTGCCTGGGCTATATTTGAACATGGGATCCTCCTGTCCTTGCCTCCCAGTAGCTGGGATTGCAGATGTCTGCCACCACTCCTGGCCCCTGGCTTGTTTTGTTGTAGATTCAGGATATATTTTTGTCCCTCCAGGACCCTGTGGTTTTGGCATTTGATATTGAGACAACCAAACTGCCCCTTAAATTTCCTGATGCAGAGACGGACCAGATTATGATGATTTCCTACATGATTGATGGCCAGGTGAGCAGAATACCTTCTGGGAAGTCATTTCCCTGGGATGGGGCCTTGTATTGTCCCTGTACCCGAGCAGTATGTGCTGAGGGAACAGTGTGTAAATAGAGTCCAGGAACGTGAACAACGAATTGTTCTGACGGTAGCCACACCCCTCCCTCCTAACAAGTCTGGGACACCTGGGGCTGTGGGCACATGTGAGATGTGTTAAATTGCTGCAGAGCTCTTCATGATGAGAGCTGCTGGGTTGTTGTTAGGTGGCATGTTAAGATGTTCCCAGTGTTGCTGTGTCTGATTTGTGTGACTGCTAATGACCTTCTCCAGGGCTACCTCATCACTAACAGGGAGATTGTTTCAGAAGAGATCGAGGACTTTGAGTTCACCCCCAAGCCAGAATATGAGGGACCCTTCTGTGTCTTCAATGAACCAGATGAGGTAACTTCCCCTTGACCTGGAGAAGGTGGAAAGAAGCAGCATGCTGACCTCTTAGAGGCATCGTTGAATAAGGGCTGCAGCTTCCAGGTTCCAGGCGAGACAGTGTGGGCTGACCTTTGGGCTGGCACCAGCTCTTTGTGAGTTTGGGGGATGCTTGAAAGTAGCTGGAGGCAGAGAAGTGATGCACTAACTGCTTGGTTTGTCAAGCTTAGGTCCATCTGATCCAGAGATGGTTTGAGCACATCCAGGAGACCAAACCCACCATCATGGTGACCTACAACGGGGATTTTTTTGACTGGTGAGGCTCATGCCCTATTTGTGGGTAACTAGAAAATGTAGGGGAGGGAGGTGGAGGAGAGCTCTGTCTCATAGCCATCAGCCATCAGTGCATTTTCCTCTGGTATGGAGGAGGTTGGTATGGAGGTTCCAGTTTACTCTGGGATCTCCTGGGAGCCATCTTCATTGCATCTGAGGGAAGGACAAAGGAAGGAGAAGCAGAGACTGACCTGAAGCATGACTGCTCAGGTGCCCAGCTACTCAGAAGGCTGAGGGAGGAGGATGGCAAGTTTGAGCCTACCCTGGGCAGTTTAGTGACTTAGTGAGACTCTGTGTCAAGATAAAAACGGGGCTGTGGACCCTGGGTTCATTCCCTGGTACTAACAAAAAAGCAAGACTAACCTGTCCCCTTTATCCTCAGGCCATTTGTGGAGGCCAGGGCCGCAGTGCATGGCCTGAGCATGTACCAGGAGATAGGCTTCCAGAAGGACAGCCAGGGCGAGTACAAAGCACCACACTGCATCCACATGGACTGCCTCAGGTGGGTGCCTGACCTGTGTGTGAGTTCTGAGACCTTGTGACGACAGGTCATCCACGGTCAGTTGGGGAGGACAGCAGCCTCTGAGAAGCAGCTTGGCCCCAACATAGCCTGTCCAGCTCTGCGGGCCTGGGGTAAGCTGGCTTTGACTTCTTGTCCTGTCAGCTACCACATGATGAGCATCCAGAAGGAGACTGGTGAGATGAGATCCGCAGTATAAGTGATCGCAGACAAACTGGGGCCTGCTGCAGGCCGGACAGCAAAGTATCAGTGGCTCAGAGGGGCACAAGGCTGTGGAGTTGGGGCTTAGCAGGCCCAGAATTGGAGGACAGGTGTGGATGTGCAAATGCAGAGAGGCTGGAGGGACAGCTTCCAGCTGGTCTGGAGATTGGCTCCACCAGCTGCCACAGGTGGTGTGGGGATGTCAGCAGCCTGTGCATCTGTTTGCCTTTGGCATTTCAGCGCTGGGCGGGGGACAGTGGAAGGAGGGAGGAAAGACGCTCCGTGGGGTACAGGGGCACAGGAAAGAGGCCTTTTCATTTCTCTGATGAAAGGCGGAGTTTTTGCTGAGGTAGGAGGTAGGTGGAGGCCTGAGAACACCCTGGCATTTCCTCATATCTTGGGGTCTGTCTGTGAGAGGAGCTCCAGGTGGAGCAATCTGTGAACCCTACAGCGGAGTCTCAGGTGCTTTCAGGGCCCAGCACCTCTCTGTGTCATGGCACTTTGCCAGCATTCATTTTAGTCATCTCTGGTGTTTATTGTTCTTCCCTTCCCAGGTGGGTGAAACGGGACAGCTATCTCCCTGTGGGTAGTCATAACCTCAAGGCAGCTGCCAAAGCCAAGCTTGGCTATGACCCTGTGGAGCTAGACCCGGAGGACATGTGCCGGATGGCCACCGAGCAGCCCCAGGCATGTGAGCCATGTCCCTACTCTCCATGCAGTCTGAAGGTCCTGTGGGGTCCCACGGAGAAGCAAAGCGCCTGGCCTCATGTGCCAGCTGATTACATTTCCCCTGGGTACCTGCTGACTACTGTGGGCTCAGCCCCTTGCTGAACTTCCTGGCCTCCCGCCGTGTGGACTTTGGGTGCTGATGCCGAGGTCTGGTTCTTTCCATAGACCCTGGCCACATACTCGGTGTCAGATGCGGTTGCCACTTACTATCTGTACATGAAGTATGTCCACCCATTCATCTTCGCCTTGTGCACCATCATCCCCATGGAGCCTGATGAGGTCAGCACTTTCTGCTTCTGTCAGGCCCTGCGTTCTCAGCACACTGCTGCTCAGAGCTGGAGGGTCCTGGAGGCTGGTGGTGAAGGTGATGTAGCACTTTGGTATGTGATGTCGCTGATGTCTTTCAGCAAGCTTGGGGCTTTGCTGTGCCAGGGCCACATCCAGGCACCTTTCTGGTAGGACCTGCTCTCAACCAGGAATTGAGGTAGAGGCTGAGGGGCGGGTGCACGACCGGACATGATGTCTCCTGCAGGTACTGCGGAAAGGCTCTGGCACACTGTGTGAGGCCTTGCTGATGGTGCAGGCTTTCCATGCCAACATCATCTTCCCCAACAAGCAAGAACAAGAGTTCAACAAGCTGACAGATGATGGCCACATGCTGGACGCTGAGACCTACGTGGGGGGCCATGTGGAGGCACTGGAGTCTGGCGTGTTTCGCAGTGACATCCCCTGTCGGTTTAGGATGGTGCGCTTCCAGGGTCTCCCTGGGTGTCCCCTTATTCTGTTCTTGCCTATGGTCTGTGGCCCAGGCCCTGCCCTGGGCTCCTGGGCTCCTACGTCCTCAGTGTTCTCTGTCTCGACCTGCCCTCTGTGTGGGTCACACCAGGCTCTGCCTTGGCTCCTGGCTACAACATCTCACCTGAGGCAGGTCAGTGTAAATGTGGTTTCTTTCTGACTTGTGTTCTCTTGCGTCAACTTGCCCTAGAATCCTGCTGCCTTTGACTTCCTGCTGCAGCGGGTTGAGAAGACCATGCGCCATGCCATTGAGGAGGAAGAGAAGGTGCCGGTGGAGCAGGCCACCAACTTCCAAGAGGTGAGTGCCCAGAAGCAGGGGTGGGCTCTGCTTGCTCTTCAAGGTCTTGAGGTATGGTGGCTGCCCTGCCATCGCTGGGCCCTTGTTACTGTTGTGGTAACTGCCCAGTGGTCTAGGTCTTCCAGGCCACCAGTGTCCCTTCCCCTTTCTCTGCAGGTGTGTGAGCAGATTAAGACGAAGCTCACCTCCTTGAAGGATGTTCCTAACCGAATTGAATGTCCTCTTATCTACCACCTGGACGTGGGAGCCATGTACCCCAACATCATCCTGACGAATCGCCTGCAGGTGCGGCTGTTCTTTTCACAGCAGAGTGAGTTGTCTGCAGACCCTGCTGCTTCCTGGGTCTCACTCCCCTCCTCTGCTTTCTGTCCCTTTCCTCAGCCCTCTGCCATGGTGGATGAGGCCACCTGTGCGGCCTGTGACTTCAACAGACCTGGGGCAAACTGCCAGAGAAAGATGGCCTGGCAGTGGAGGGGCGAGTTCAGTGAGTGTTGGGCACAGAGGAGCCTAGGCGGGATGGGGTCCCAGGCAGTGTCTCTGATTGAACCTGTCACGTGGTTTCCTTCCCAGTGCCAGCCAGTCGCAGTGAGTACCATCGGATCCAGCATCAACTGGAATCAGAGAAGTTCCCCCCGCTGTTCCCAGAGGGGCCGCCAAGGGCCTTCCACGAGCTGTCCCGAGAGGAGCAGGCCAAATATGAGAAGCGGAGGCTGGCAGGTGTGCACCTGGGTGGTGGTTTTGCAGACCGCAGCTCCTTCCTGCCCACAGGCACTGGCATGTGGAAGCGCGAGTTCCCTGTGGGTCTTCCCTCCTCTCCCCTTGAGGTGCTTGGAAACCACTTTCTGTGGTCTTGGTGTCTTCATCTGCTCACACCCAGGGTCACACCGTTTGCTGTGATGAACTTGCAGCCTACTGGGGTTTTCTGTTCCTTGGTGTTAATTTAGAAAACCAGGCTCCTCTGTCCCTGCATCACAGCTTGCTCCTCCTTGCCGGGAAGGTCTCTCATTGCTGCCTTATCACTTAACTGTGCTTAGATTACTGCCGCAAAGCCTACAAGAAGATCCACATCACCAAGGTGGAGGAACGCCTCACGACCATCTGCCAGCGGGAGAATTCCTTCTACGTGGACACAGTGCGCGCCTTCCGGGACAGGCGCTATGAGTTCAAGGGGCTGCACAAGGTGAGGCCGACTGGGCCTGAGAGGCAGCCCTGGCAAGACTGAAGTGAGGGCCTGTGCTCGGCTGTGTCTAGACGATTCAGCTGCCCACTGGCATACGTTGTTTTGGCTCCTCTGAGCTGGCACAGGGACTCAGACAGTAAATGTGGGTGGACAAGGCAGTAGGCAACATCCATCCTGGCTGGAGACTGGGAAGTAGCCTGGAAGTTGTTCCTGAAGCAATTATAGAGAGCAGTGGTCTGCAGACTGCAGTGGGCCAGTTCCTGCAACCCAGTGTCCCGCGAGTCTTGACAGTTGTGGGAAGTGAGTGGTTCTGACAAACTGCCTTCACATGCAGGAATAACTAGCCTTTTGGCTTGCTAACCTCTGATTTAGAGCGCTTCTGGTGGTAACAAGGAAACTATGTGACAACTCTGTTGCATCAGGAGCTAATAGTTTGTTAAGTCTAACCAAATGGTTTCTTCTGCAAAACTTGCCTTGCCACTGCTCAGCCTGGAAAGGACCCTGCTGGGGTCCCCTCATATCCTGTGCTGCACTGATGTCACTGTATCACTGCTCTTACCAACTTTCTCTCAGTGGCAAGGTGTTTGTAACATTAAATTTAATATTTTAAAGGTATAGTTCAGCAGACATGGTGGCACAGGCCTGTAATCCTAGCATTTGGGAGGCTGAGGCAGGAGGATTGCTGCGAGTTCAGGGCCAACTCAAACAACATAGTTCAAGGGCAACCTGGACTGTACAGTGAGACCCTGTCCCAAAAACAGTACAGTTCTGTGGTTTTAAGAATATTCATGTTGTTGTGCAGTGGTCACTACCTTCTCCAAAAATCTTCATCTTCTCAGAATGAAACTCTCCCCAGCTCCAGTTCGGCCCCTCTAGGTGCCTCAGAGAGGAGGAATCTTGGTGATTGGCCTTTTCACTTGGCATAATGGGTGTTTCCACAGTTCCTCCATGCATGGTGCTTGTCAGTGTGATTGAACCATTAAGGCTTTGCTACACCTGTGTGTCCCTTCCTCCATCGGTGGACCTTTCTACTCTTGGCTGCTACACATAATTTGTGAACTCTGCATCATGGCTACAGAGACCATCCTCATCCTGAAAGTGTGGGGGATGTCTGCAGGCCTGGGGTCCCACTGCTGCTGATTTCAAATGGATCTGTGGAGAGACAGATGGGCACACACACACATGTAGAGAGGGAGGGTGAGGAAAGTGGAGGGGGAAGAGGGGCAGTACAGTAAAGGAGATGTGGCTAGATGGTGACAAGAGTGTATTTTCTTTGTTATCACTTTCCTTTTTTTTTTTTTTTTTTTTTCTGGGAATCGAACTCAGGACTTGCACTTGCCTGGCAGGTGCTTATGCCACTGAACTATATCCCCAGCCGTGTTGTCACTTTCTTTTCCATGTTTTCTATCACATGTTGGAAACAGGCTGTTGACTTGTAGGTTGTGAGGGGGAGAACCTGGCAGTGCTCAGACTGATATGGTTCCAGGTGTGGAAGAAGAAGCTCTCAGCAGCTGTGGAGGTGGGAGATGCGGCCGAGGTGAAGCGCTGCAGGAACATGGAGGTCCTGTATGATTCGCTGCAGCTGGCCCACAAGTGCATTCTCAATTCTTTCTACGGCTATGTCATGCGAAAGGGGTATGGCCCATAGGAAGTGCAGGGGAAGCGGGGGTGGGGGTGCAGGTCCAGAGTCCTGGCACCCACAGGCTTGGTGTGGGTGGGCATACGGGGTGCTTCTAGCTCAGGGAGTATTGGGTGGGACTGGGAGCCCAAGGACAGTGGGGGCCATACAGGCTGGAGGGCTGGGTTTCCAGAGAGAGGTGTGCTGTTGGACGTCCTGGTCTGAGCATTCAGGGCTGGAAGTACAATCTGATCCATTTCAGTATGTTGATGTCACTCAGTGTGGCATCACTGAGTGATGGGTATGGGAAGGGTCTGGATGGTTGCTAAGCAATAGCATACATATTAGGGGTGGTCAGAGGAGTGACCAGCATGGGGCATGGAGCCAGCTGATGTACAGGGGTTTGAAGGTGGGTGGAAACTGTTCCCAAGAAGAGAGTAGGAAGCAGGATAGGGTGGTGAGGCTGAGCTGTGCTGCTTGGGCTGAACTGGTCAGGGCCTCAGGGAAGGTGGGTCGGTGGTTGAGGTGAGGCCTGGCCTCTATGGGTTGGAGCTGGAGGGTGCAGGGACCATTAGCTGCAGCTCTGGAGAGAGGGGAAGGAGGACTCTGGGATTGGTCTGAGGGTGGGTTGTGTTTGTCTTCAATTTCTAGTGAGACAGAACCATGTTAAATGTGCTAGGCAGTGGGTAGGCAGGGGGTAGAGAGGCTCCGGGAGAGGAGGGCAAAGCCTGGAGCAGAGAGTCAGGTGGCCTGGAAGGAGGCAGAGGCATCTGCCTCTCACTGAGGCCAGAGTTGCGGGTGGGCCTTGGGCTGAGGTATAAAGAATTAGGAGGCAGGGACCTGAGGTGGCTGGGGGTGGCGTTAGGGCACTGCTGAGGCTGCAGTGGATAGCTGATGCCATGGCAGCTTTCCTGAGCCATGTGACTTCCTGAAGTGGGGCTTCAGTGCAGAACCAGAGTCTGCCTTAGCTCTGTGCTCTCCAAGCATCTTAGCCATTCCATTGTCCCTCCTGGGTGTCCCTCCTTCCATCCCCAATTCGCTGTGGAGGGAGCTATGCATCAGCTCACCCACCACAGGCTGCAACTGCTCCTCCCAGGGCTCGCTGGTACTCCATGGAGATGGCTGGCATTGTCTGCTTCACGGGCGCCAACATCATCACCCAGGCACGGGAGCTGATCGAGCAGATCGGGTGAGTGTGGCTGGGAGAGCAGCCACGGGAGGAGCAGGGGCTGGGAAGATGGAGCCAGTGTGGGGTTCTCCAGGGATGTCATACTTGGTGCTTGAGAGCATGAATCCATGGTCCAGTGTCTGAGGCCTGACTCCTCTTCCTCTGAAGGAGGCCCTTAGAACTGGACACAGATGGAATATGGTGTGTCCTGCCAAATAGCTTCCCAGAAAATTTCGTCATTAAGACAACCAACTTGAAGAAGCCCAAGCTGACCATCTCCTACCCTGGGGCCATGTTGAACATCATGGTCAAGGTGAGTCTAGGCTGCTAGCAAGGGTGAGCCTGGTCCAGGGCAGAGCCTCCACCACCTTTCTAATCCCAGCCTTGTCCCTCAGTCATCCGTATTGTCTCCCTGTCACCTGAGGGCCTGGGTCAGACTGCTGTACCTAGAAGTTCCTTCTCCTTCAGCGTAGCAGCTACTTTTTGCTTTTATTTTGAAATAATTTTAAACTTGTGAAAAACTACAATAGTGCAGAGAACTTCTGAATCCTTCAGCCTGCTTTCCCTAACATGAACGTGCACACAAACCATGGTACAGTCTTCAGGATGAAGAATCCACAGTTGTGACTAACATATCACTGCCCTCCCTCTGTGTCTTCTCCAGCTGAGACAGTGCCTTGGTCATTCCTCATCAGGCATGTTGTCAACTGCCCTTGATCAGACGTTATTGACTGTTTCTGTCACAAGGCTGAGGTTATTTAGGTTTACTTGGAGTCAGCACCCACTGTGTCCATGGTATCCTGTCAAGCCTGTGTGTCCTGCCGATTGGTGGGTGAAGGTGCCTTCTGCACCTGCCAGACCTCCGTGAGGTTCCAGTTGCCCCTTGCACACACTGTTCTCTGCCCAGTGGTTGCATGCATGGACAGAGGTCCAGCCTCTGTCCTGGAGGAAGGAGTCGGAGCACATGGGCGTATGTGGGCCACAGTGCTATGGAGGACATACGTTGAGTTCTGCAAACATTCAGTTGCTCCTAACTTGACCCTGTGATGGTGGATCACCTGCAGCCACTGTCTCTAGTTTTGTTCATGACAGTTTGCTGTTTCTCCATCCCTTCTACTCTTTTTTTTCCTTTCTTTTTTGCAGTGCTGGGGCTTGAACCTAGGGCCTTGCACATGCCAGGAAAGTGCTGTACCACTGAGCTTCATCCCCAAGCCTTATTTTTTTGAGACAGGGCCTTACTAAGTTACCGAAGCTGGGCTCAATCTTGGGATCCTCCTGCCTTAGTCTCCCAGGTAACTGGGATTACAGGTGTGCAGAGGAGTCGTCACCATTTTTTCCCATTATTCCCTTGTATGTTGATTGGCTCCTCTATTCGCATCTGCATGGATTGTGAGTATTTATTATATCTGGTTTATAATATAGCTCTATCCTCATGTATTACATTGTTCACTTTGTTCCCCATTGGCCTCTGGTGTCTTTCTATTTTGTGCATTTGTTTGGGAATACTTTCCTGCTTTCTAGTTGTGTGTGACACCCCAGCATTATGTGTATTTGCCTTGCTCAGGTCCTGAAGTTGGGTGATTTGGAGCTGCTCTCCCCACCCAAAATCCTGGCTACCCCTGGTGTGATTTTTTTTTTGTGTGCAGCACTTTTGCTTTTCCCAGAAGGTTGTACACATGGACTCTTACAATATGCAGCCTGTGCTTGCCTGCTGGGTTGTATCTGATGTGGGGGAGACTCTGCCAGTAGGCAGCCCAGTTCTAAGGGCTGTTGGGTGGTTCCCAGTGTGAGCCTGTGTGAACGAAGCTGCCCCTTCTCTCTCATTTTTCAGGAAGGCTTCACCAATGATCAGTACCAGGAGCTGGCTGAGCCATCCTCACTCACCTATGTCACCCGCTCAGAGAATAGCATCTTTTTTGAGGTTGATGGACCCTACCTTGCCATGATCCTTCCAGCCTCCAAGGAAGAAGGCAAGAAACTGAAGAAGAGGTAGGGATCACACAACCTGTGTCTTGCAGAGGGTGTCATTGCCATGAATCAAACCTAACAGCCCAGCAGGAGGAGGCACCCAGAACCAGGATTTTCAGACCTTTTTTGTTTCATTTTACTGACCCAGTTTGGAAGACACTCTGGACACCCACATGCCTGATACATTCTGGTTCTGTGGGCAGCAGGCCCTCCAATCATTTTGGTCTTATGAATCATCAGTCCGAGGGCAGTGATGTTTGCTGCCTGGTGGGTGATGGGTGGTTAGACGGGAAATGAGAAGGCAGACACGAGACTAGGCAACCAGCTCTACTGGGCTCTGAGTCCCCGTGGTGCCACCTTCCCACAGATATGCGGTGTTCAATGAAGATGGCTCCCTGGCTGAGTTGAAGGGCTTTGAAGTCAAACGCCGAGGGGAGCTGCAGCTGATTAAAATCTTCCAGTCCTCTGTGTTTGAGGCCTTCCTCAAAGGCAGCACGCTGGAGGAGGTGTATGGCTCTGTAGCAAAGGTGGCCGACTACTGGCTGGATGTGTTGTACAGCAAGGTAAGGCCACCACTCACCTGGTTCTGAGGGATGGAGCCTCCTGTAGGAAAGACGTGTATGTCCAGTGCTCTTGGAGGGCAAGAGACAGATGGGATCCCAGAAAATGTTTCTTAAAGAAAATAAATGTTTCTTAAAATAACATGAAGAAAATGTTTCTTAAAATAACATGATGAGAAAAGGAATCACCAGAAAAATTATCAGAGATCACATCAACTATGATTTTTAAATTTTTGCAAACAATAAATGCTTACCTAGTTTGTGTGTGTGTTGGGGTGGTACTAGGTTCTGAACCCAGGGACTTGTGCATGCTAGGCAAGCACTCTAACACTGAGCTACACTCCCAGCCCATTGTATTTATTTTGAGACAGAGTCTTGCTAAGTTGCCTAGGCTAGACTCAAAACTGTGATCTTTCTGCCTTAGAATCCTGCGTAGCTAGAATTACAGGCACTCATCTTTATACCTGGCTGCACACATAACTTTTATAACTTATCCCCAGTGCCACAAAAAAAAAGAAAAAGAAAGAGATGATGGTGACAGATACCCTTGCTCAGTACATCTTGTTCTTCCTGTGCTGCTGTCTCGCATATACCCATCAGCCCGCATGTCTCTGTCTGCTGCCATGGCCCACTGCCATGCACTGGCATGTAGTCCCAGAGTTCTGCTGTCACAGTTCGTGGTGTGGGGACTTGGGATACACACACCCTTTCCCTCTCTTGTGCTATCTTCTATCATAGGCTTTGGGGGTAAAAGGAATGCCAGAATATTTTGGAACATTTTCCTGGCTTGCTTTTCTTTGTGGGCTTGCGTTGCTCAGGGTATCTTCTTGCTCTGTAGACAGCTGACCATACATGAACATGAGCCCAGAGTGACACAGCTTGCCCGTGGGTGGGGCAGGAGCTGGAGGAGGCAGGCAGGAAGCATGTGGAGGACCCACAGACCCCGTGGGTTCCAGGGCTCCCCTACGGCTAGTCTACTTCCTCTGGCTCCTCTTGCACCACCTTCCTCTTCCTGCACGACAGATATCACCTTGCCATCCTTGGCATGGCAGTGCCTGCCCTCTCTGCAGCCTCGGTGCTCATTGCTCCTGTGCTTACAGTTTACACACAGTGTAATGATCTAAGGCTGAGGCTTGGTGTGCCTTCTTCATGTAGTCATATAATATGAGCTCCCACCCTTGGCTTCTCCAGCTAGAGCTTTGTGTGGTCCTGCAGGAGCAGAGTCCCAGGTGAGCTTAGGCTCTGGCACCTCAGCATCTGAGCCTGGGTTTTAGTCATTGCTTCTTCTTCCAGGCAGCTAACATGCCCGATTCTGAGTTATTTGAGCTGATCTCTGAGAACCGTTCCATGTCTCGGAAGTTAGAAGACTATGGGGAGCAAAAGTCCACATCCATCAGCACAGCAAAGCGCCTGGCCGAGTTCCTGGGAGATCAGATGGTCAAGGATGCAGGGCTGAGCTGCCGCTACATCATCTCGCGCAAGCCTGAGGGCTCACCTGTCACTGAGAGGTAAGGGTTTGGAGAGCAAGATGCTGGCTCACCCCAGAAGGGGGAATGCCTGAGGAAGAACGTGGGATGGTTTTATTGAAGAAGGCAGAGCTCTGGGCCCTGGATCCAGTGCCAGGAATGCCTCACTGGGGTCCATGTAGGCACTGAAGAGGACGTGGCAAACCCAGAGAACATGAGCTTGCGAGGATCAGCCTCTCACTATCCTGGGGGTAGATGTGTGTGTTCTGGAGCCCAGTGATCATGCCATCACTAGGCCAGGTTCCAGTTGGACTAGGGTGCAGGTCCCTCATCCCAAGGTGATGCTGCTACTGCCTCAGTGGGAGTGGTCCTGTGATAAGCCATACAAAGTGCTCTGGCATCTGAGCAGCACCTTTTGATGCTAGTGTCACCTCTTTCAGTCCCCTCTGCTGGTGAGGAGAAGGTGTCTTCTAGCTCTTGCAGCACATTAAGGGCAATAGCAAAAGATTCTATTGGATCAGGAGCTTCTGCTCCCACCAGAACACTGCAGGGAACAGTGGCTGGAGCTGTGCAGGGACGGGGCATGAGATGGGATGCCATGACTTTTGTGGGTGGTGTGCAGAATAAAGAAAGGGCTTGATTTTGATGTAGTAGTGGTCGAATTTCCCACCCTGGGGAATTAGAACCAGCAGTAGTGACAGGAGGACATAGGTCCCTTCCAGAAGAACTAGAAGCCATTCAGGCCTCATTGGAGTCTCTGACGCTTCCTAAGGTGACCTAGATCCTCTCATGGAGAGGTGAGTCTGCCCCTCCTCTGGAGTCTGTGTGGCCTGTGACTGAAGGAACATGGTAAGGGTTTTAGACTTCAAGCTGGGCAACAGAGGCCATCTGGAACAAGAGGGCCTGTGTGGAAGGAGCCCATTAGCAGCCCCTGTAGCTATGTGAATGACCATACAGATGAGGCCATGTGGGTGACACTCATGAGCACATCCACAGAGGGCCAGGTGGCCTGATAACATTGGTGACACTCATCTACCTGGAGACACATAGGGAAGAGAAAATAGCATGTGTTTCTGTCAAAAATTCCCATGGTGGCATATACCTGTAATCCCAGCACTGGGGAGGCTGAGGTTAGAGGATGGCCTTGAGTCTGAGGCCAACCTGGACTACATAGCAAGACCCTGTCACGAAAAACAAAAATAAAACCAACCAACAACAACAAAAATCCCAGTCATAACAAAAGAAACCTGAAACAAAGCATGAAGTAGAGTTCCTATAAACCAGTGAGAAGAGCAACCCCAAGGGAAAAGTGTATACTGGATTGGAATGGCACTTCACAGTGAGGAGTTGACCGCTGACACATGCAGACTCCAGCACCCTGCAGGTGTGGCTTTGCCAGCATCAGCAGGGCTGGAGGTAGATGCTGAGAACAGTATTTGTTGAGCAGGTAGATTTTCACTCTGCGTGGTGCTGGGAGAGTGGTCATCACTGTCACTTGGAGTGGAGTCTGACAGGATGGAACTAGAGGCCACAGGGTACCTCTGAGCTGTGCTTTGGAGGCCTTGTGTGCACATTGCACATGTTTGGCACCAGATTGAGAATTGTGTAAATGTCCACCATGCATGAATGGGTAAATCGGTGTGTTTGGGGATGAAAATACTGTGCAGGAGCTGAACAACCTTAACTTCAGCTGCAGGCAACAGCACTGGAAAGCTCAGGTCAGCACTGAGCCTGTCACCCACTAAAACAGAAAACCCAGAAGCTGCCCTACTTCATGGCCGTATGCAAACGGGAGCAGCATAAATGCACACATGGGACTGAGAAATGCCACCACAGGGCGTGACCTTGCTCATCTCCATTTCCTCATACAGAGCTGCTCAATGCATGGTGTTGCTGTGCTCTCTCTGGGCTTCTTTATAACATTCCACAGAAGTGTCTTGTTCAGTAAGAGATCAGTATTACTGAGAGTTGCTGTTTTGCTGGTGACATGACGACTGGCTTCTTGTTTCTAGAATTGGCCCAGGTGGTGTGCTTCACCCAATGATGAGCTTTCTGCATGTTCCCTTGCACGCAAGGACTTAAGGGTGTTGGTGGGCATGCTGGGGGTGTCTGTCAGTGTAATGGAGAATTACTTGGTGACTGGGTATTGTTAACATCATATATTAGATATTGTACCAAATAACATTTTTAAAAATGTAAGTTACAGACTGGGTTACAAATCATTTCTACATATTTAGTAAAAATTGTGATTTCACTGTGAATTTCCCTTCTCTCCTCACTCAGGGCCATCCCACTTGCCATTTTCCAAGCAGAGCCTACTGTAAGGAAGCACTTTCTCCGGAAATGGCTTAAGAGCTCGACCCTTCAGGACTTTGATATTCGGACAGTGAGTGCCAGTGGTTTCTACTCTTAGAAGTTGAGGAAGAAAGATAGTTAGATTATACCTGACCTGGGGCATCTGTCTTGTCTGGAGTCTTCACCCTAGCTTCCTCTGTTTTGAGGTATGATGGTGAGGAAGCAGAATGCTGGCAGCACAGCTGGAAATGCTGAGTATCAGGGAGGCCTTTGGGCTATTTTCCTGGGCAGAGGGCTAGGGACATGGCCAGCCCCCTGCAAGCTGTGATCTTACGGGAGGTGATTAATCTCTCTGCCAGGTTTCCTCCTGTCTGTGGGCAACTGGCATCATGCAGTTTCTAGAGGATTCAGTGAGACAGCATTTAGCACAGTGCTGGGTGTGGCATATCTATCACTGTTTCTCACTGTGTGTTCTGCACATGCAGATTCTGGACTGGGACTACTACATAGAACGCCTGGGGAGCGCCATCCAGAAGATCATCACTATCCCCGCAGCTCTGCAGCAGGTGAGGCAGGAGCCAGTGGGCAGGCCTAGCAGGCTGGGACCCGCAAAGGTAGACAGAGGTCCTCCCTGATTGGTGTGGTCTTTGTGCAGGTGAAGAACCCAGTGCCACGTGTCAGACACCCGGACTGGCTACACAAAAAGCTACTGGAGAAGAGTGATGTTTACAAGCAGAAGAAGATCAGTGAGCTTTTTGTCCTTGAGGGCAAGAGACAGGTAACCAGCTAGGCCAAGAACATAGGGTACCCAGATCCTCAGGCTGCTGTTGTAATGTTGTGATGCTGCCCTAAAAATGTACGCTTCGGTATTTCAGTGCCCTTCATTTACTCTTGTATAATAGAAAACAAATTGCAAATTTAAGTGAAGGTAAAGAATTATCTGTGTGTGTGGAAACTGAACTCAGGGGCTTAGCGTTGAGCTACATCCTCAGCACTTTTTTATTTTAGGACAGGGTCTTGCCAAACTAAGTTGCTTAGCCTAGGCTTGAACCTGGAATCCTCCTGCCTCTGCTTCCCAGAGTGCTGGGATCACTGGTATGCACAACCACACCCATCTTAAAGCATTATCTTATATGCTATATTGAAGTATACAATTAGACTCTGACTTGGAGTGAATCACTGTACCTGTTGCCTCGGTTTTCTCAATATAGATGAAAATCGATTTGTACAATGAAAGGGAGAGTTAAAATCAGAAGAGCAAAGAGATTTTCAAGTGTTAAAAAATATTTTAAAAGTGAGCCATAAACCAACCAGTATAGAAATACACCTGATCTACAAAAGTCTCAGATTGTCTTTTAAAGAGTTAACCATCTCTTACTTATAAGAGCTGTACCTAAAAAGGGCACAGTAAAAGGATGAAGATACACGATAAATACATGTATACATATATATGGAGAGAGAAAGAAAGAGAGAAAATGAGAGGGACAGAGCAAGTAAATGTTCATGAAAAGACAATAGATGTGGCTATATCAGTGCCAGACAAAATAATCTTTAAGCCAAAAAAATTACCAGGCATAGGAGTGATTATTGATTAATGCTGGAAATTATTCACTGGGCATGCATAATTCTAACGGTGTAGCTTCAGATTTAATAAATGTAAAACTGACATTCAGTCAGTCTAGGAGAGTTTAACCTAACTCCTTGAAACTGATACATTGAGTGACCAGAAATTAATAAAAATTAGTAGGGTTGAAATGATAGATTTAAGTAGATTTAGTAACTAGTTAGACTTAGCAAACAAATAGACTCTGACACTCAGTAATTAGAGAATAAAGAAGAAGAAAAGATACAGTAGCTCATTTGGTAACCTTGGTAGAGCTTGTCAGGTTGATAACAAAATTGCTGACAGTATATGAAAGGAAGTTTTAGGCCATTTTCACTTGATCCAGCAGTAGATGGAAGAATACTAACCCCTAAGTTCTGTACATTAGAGGAACAATAACATTCTGACCAAGTTGGAATGATGACAGGACTGGCAAACTTTAGTAATCTGTTGATTTACTTATTCTTGGGAGAAGTATTAATTTGATTCTTCATTAAGGGAGAAGGCTCATAGGAGCATCTCAGATGCAGAGACATTTGATGAACGTGTGTTCAGGATAAAACTTCAAATAATCAGAATCAAAAGAGATGATGTGTTTTTAGTCTGAGAGCACTTCTCACAACACTATGGCAGAAAATAGAGCATTGCGGTAAGGGGCGAAGAGTGCTTGCTGTCTGCCATTTTTCTCAAGTGTTTGGAGGTTCTCACCACATAAAACAAGGATTAAGGAGCTTTGGAAGAGGGTTTTGTTTTCTGTTTGTGTGACATGGGAGGTTGAACCCAGAAGAACTGAGTTATATCCTCTTTTTGGAGTTTTGTTGTTTTTGTTTGGTTTCATTTTTGTTTTGGGGGTTGGTTTTTTTTTTGGTGAGACAGTCTTATTAAGTTGTCTAAGCTGGCCTCAAACTTGTGATCCTCCTCTGTCGGCCTCCCAAGTAGCTGAGATTACAGACGTGCACCACCACACCTGGCTACAAATTAAGTCTTAAAAATTGAAAAGGAAACATGAAACTCATTATTTGCAGATAATGTGAGTTATTAATACAAAAGGTAAGGAACCAGCCCTATGTGGTGGTGCATGCCTGTAATCCCAACTATTCAGAAGGCTATGGCAGAAGGATCTCTGCACGTCAAGACCAGAACTACCTATTGAGACCCTGTCTCAAAAAACAAAAGAAGCATAAAAGTCACCAATTTATAATTTCAAGAAGATACTTGAAATGTACAGAAGTAGAAATAGTCCACAAGTATATACAGGTAGTCTATTGCTGTACAGCAAGTGACCCCAAAGCATAACAACTTCAGTGCACACGTGTTGCAGACCACACTCTGAAGGTCAGACATCCAGACACAGCACACCTGGGTCCTCGATTAGGGCCTCACAGGCTCTCATCAGGGTGTTAGCTGGGACCATGGCCTCTCCTGAACACTCAGCTGGGAAAGGCTGCTTTGCTGTCCCTCTCGTGGTAGTCAGAGGCCATTTTCAGTTGCAGCGCTGAGGTGCTGTGCATGGGACGGCTTGTGGTATGGCAGCTGGCACCCTCTGAGCAAGCACTGTTGATCAGGGAGATGTATCTTTTGCAGAAAGAAAGGGGACCAAGAGATCGAAGTGGGGATGGAAACAAGAATTGAGATGTGTTGTGTACATGAGTCAAGTCCCCATGAGGGATAGAATCATGTACAGCAAACATAGGGCAATAAAAATTGGGGAAAAGCAGGTCAGGCATGAACACAAGGAGGCCGGGCCACTGTGCATTCGCTGTGCAAGGTGCTGGACCTCACTGCTAGTTAGCTGGGTGCAGTGTGCAGTGTTTGGTCACATCAGAGAACGAGAGGGCGACATCAGGTGTTAGAACTTGGGGGAGGGAGCGAAAGCAGTGTGCAGAGATGGGCACAGAGCTATGGTCTGCAGCTTTGGAGAGTGGAGACAAGCAGCTCTCCATCTAGAAAGTGATGGACGGTGGCTGCTGTTTGTACGAGGAATGTTCTATAGCAGTTAGATACAGCTGAGCAATCCCTGGGTATTAGTATGATGTGTGCTGTTCCTTAGCACTCGACTGCTTTGTGACTTGATGAATTTGGTACTCGATGGATTTTGACACAAAATTTTTGTCGCAGTATTCATCATGTGTTTGGTACTTGACACGTGCACTGGAACTTGTCAGTGTCAATTGCCTCAAGACTGACTACCCAGTCCAGGCAAAGCCCTTTGGTACTTGGCATTTGGGTATTCGTTGCGCCTCCCGGGACCAATTAATGACAGTATCAAGGTCTCACTATACTTATATAAAATGAAACCAGTTGTAGTGTGTGTTGTTTGTGGTCACATAGGAAAAATATAAAAATGTGCAAAATGAGGCTGGTCCTGAGAGCAGGGTAGAGGAGGGAGGGTGGGAGGGTTCAGCTGTTTTAATACCGTGGTACCTTGGTTCACAAACAAAAGCACTTAGCAAAATTTTGTTTTTGTTTGTGAACTCTGCATCTGGTGCTGAACATGACCATGACCATCTTCCCTTCATGAACACAAACGAATCTTTCTAGAATCATGGAATGAATTAAGTTTGTGAACCAAGGTACCACTATATTCTATTTCTTTTTTTTTTTTTTGGCTTTTTTGAGACAGGGTCTTGCTATGCAGTTCAGGCTGGCTTTGAGCTCACTTTGTAGCCCTGGCTGGACTCGAACTCACAACAATCCTCCTGCCTCAGCCTCCCGAGTGCTGGGATTACAGGTGTGCACCATCACACCCGGCTTATATTCTATTTCTTATAAAAGAGGAACATTCTACAGCAATCATGGCAGTGTACAAACAGTTATTGGTGGTAGTGAGTGGTAATATTTTCTGAAGCTTCCTGTTTTTCTATTAAAAGTTCTTCTGTAAATCAGCATCCGACGTTAGGCAATTTGCTTGTGTTAGATTAAGGTAGGTTATGGGTACAGGGTTCTGAGTTTTAAAGCTTGGTTGGTTGGATCTTTTCAGATTGTGATGGCCCAGGCCCCTGAAGGCAGCCCGAGGCCTGGTGCTCCTGACATAGAGGACTTTGGCTTCACAAAGCCACCACACCCCACAGTCCCTGTTGCCACTAAGAGGAAGCGAGTTCTTTGGGAGAGCCAGGAGGAGTCTCAGGACCTCATGCTGACTGTGCCCTGGCAAGAGATCCTGGGGCAGCCTCCTGCCCTGGGAACCAGCCAGGTGAGAGGCTGCAGGGGCAAAAGTCGTGGTGGCTGCTTGCTTCACTCTCTGGGGGCTCTGCTGCATGGTGCGGGGACTCCAAGGCAAGGCCTTGTCCTGGGAAGAGGTTGTGAAGATGCCTGGTTTTTAAAGAGCACTTGGAGGCTGCTGAGGCATAGAAAGTGAGCCATCACAGAGGGACACTGCTGCCTCACCACATGCCCTCTGGTTGCTCCTGTCTGTCCCAGGAAGAGTGGCTGGTATGGCTCCAGTTTCATAAGAAGAAATGGCAGCTGCAGGCCCGACAGCGCCTGGCCCGCAGGAAGAGGCAACGTCTGGAGTTGACAGAGGGTGCACTGAGGCATGGGGCCATCAGAGACGGGCCTGCCACAGGGCTCGGAAGCTTCCTGAGGAGAACAGCCCGCAGTGTTCTGGACCTTCCGTGGCAGATTGTACAGGTGTGCACCTTGATTTAGGTGTGAGGACACCTCGAGGGCAGCAGCTGCTTGAGGTCTGGAATGGAGGATAGTGCAGGCCTTTAGCTCTCTGCCCGTTACAGGGCCCTTGGAACCTGTGCCAGGGTAGGGCTGGAGGCTCCTGGGAGGTGGCCCACTCATGGGTGGTGGTATGTTCTGTGACGTGCTATGTTCTGCTTTCCTTCAGATCAGTGAGACTGGCCAGACTGGCCTGTTTCGGCTGTGGGCTGTCATCGGCAGTGACTTGCACTGCATCAAGCTGAGCATCTCGCGCGTGTTCTTCGTGAACCAGCGGGTGCCCAGAGCAGAGGAGGGGGTTTCCTGTCGCAAGGTAGGGAGGCTGCGAGCATTGCTGGTCCCTGGGTCACCTCTGAGGTGCTGCCACAGGTTAGGAGCCACATAGAGCTGGTGAGGGGCTGAGGTACAGCTCATTGGTAGCACATTCGCCTAGCACATGTGAGGCCTTGGGTTTCACCCCCAGCACCACAAAAAAGAGGGGAAAACCATTGACCAGGAACGTGGGCTTTGGACACCAGTACCTAGTGAGCTGTCTGGGCTCAGTGCAGTTCCCCAAATACCTCCTTGGGATGTTGTGAGAACTACTCGAGATGACGTTTGAGTGCTAAACACAGAGCTGGGCCAGAGCAGATACTCAGGTGAGAGCAGCTGCTGTCATTGTCCTGATGCACTGGGTGATGGTCCCCATCTGTGCTGTCCTCCCCATCATGTTGAGCAGGTGCATCTCTTGTGAGGCAGGGGATGTCTAGACGTTTATGAGAGGTTTCAAACTCTGTTTCCACAGGTGCTATTGTTAACAGCTTTATTGAGCTATAAATCTGTGTACCATACAATCCATCTACTTAAAGGACTCAATTCAGTGGGTTTCAGTGAATTCACAGAATGGTGTATCTAGAGCTATGGTCAATTTTAAGACATTGTCATCACCCTGAAAAGAAGCCTCATATCCCTCACTCCTCCCTCAGCCCCAGGACCACTGGCCTGCTGTGTCTGCAGGTTAGCCTGCTCTGGATGTTGCAGGTGCACAAGGCCACAAAGCAGGCAGTCCCTCTTGCTGAGATGCCTCTGCTTAGCTGAACACATATGAGGAGTGTCGCCTTGTAGCTCCTCCTTGTAGGCTCTTAGGTGGTGTCTCGGTTGGAGCTCCCCCATTAACCCAGCCTGTTAATTGGCCCACACATAGCTGGTTTATGAGGTGGTCCTGTGTGCATTTCTCGGTTGGGTGCTGTGAAGCACATACCAAGCACTGCCTAGGTGAACCGTTGAGGCGTGCAGAAGGTACGATGTTTTTTTCAGCCCCGTGTCATGGTGCTCCGTGTGTGCACATGGCCAGCTGCTGCTGCGGCTCACACTGAAGGACAGGTGGGCTGGTCCCAGTTAAAGCAGGCATGACACAGCTCTTCGTACTTGTGGAGGTGCCTCAGGTATAATTCACCTCTATGAAGTATTTCTTAAATTCCTGTACTCCTCCATCCGAGTCTGGCTCCTCCTGAGTGAGGATTACCCCTGGGGTTCACCCAGAGAGGAGATGAGGGAACTCATTGCCTCTGAATCCCCTGTGAGCTCTGGCCCCTGGCCACCTCTTCCAAGCCCCACAGCTCCTCTGTGTATTTAGCAGGAAAGATATTGGAGTTGTTATTACTCATTGTAAAAATCTTTCTCTTTTTCCCCCCGCCCCAGATTGGATAACTTCTATTAACTTGTTTTCAGGAGTTGTCTTCAGGTTTACTGACAATTTTCTGGTTTTGTAGTTTAAGTAATTAACTATTTTTCTTGCTGTTTTTTATTCTCTTTTCTTTTCTTTCTTTCTTTCTTTCTTTTTTTTTTTTTTTGGACACAGGGTCTTGCTATGTAGTTCAGGCTGGCCTTAAACCCCCTAGGTATCTGAGGTTGGCCTTGAACTTGGAATCCTTTTGCCTCAGCCTCCCTAGTGCTGGGATTACAGGCATGCATTACCATGCCCAGCTAATTCTTTGTTATTTTTATTCTACTGTTTAACTCATAGGGAAACTTTACTTCAGATGCTTTCTTTTTTCAGTAGTAAAATTTCCATTAGCTCTTCTTTATCATTCCATTTGTCTGCTGAGAACCCGTCTTCCCATTCATGTCAGGTGTCGTTGCTCGCTGGGTGGCATACAGGTACAGCTGCTGTAGTTTTTCCTAATGGCCATATCTGGATCATCCTAGGGTTAGTACCTGACAGCTGTCTTTCCCCTTGAGAAATACTCATATTTCTCTGGTTGTTGTTAATGCCAAGAAACTTTACTGCATCCCGGACATTTTGCACTTGATATTGTGAGACTTAAAGACATTTTAAAAAAAAAATCCTTTAGCCAACATTGAGGCAGCCAACCCATTTTAACTCCAGACCTCCCATCCTTTCTTTCCTTTGTGTAAAGCTTCCTGTTTAGGTCCTTTGGGTCTGCCTGTGTGCAGCCAGGGACTTGTGTGGCTCATGCACAGAATTAGGGCACCATTGGCAACACTCTTGCTCTTCAGGCCCCTCCCCCCACACACTCATCTTCTCTGGTTGCCCCAGCAACCCCTTTCTAGTCCTCTGGCCAGGAAAACATGGTTTCTTTTCTGCCTGCATCCTCTGGCTAAATTAAAGGGAAATAAGAGGAAAATAGGCTGGGAATCAGACTACTGTTGACATTTTCAGAGGATGCAGTTGCATTTTAAGATTATGTGGATTTTTTAGTTGTAATCTTCAGGAAAGGGGACTAACTTGTGAGCACCAAAAGTCAGGAGTCTAAATGGTACATCACATGGCCATGACAGGGTCCCTGCCCTACTGCCCCCAGGTGAATCGGGTCCTTCCACGCTCCAACCTGGTCTACAATCTCTATGAGTATTCAGTGCCAGAGGACATGTACCAAGAGCATATCAACGAGATCAACACGGAGCTGTCTGCACCAGACATTGAGGGTGTATATGAGACACAGGTAACTCCAGTTACACAGCTGAACCAGCAGGGGAAAAGACCCCTGGGGGCATGGAGGGCTCTGCCCCATGGGAAAGTAGGTCTCAGCTGCATGCCTACAGAGGTGGCCAGGCCAGGACTGGCCCTAAGGTGAGTGAGGGGTGAGCAGTCAGTCCTGCTGTCTCTCTGCCACTCTTCCAGGTCCCCTTGTTGTTCCGGGCCCTTGTACAGCTGGGCTGTGTGTGTGTGGTCAACAAACAGCTGGCACGGCACCTTTCAGGCTGGGAAGCTGACACCTTTGCCCTGGAGCACCTGGAGATGCGCTCCTTGGCCCAGTTCAACTACCTGGAACCAGGTATGGCCTGTGCTAGCTACCCCCATGCTCAGTCTGCTCCTGCACGTCTTGCTGACAGGCCTGCTTCCTTCTGCAGGGAGCATCCGCCATGTCTACCTGTACCACCACTCACAGGGCCACAAGGCACTCTTTGGCATCTTTATCCCCTCTCAGCGCAGAGCATCAGTGTTTGTGTTGGACACTGTGAGCCCCTGGCCGGGTCGGGCAGGACATGGGGAGGAGGGTGCTCCTGCTGCCCCAGAATCGTAAGCAAGGGGGCTAACCTGCTGGCCTTGTCCAGGTACGCAGCAATCAGATGCCCAACCTGGGCACCCTGTACTCTGCTGAGCACAGCCTCCTGCTGGAGAAGGTAGGCGCCGAGCTCCTGCCACCCCCCAAACATACTTTTGAGGTTCGTGCCGAAACTGACGTGAAGACCATCTGCAGGGCCATCCAGCGCTTTCTGCTCGCCTACAAGGTTAGGGAGTGTGACATCCTGCTTTGGGGGCTTCTGCCCCAAGGCTTGGTCTGCCAGCTCTTTCTCCCTTCTGCCTACCCCAGGAAGAGCGCCGGGGCCCCACCCTCATTGCTGTCCAGTCCACCTGGGAGCTGCGCAGGCTGGCCAGTGAGATTCCCATCCTGGAGGAGTTTCCACTGGTGCCCATGCGTGTGGCCGACAAGATCAACTATGGTGTCCTGGACTGGCAGCGCCATGGAGCCCGCCGCATGATTCGGCACTACCTCAACCTGGACACATGCCTGTCGCAGGCCTTTGAGATGAGCAGGTGAGTCCAGGCAGGTGCCTGGGTGTCTGGCCTGGCCACACCCATTGTCGCAGCAGGGAATCCTGACTGTGCCTCTCACAGGTACTTCCACATTCCCATTGGGAACCTGCCTGAGGACATCTCCACCTTTGGCTCCGACCTCTTCTTTGCCCGTCACCTTCAGCGACACAACCACTTACTCTGGCTGTCCCCTACGGCACGGCCTGACCTGGGTGGGAAGGAGGCTGATGACAACCGCCTTGTCATGGAATTTGATGACCGAGCCACAGTGGAGATCAACTGTTCTGGTTGTTACTCCACAGGTGAGTGGGGTGTGGGGCCAGGCGAGGGTTTGTGCCATTTGATGACATCTGGCAGCCATACTCAGTGCTCAGACACAAGGCTCAAGAGCCAAGGCCACCAGGTGTGGTGGAGACCTATAATCTTAGCACTGGGGGGCAGAAACAGAAGGGTCACAATTTCAAGCCCAGCCTGGGCAACTTAGCCACTTAGCAAGACCCTGTCACAATAAAAAATAAAAAGGAGCCTGGGATGTGGCTCAGTGAGAAGATCTTGGTTCAATCCTCCGTAACTCAAAAAAAGAAAAAAAAGGTTGAGGCCATAGAGGAGAGCATCCTGGTCAAAGGCCCAGCTACTGAGTGCCCCGTGGGTTTGAGGTCAGGTGCTGATCAGAAAAAGCACCTGCCTGCCTTCACTGGGAAGCAGACTGTCCTGGGGCTCTTGAGGGTGTGACTGGGCACCAGGAGGTGGTGCTGGAGCTGGCTGGGGCCATGGACAAGCAGTGTCTTCTGCAGTGTGTGTGGAGCTGGACATTCAGAATCTGGCAGTCAACACCATCCTCCAGTCCCACCACGTCAATGACATGGAAGGTGCCAGCAGTTTGGGCATCAGCTTCGATGTGATCCAGCAGGCCTCCCTGGAGGACATGGTTACCGGCAACCAGGCCAGTGCCCCGGCCAGCTATGATGAGGTGGCCCTCTGCTCCAGTACCTTCAGGTACAGCCTCTATGCCCGTGCTGCCCTGGGGTGGGACTTCGGAAAGCAGAGGCCTGAGGCAGTGTCCCTGATCAGCATGATGCCAGTTTCGTGCTGTAGTCAGTGTCCCCATGGCCCTGTGCCGTGTCCTGCCTGGTTGCTGACCACCTGTCCAAGCACTGTCTTCTGACCTTGCTATGGTCGGAGGCCATTGCTTTCCAGTATGACGGGTGTATATATATCTGCAGGAGTCCTCAGTCCTCCACCAAGCAAATTGAGGGGTCAGCATGGGCTGTGGAGCATTGTGGCCAGGGAAGGGGGCACCTTGCAGAGCACTTCCTGTGCGCTAGCACACTGCCACTCATGCAGTGCCTCAGTTGTCATAGCAGCCCAAGGCATGGTGCAACCGTCTGTCGTCTTAGAGGAAGAAACAAGTCAGAAGAACCCAGGTCGTGGAGTTTCATGGTGCAACTCAGAGTGAGGGTTAGTGTTCAGGTCTGGGGTTCCAGAACGAGTGCCTTGCCCTTGCCCTGTCTCTGCTGCAAGAGAGGAGGAAAGGCATCCTTGGAATGAGAATGACAGGCAGGTAGGGTAGAGCAGAGTCCTGAGAGGCAAGTGGGAGTGCCCTGGTGCAGGGACCATGCTAGAGAACGCAGGCATGAGTCCAGGGAGGCTGCACTGCACAGCCACTGTAGGTTCCTTGTGCAGTGTTGTGACCCCAGTGAAACTCAGGGTGAGGTGTGCTTTGAACCTCCAGGGGGCCAAGGGCTGGATGTGCTGACTGCCTCATTAGCGGGTGCCTGGGGTCTTCAGTGTGTCCAGTTTATGCTGCCTGAGCCTCCCCTTTGTGTCCTCCCAGACACTGTGGCCCCAGGGCAGGGAAGTACAAAGCCAGCAGGTGACAGCAGGAAGCAAGTGCAGGTTCCCACCCTGGGAAGGGTGAGCCAGCGGTGTGGCTCTGTGTGGGTGTGTGTGGGTGTAGAGGTTGAGTCCCACTGTGCCTCTCTGCAGGATCCTGAAGAGCATGGTGGTGGGCTGGGTGAAGGAGATCATGCAGTACCACAATGTCTATGCCGACAACCAGGTGATGCACTTCTACCGGTGGCTCCGGTCGCCCTGCTCTCTGCTCCATGACCCTGCGCTGCACCGCACACTGCACAACATGATGAAGAAGCTCTTTCTCCAGTGAGTGCCTGCCTGGGCCGGGCCATGACCATTTAGGCTGTCTTACCTGGGGCTGTTAGAAACAGTGAATGAGTGAGTTTTGTGCCAGGCCATGGACTGATATCTTTAGAAGTAGCACTTTGCAGCTCTGCTAGCTACAACTCCTGGATCAGTGCCAACTTGGTCAGCATGGCCAAAGCCCCCATGGAGGCTGTGACAAATACACTTTCCCACCTCCTGCTTCACCCAATGCTGAGTACGAGGGCCAACCTCCTGGGAGACAGTGCTGTCCAGCACCGTCCTCCTTGAGAGTCCTTATGAATGAAGTCAAACCTTTTCTTCATGTCCTTTGCCCATTTTTCTGTAGCTTTGCTGGTTTTTCTTGTCACATAAAGCCAGGCACAGTGACATGTGACTGTTACCCTCACTACTAAGGAGGAACATGGGAAGTTCAAGGACAGCCTGCAAAACTTAGTCACTCTCTCAGAAAAAAGAAAAAAATGAGTTCTCTCTTTATAAAAAGTAGCCATTTTTCTGCCACAAGACTTTGCAGCCCCCCTCCGCCCCCGCCTCCACCTCCACCCAGTTTGTGATTGTCTTCTGCCTTTGTGTGTGGTCTTGTCTTTTTTTCTTTGTTTTTGTTTTTTTGAGACAGGATCTTGCTATGTAGTCCAGGGTGGCCTTGAACTCACTTTGTAGCCCAGGGTGGCCTCGAACTCACAGTGATACTCTAGTCTTGACCTCCTGAGTGCTGGGATCACAGACGTTTTCTGTTTTCCACAGTGCTGGGGTCACAGGTGTGGTATTTTCTTGCCATGCAGAAATCCCTGCTTGTCCTGGGTGGGATGGCACCGTCCTATAGTGCTTGCTACTCAGGAGATGGGCAGTAGGAAGTTCAGGGCCATCCTGGCAACACAGTGAGACCTTGTCTTATAGAGGAAGGAAGAACAGCTCTACTGTCCGTACGGCTCCTCTTCTGAGTGTAGCAGGATGCTTGTTCCATGGGTGCTGGAGCCCTCTGGTGTGTTGACCCTGGTGCCTCCTGCATTGATTGTGAACTTCATCACAGGCTCATTGCTGAGTTCAAACGCCTGGGCTCCTCAGTCATCTACGCCAACTTCAATCGCATCATCCTCTGTACGAAGAAGCGTCGGATAGAGGACGCAATTGCCTATGTGGAATACATCACCAGCAGGTGGGCTGGGTGGGAGGTCTTAGCGTAGAGGGCCCCTGAAGCGCCAGGTCTCCCTGTGGAAAGGTGGGGGTCCCTGGGACAGAGCACTCACCAAGGCCAAGCCACACAGGCTGGGGAAGGGTGGCTCTTGCTATCTGGTGCGCGTGTCCTGGGCTGCTCAGCGTCAGACATGGCACTGGAGTTTGGGACACTCAGGCAGTACCTGTCGCGAGTAAGAAGGCTCTCGAAAATGCTGTGTGCAGACTGTCCTGGAAGTGTAGTGGCCCCGGCGTGACCAGTCTGCACAGCTGTCGACTGTTGGAGCCAGAGTCGTAGGCCTGGCTCGGGCAGTAGTGCCTTACTGTCCCAAGGTTCCTGGGACCTGACTCACTAGTTGTACCCAAGAGACTCTGATGGAACAAGAGAAAAGGCACACTTTTTTTTTTTTTTAAGTGCTGGGGATTGAACCGAGGGCCTTTTTATTGTCCTTTATTTTCTAGACCCTTTTTATTATTTTTTATTTTTATATAGTCCTACTAAGTCTCCCA
This sequence comes from Chinchilla lanigera, assembly GCF_000276665.1. Classification (NCBI taxonomy): domain Eukaryota; kingdom Metazoa; phylum Chordata; class Mammalia; order Rodentia; family Chinchillidae; genus Chinchilla; species Chinchilla lanigera. The sequence goes on from NW_004955482.1 coordinate 410,458, forward strand.
GTTGCCCAGGCTGGGCTGGAACTTGCAATCCTCCTGCCTCAGCCTCCCAGAATGCTAGGATTATGGGTATGCACCAGCACACCTGGTAAAGGTATGACTCATAATGGGAGCTCATGTACCAGGGTGCAGCCATACTAAACAGGGGTGGAGCACACCCTGAGTGTAGAACTTGGTCCTGGCTTTCTCTTCTAGAAGAAGAGGGTTTCCTTCCCAGTCAGTGTACAAGACGCGTGCTCCTACAGGCCTGCTGTGTGCTTGTGCCCGCAGTGGGTCACAGCAAGCTGTCTACCTGTGAGGATCACCCTGTGCCTGGCAAGTGGCCTGGTCCACAGTGCTGTTTCCGAGGGCTTGACATGGCGAGGCTGGGCCTCCATCCTTGGCTGGGCCCATTGGGAAATAGCTGCTGTTGTGCATCTGGAGCTGGGAGTAGTCGGTAGTGTGCAGGAGTAGCTGCAGGCTGGGATACTCAGCCACTCTGGTGGAATGTGACTGAGGATTTGCTTCCTCCCTGCAGTCTTCCTGTCTTTCCCCTTGGGTGCAGAGCACTGGGTCAGTTGCAGGGGCCACCTTGCCTCGGGGTGATGAGGATGAAGACAGGGAGCCACATGGCCAGTCCCCAGCCACCTCCCCACGAGGAGCACCCAGTCCCCACCGTGGCCCTCAGCTCAGTGCAGCTGGTCCCTGAGCAGGGTCCTCAGCCTCTTTTGTGTCACCTCTCCTGGGAAATTTGGGTGGTAGTGTGCCCGTACTTTAAGTTCAGTTGAAGTAGAGGACAGTGAGTAGCTGGCTACTCAGGAGAAAGGGGAGCAGTCAGTTTCATGAAAGCAGTTTCTGTTTTTTTTCTCTGCAGTATCCATTCCAAAGAGATCTTCCATTCATTGACCATTACCTTCTCTCGATGCTGGGAATTCCTTCTCTGGATGGATCCATGTAACTATGGTGGAATCAAGGGGAAGGTTCCATCCCGTGTTCACTGTGGCCAGGTGAGAGCTGGTAGAGACGAGGTGCTACATTCACTCCTGCTCCTGCTCACTGTGGGCCCAGAGCTTACAGGGAAAGGTGGGTCGCACACTGGTAAGGGCAGAGCCAGCATCAGCTGAGGCCAAGGGTCATGGGAAGCCCTTTGGGAAGGAGGCTGGTACTGAGGCCAAGGCCATCGTAGGCGGCATGGCTCCATGGAGACTTTGGCAGGTCAGACAGCTCTGGTTGGGGTTGGGGGTTAGGGTCAAACCTGGGTTTCAGAAGAAAGTAGAAAGAAAGGAAGTACAGACAGTGTAGACAGCAGTTCTGAGCAGGATGCAAGTGGTCAGGGATATAATATAGAAGTGAGTTCAACATTTCCAGAGGACCAGGGCATGCTGAGGCGGTATCTACAGTAGAGCTGGGTCTTCAGGCTGCCTGTGAGTTCCTGCTTGGTCTATCCTTCTGCCTCAGCCTCCCAAGTGCTGGGGCTGCAAGGCCTATGCCACCACACCTGGCTGAGGAAGAGATTGTTAATCTCAGAGGGAAGAGCTGGTCACCATGAAGCTCTGGTTGATCCTTTCTCTTAGGCAGTAGGAGTTGAATAACCACAGAGCCCTGGTTCTTGGAACACCCACTGGCAGGACTGACCAGGGCTTGGGACTGAGAGACCCAGGCTCCGGGGACCTCTTCCGGTGACGCACAGGGCCCGTCTGTCATAGCAGGATCCCCAGAGAGGAGAGGGAGCAGAGGATGAGCAGGAAGACGAGGAGGACCAGGAGGAGCCAGAGGAGGAGGAGCAGGGAGTGGAGGAGCCCGACATGGAGGACTTACTGGATAACAACTGGAACATCTTGCAGTTTTTGCCACAGGCAGCCTCGTGCCAAAGCTACTTCCTTATGATTGTATCAGGTGAGCCCAGAGCAGGGTGCCTGTGTGGGAGCTGGCGAAAGTAGCTATGGCTCCACAAGAGACGAGCTCTGTGCCTCTCTCCTCCCCACGCAGCAGAGAGGGTGTATCTCCAGCCACGCCCTCTCCAGGACCCAGGTGCAGCTGCGCCCACCGTGTCACCCAGTTATTCCTGATTCTGTTCCCCAGCTGTGCTTGGCATAGTGTGCTCATGCGCATTCCCTGCAAACATGGGGGTGAGGAGACACGCACACGTGTGTACATGCTTGATAACAGCTCTAGAGTCCTGCACTAGCTCCAGGTCCCTGCCTCTGCAGCCCAACTTTTCATATCCAGCTGTATCTGAAGGTTTAGTGTTTGCAAACCAGGTTGTTGCAGTTGAGTGCAAATGAGGTAATAACGTGAACAGCTTCTATGATTCAGAGCCATTCATTGGAGCACAGTCATGAGCAGTCAGACATCCATTTACACACACATCTGGAGTGGCAGAGATGGTGGCACTAAGGTTGTTTGTGTTTCTGTCTTCTCCCTGAGCCTTGAACTTTCCCAGCTGTCTCTCCCAATGTCCCAGGCATATGGGCTCAGAGGAGTGTGGAGAAGCCCTCCAGTTTGGGAGCTTGTCCCACAGATGCCACTTTCTTGCTCCCATCTGTCCACACACTGCTGAGGGTGAACTGCGCATCAGCAAGTCCCCTTCTTAGATTCACTGCTCTGACTTTCCACTTGCCGGGCAGCAGATGTGGTCGTTACTAACAGTGGCTCTCAGCCGAGTCTGTTGCGTGATCTGACCAGCCTCGGGGCCCCTTTCGCTCAGAGTATGGACTGCCTGCCTGTCTCCGCAGCATACATTGTGGCTGTGTACCACAGCATGAAGGATGAGCTGAGGCGCAGCGCCCCAGGCAGCACACCTATGAAGAAGAGGGGCCCCAGCCAGTTCTCCCAAGAGGCTGAGGGGACAGCTGGAGCCCTTCCCGGTGAGCAGTGCTGTGCAGAGACCTGACTCCAGCGCACATCTCTGGGTGGGTGGGAGGGCAGGCAGGGGAAGAAGGCCTGGGGTCAGGCAAACTGACTCCTTCCCTGTGCCCTTATCTCTTGCCAGGAGTGATCACCTTCTCCCAAGATTATGTGGCCAATGAGCTCACTCAGAGCTTCTTCACCATCACGCAGAAGATTCAGAAGAAAGTCACAGGCTCCCGGCACTCCACCGAGCCCTCGGAGATGTTTCCTCTGCTGCCTGGCTCCCATTTGCTGCTCAATAACCCTGCTCTGGAGTTCATCAAATACGTGTGCAAGGTGAGAGCCAGGCAAGGGTCCCATGGTCGTGCCACCAGTGCTTGCCGGGGCACTTGGGCTCAGGTGACCCAGGCAGGAGAGGCCCTGCCAGATGGAGCCCGAGCTGGGGCAGACAGGCCAGTCCTGAAGCGTGGGTTGAGACGGTTGCTGGGGTTGTCCGCAGATGCAGTGCTCTGGGGTGAGAGGTTGGTATGCTGGTAGATATCTCAGGCGGTGGGGGTACGGGCAGTGGGAGGGAGAACCTTGTGGGTCACATGCCATCAGTGGGCCCAGTGAACTAAAATGGAGCTCGGAGACCAAATGAGGTGATAGGAGAGTTTGCTTTTTGGGAAGGGCAGGCTGAGGACAGTGGGGATGATATTACCAGATAGCAACCAGACGGCGTCATCCCTCACAAAGCTTGTGTTGTCCAGTGTGATACCTGAGCTTTCCACCACTGCGTCAGCCCTGGCAGCAGCGTGCTGAAGATCTAATGACTGCTCAGGGTTCTTTTAGAGGAATTCGAACCTTAAAATGCTTTGCTTTTATTGAGACATAATTGACATATGGTAGTGTGAATCTGCAAGGCTGGCTAGGCACAGGCCACCTCCCCTTCCCCTGCATCGAGGTAGCAAATCCCATTTCCTGCTCCAGCTCCCTTGCAGCACTTGGTGTGCCCTGTGCGCCCGTGCCACTTCACTTTGGGTTTCCATGATTGTACCATTGTGGAGTGCAGCTGTGGAGATGTCCCTCAGTGCCACCTGGCAGCCACAGGGCTGTTCCCTGTCCCTGACAGCACCATGAGGGCGAATCTTGCCCAGCTCCCAGGTCTAGCTTCTCCCACTTTGCAGCATGCATGTAGGATTTATCCAGTTGTGGTCAGCATGTCCTCTCCATTGCTCAAAGTGTCTCTGGTATGGACAGTCAGCCCGCATTCACTAGTGCAAGGACGTCTGAGTTTTTTTCACTTTTTGGTGACTAATAATAAAGCTGGTGTGAACAATCTTCAGTGGGCTTTTGTGTGAACCTGTGTTTGTCTTGGTAAAAACCCAGGAGGGGGCGTTGCTGACCATCGGAAAGGGTTGGACTCGGAAAGAGGCTGCAGAAGCAGCTATAGCCGTGGCCAGAGCACACCTTATTCCGCAGCCTCACCAGAACTTGGTGCTGTTCATTTTTAAAGTTTCTGCTATTCAGATGTATATGTGGTAGACTTTCCTTATGGTTTTGTTTTGCATTACCTAATGACTAGTGATGCTGAGCACATTTTATGGGCTGGTGTGCTGTCCAGGTCTTTGGTGAAATATTTAAATCTCTTGCCTATTATTAAAAATTGAGCATGTTTTTTTCTCTTTCTTTTCGAAAAGGGATCAAAACCAGGGCTTTGCACATGCTAGGGAAGTGACTGCCCGCCAGGCTACACCCCCGCCCTTGCATTGTTTTCTCTCTTGTAGTTGAGAATTCTTAATATCCTGGACACAAGTCCTTTATCAGATATTGTAAACCGTGCTTTGGTGTTACATCTAAGGAATTTTTTTTAAGGATATGGATTTTTCCATGTTTTCTTCTGCAAGTCGTATATTGGTTCTACGTTTTTTATTTTTGTTAGTCCATGCTTGCAGTACATAAGGATTACATTCATCGTGGGGAGTTAGGACATGTACATGAGACATTGTAATTCTTTTTGCGTCCTGTTCCTGTCCCTCCGCCCTCCATCTCTTGGTGGTGCACATTTAACCTGTGGTCCATTTTGAGTTATGTACAGTGTGTACATAACAAGTCAGGCTTCTTGTTTCTGCATGAGGGTGTTGGCTATCCCAGGGCTGTGGTGAGATCGCCCTTTTCCTGCATCTTTTCAAAACCTAGTTGGCTCTACCCGTGTGGGCTCCATCTGGATCATGTCTTCTTTTCAGTGTGTTGCTCATCCCGTGTGCTGATATTTGTGGAGGGTTCTGTGTCTGTACTTGTGGTCATTGCTCTGTGGCTTTCCTGTTTCCTTTTCCTTAGTGTTGTGCCAGGGTGATTCTGGCCTCCTAGGCGAATTGGGTGCCTTCCCTCTTCACTGTTTGAGGTGTTCTGAGAACCAGTGTTGTGTTTTCCCTTCGCTCTTGCTAAGCTCACCAGCAGGGCCTCTGCTCAGTGGAGGAACAGGTGCCGCCGGGGAGGGCTGTCCCCTGATGCTGCTGAAGGGGCTGAGGGGTACAATGGGCCGGAGGCAGGGGAGGCCTTGGGGCTGCTTCCTGATGGGCTGTGTTCCCTTCAGGTGCTTTCCCTGGATACAAACATCACAAACCAGGTGAACAAGCTGAACCGAGACCTGCTTCGCCTGGTCGATGTGGGCGAATTCTCTGAGGAAGCCCAGTTCAGAGACCCATGCCGCTCCTATGTGCTCCCTGAGGTGATCTGCCACAGCTGTAACTTCTGCCGCGACCTGGACCTGTGCAGAGACTCCTCCTTCTCCCAGGTATGTTCAGACCCAGAAGCGGCCCCTTCTGGTGGAGCCTGCATCTCCTGCTGCTCCTGCCGCCCCTGCTCTCCTGAGGATTGGAAGCAGCCACTCGTGAGCCCTACTTGGCCACAGGCCTGGATGTCGTTCTGGTGGAAGGCGGCAGGCGGCACCTGATGTGTGGTGCGTGCTGCAACTCCTCGTGCTGATACTGGTGGGGATGCTGCCAGCCATGTTGCTGCCCGGGTCTGCTGTGGCTGCCGCTCACCCTTCTCCCTACTCTCCTAGGATGGGGCTGTACTACCACAGTGGCTCTGTTCCAACTGTCAGGCTGCCTACGACTCGGCTGCCATCGAGGCCGCGCTGGTGGAAGCCCTGCAGAGGAAGCTGATGGCCTTCACGCTGCAGGACCTGGTGAGGCCCTGCTGTTGGCCAGGGGTTCCTCGATAGACAGTGGACACTTGGGACCTCAGGTCACCTCCCCGGGGACAGCCCCCGTTGACATGTTCTGTCAGTGCCCTTTGATACCAGCCACACTTGCTAGCACTAGCATCCCGGTGGAGGGTGAGAGTCAGCACATTAATCAGCCTGCATGAGCAGTACTAGAGAGTAGCAGGAGAAGGGGAGCTCGCTGGTGCCCCAGCCACGGCAAGTATCAACAAAGGCGTCAAGCAGAGGCCTGAACAACCTGCCTGGGCAGTGTTCTGGGTGGACAGAGCCAGTGGGGCCCCAAGGAAGCTCCAGGGTGTGGCTCTGGGACAGGGACCCCAGCAAGGCAGACGGTGTTAGGAGGCTGGGAGGTTTGGGTGAAATCTCACGCTGTACCCATGATCAAGGCCTGGTGTGGTACTGCAGGCTGACCCGACTTGGCCGGGGCGCATCCTCCCCAGCACAGGCGGGCGGTGGGGCAAGTGCGCCATGCCCATGGGCTGACCTGTTGCAGGTCTGCCAGAAGTGCAGCGGCGTGAAGGAAACCCACATGCCCGTGTACTGCAGCTGCGCAGGGGACTTTGCCCTCACCATCCACACCCAGGTGGGCTGCACTCCTGGCTCTTTGCTTCCACCGCTTCTCTGGGTGGCCCCGGTGTTCTGCATCTCTCTCTTCCTCCAGGCCTTCATGGAGCAGATCGGGATCTTCCAGAACATTGCCCAGCACTACAGCATGTCATACCTCAAAGAGACCCTGGACTGGCTACTGCAGAAGGGCCCTCGGGCAGGCCCTTAGTAAGAGCACTGGGTGCCACATCCCCCAGCCCTCTAGAGCCCCAAGGGTGGCTGCGGAGAGCCCTGAGTGGACAGCAGCAGGAAGCGCCTTTGGTGACGTGAGCAGGCCATCCACTGAGAAAGCCTTGGGTCCCAAGGGTCATTTTCCATGGAGTGAATGTTTTGAGGGCTTGTGTACCCACCAGGTAGAGCGGGGAAACACTCTGAGACACACACCTCACCCAGCTCTTCCTCTCACCCCAGGCTCCTGACCACCCCAGGGCAAGGCTGGAAGGGAATTCAGGGATTGGGCACTGGCATGCAGAGATGCACACAGGGTGAGGAGCGTTTCCATGCTGTACATGGGGCTGGAGCCACCCATGTTCTATGGAGAAGCACCCTGCCCAGCTAGGTGGGAGCAGGATCTGGGCTGGTTTCTGGGGAACTCAGATCCTACCCTGTAGGACGGGGGTGCTTACCCCTTGTGGACTTCCCATTCAGAGCAGGCAGGAAGGGGTGTCCATGTCACCCAATGTCCCAGCATTGCAAAGGATCCTGCCTCTCTACACTGGGACAATGGCAGAGGCAGTTGAGCCCAGCTCTCGCCAAGGCCTGGGCCAGTGCAGCCAGGCAGGGCCTCGGGGAAGGAAAGGCGGGAGACCCCAGGCTCCCGGAGGCTCAAGTTGCCTTTGTCCTGGCTATCTGATACCACTCTTGTACTTTTTCACTTAAATGTTATACTCTCGTCTTGCTTTAGATTACTGCTGTGTGTTTGTGTGAGCCTGGAAGACAAGTAGTTTGGTATCTAGCATCAGCGGACACTCTCTCCACCCATCAGCCTGGGGAGAAACTTGACACTGCGCGGACCTGCTGGCTTGGAATGTGGGCCAGGCCTGAGATGCACTGAGGCCTCCAGAGTGGAGCTCTAATCAAATTAAGGCCAGCAGCCAGAGGAAGGAGGGCGGGAGTAACTAGGTTTCCTGGAAGCAGACCTGGAGATGGGTGAGGGGTGTGACTGGGCTTAGCGACATTTATATCCCTCAGCAGACTCGCCCTTCAGCAGGACAGAGCTGCTGTGGGGCTCAAGAGAAACCTAAGCCACAGCCAAACTCCTGAGCTGCAGCCCAAGTGGAAAGTATTGGCACCCCAAGTGCACCCCAAGTGGAAAGGCTCATTCTCCAGACATGTTGCAAACCAAGTCGAGAATGTCACAGGTGTTCACTGGGCTGTGTGGGACCTGACCAAGGAAGGGAGGCTCTTCATGCGCATTGGGAGCCAGTGTCACTTTAAATCACCCGCAGGCATCACTGGGACTTGGAACTTACACCAGGGACCTTCCAGACTTGGTTTGGGACAGACAGACTGAGTCTTCTCCCAGCCCCTGGGTCTTGGGACCAGGTGGCACCCTGAGACCCAGTGCAAATAGATAGGGCACTGTCTGCCCCTGTACTAAGCGCAGTGCCTTGCCAATGCACAGTACTGCACGCACCCGCACGTGCATACGTAACAGCACGTGCCCAGCACTCTGCCCCTGGCTGGTAAGGGAGGTCACCCAGCCTGGGGACACTAGTCAGCAGCACCCAGTGGGGACTGCTGTCCTATATGGGTTACCTGGGCTGCTGCTTTCCCCCAAGAAGAAGGCCAGGGGCTCCAGCTCAGTTTTATTGGGCTCAGCATGCCGTGGCTTCCAAAGGAAGGGTTTGGACAGAGTTGAAGGGTTGCAGGGGCAAGAGCATGGACGGAGCTCCCAGAACTCAGCTGTAATGTGGGTTTCCCAGGTATGTTGGTGGTAGCGGGTAGGGAGGGCTCAGAGTTGTCAGGAACCCACTTGGCCTTGCAGACCCGGCTGGGAGAGGGTGTCCCTCTGCTCAGGGTCCCAGAGGGGTCAGGATGTGGCTATGGGATATGCCAGAGCAGCTGGGCCGGGACTTTGGAGCCCAGGTCTGCAGCACAGTGAGGACTGGAAGCTTAGAGCTGGGCCAAACCTTTGGGGTCTGCTGGTGTGGAGTCCTGCTGGGGCAGCTCAGAAGTGGGGAGCCCTTGTCCTACATGTTGGTCAGGGGTATTCACCATCTGCTCAGATAGGGCACGGGTGGAGTGGGGTTGTGGGGGCCCGACAGCTTTGCCTGGCGCTGCTCCTTGTGGGCCCTGCTGGCCAGGGATGGGGCCAGGTGTCAGGTCCTGGGAGCAGTGACTAGTAGGTGGAGGGGCCTGGCCCAAAATAAGGGCAAGTGTCACCGGCCAGCTGCTGGAGGGCCTCCGTGGCTCACACACCTTGTCAAATTTCTTATGGCTGTAGACCTTGTTTTTGTTCATGAATGTTAGCAAGATCCAGTCACAAAGGAAGGAGCCCTGAGGCAAATGGAGACCAGTGGGTAAGGGGCCTGCACCGCCCAGCCCTGCCCAGTCCCCAAATGGGTTCCTTACCACCCCGATGGAGGTCAGAGCAGTGGCCAGGTTGATGATGGTGGGAATCAGGCTGAACTTTCCTGCCTGGAGAGGAATGGGCTTGCTCTGAGACATGTGGCAGCTGCCTGGGGCTGCAGGGTTGCTGGAGGTGGGGTCTGTACGCTGTTACCTGACCGTGCACAATGACATCGATGCGGATCCCATAGGCCTTGATGAGTGTGCGGGTGGTGGTGCTGTTCACCCGGTAGTACTTGGCAAACCTAGAGTGGAGTGAGCTGCTGCCCAGCAGGAAGCAGTGCGTGCTGGCCCATCCTCTCCCTCTCCCAGGGCATCCTGGGAAAGTACCTGAAGTTGTAGCCTGAGGAGGCGGGGATATGCTTAGGGTCAAGCCTCCGGAAGGAGTACTTAGGGTTGCACTGGGATGCAGGCAGGTCCAGGTCGCAGTCCCAGTTGATGATGACCCCAATGACACCGCCCTGCAAGAAAGGGGAAGAGTAGGGGTCAGCCCAGGAGCACATGCTGGGAATGGGTGTGTCCCTCTGGCAACAGCTGCCAGGATGGAGGAGGATGTCAGGCTGTGGCAGAGGCTCTCCTCACCCTGTGTGCCAGCTCCGTGAAGTTCTCCCCTGCCTGTTCTACGATGAAGCCCAGCCGAAAGATGGGGCAGTAGGGGTCAGAGCCCTGCTCGAAGGTGCAGCGCCGCAGGTAGTCACCCTCCCGGTGTGCGATGTTGCCCCTAAGGGTGGCAGAGGCCTGGAACCCCTGCGCCCTTCTTGCCAGTGCCCACGCTGGCCGCCCCAGGCCCTGCTGGCCCTTACTTGGAGAACTGGAACTTGGGGTAGTGGATGCTGTTCTTGATGAGGACAGTGAAGTTCGGGGCCATCCTACCCAGGAAATGGCTGCAGAGGCAGACAGGAGGACTGTGAGGGCCTCTCTGGAGCCCCACAGGACTCCTCCCTGCTCCCATACCTGACTGCTGCCCCGTCCTCCACTGGACACCACCCAGACATCTCGCAGGTCTTGGCTGCCCCATGGTAGTAGGGCACGCAGCGCCCCGTCCGCAGCCCTGCAAGGCAGACACAAGCTCAGCCTGGTCCAGCTATGACCCACCCTGCCACCCACGGCATCCACTGACCATTGCCCAGCATGTCCAACTCCCCAGCTGTGCAGTCGGCATCTGAGTGGCAGGTGGCGTTGGGCACCCTTATGCTCTAGGGTGGAGAGGGAGTCAGAGACACACCCTACAGGTGACTGGGGCCACTCCCTGGCTCCCTCACTGCCCTCACCTCCGGGCAGGCACCCAGGGTCTGGAAAGGAGTAACCTCAATCCTGGTGATGATGCTGAACACACTGCCCCCCTGGACAGAGAGAGAGGCAGTGGGCCAACCAGCACTCAGCCTGGAGTCCTGTGGCAGGGTGCAGGGCCTGGGACAGGGCGCACCTCAGGGGGCTTCACATACTCCTCCACGTCCCACACTTTGTGCTCAGACTCTGTGATCCCCTTCACCTTGGTGATGACGGAACTCTCGGGGCCTGTCTCGCTGTCCTGGTAGCTCTTCTGCACGATGAACACATACCTGCAGGGTGGGGGTGGCTCCGGACACAAGCAGGACCCTTGCCTCCTGTGCAATGCGTTCCTCCCTCTGCCGGGCTCCTCCAGTCCTGTGCTGCTTTCCCCAGCCCGGCTCCCGCTCCTCGGCTCAGCTCCCCCTCCCCATCCCTCCGCCCAGGCTCCCCTGGCCCCAGCCCACCCACACCCTGCGCACCACACAAAGTAGAGCAGGATGAGCAGCTGCACCGCACGGTACACGACCCCCAGGCGCCGGTTGCGCACCACGATCACCTTGGGCGTCTCATAATCCCAGAACGCAGACCAGCAACCCTGAGCCAGGCGCCGAGCTGCGGGGGCCTTGGGGTGGGTGGCGGCCATGGTCCCCTGAACCCTGCTTTCAAGGCTGCACCACCCAGGTCCCTGCTGTGGTGCCGCAGGTGCCGGGGGTGGGAAGGCTGAGGCTCGGGGAGGGGACTGCCAGCCCAAGAGGGAGGAGCAGCGTTGGGTGGGGCTGAGGCTAGTGGCTGAGGCCCGGCAGGGACCTGGGACCACATGGTGCCCAGTGCTCTGCTCTTTATCCACATCCCCTTACACACTGGGGGCAGAACCCAGAGCCTTCGCACTGAGCTATTTCCTTGGCGCTTTGTAACTTCGTTTTGGACAGGCTCTCAACCAGCTGCATAAGTTTCCAAGGCTGGATTCAGATTGAAGATCCTGCCTCAGCCTTTCAGAGTGCTGGGATTATGGATGTGTACACTACATCTAGCTCCGATCCATTTTTTTCTCTACCAACCAAAACGGGTGTTTTGTAACTTTATATCCCAGCCCCACCTGCATTATTTTGAAATAAATCCAAAAGAGCATTTCACAAAATACTTTATACTCTTATTTATGGAGAGAAAATCCACATAGCATCTGAGCATATGCTCAACCATTTTGTCACTGCATGAAGTCCAAGCTGTCCCCCAAAAGAGATGGAGACCTCAAATCACCCCACCCAGGGAGTAGGCAGTAGGCTCACTAACATCACAGGAAAACTAGGCTGCATCACAGAGAAGCACAGCAGACGTTTCGGCAGAAAGGACGCACTCAGGAGGCCGAGCAAGGCGCAGCCTGGGAGAGGCTGCCACTGAGGGGATCGAAGAGTCTAGAAAGGAGAGCAGGCTGCGGGTCCGAGAGAGGACTGCGTTGGCGGGAGGCCGAGGGCTTTGCAAGGGCTTGAGTGGGAAGGGTGGGGGGTGATGCCCGCAAGCATCAGGAAGTCATCTTTGGGTCTGCTGCCTCTGCCCCTCCTGGCAGCACCTGTGCAGTGCCCATCGACAGCTCCAGGACCTTGGTCCTCACAGAAGGCTCACAGTGAGGATGCCCGGGTGCATCCGCTCTGAGGAAAGGTCACAGGCCCTGGGGAGGAGACCTGTTTTCCGTGTCAGAGGCATGGGTATGACTTTTAAGTGTAGCCTGGCCTATGCAGAGAATATCCTGCTTGCTTGTTACGTGTGTGCCAGGTACCAGAAGCCCAGTGGACCGCGAGTGTTCACTGTTTGGTCACTGGAGATTAACTTGCTTTCTGCCTGTGCTGCTACCATGGGAAGGAGTATGGGTGCTCACGGTGTGGTGCACGACAGCCTGGGCTGAGGTTTCTGTGTGGGGTGTCCCCAAGATGGGTGCTCTAACCCAGGTCTTCCTGAGTCTGCCCTGACCCCTGTGGTAGCCTGGTGGGGATGCAGCCCAGCTGCCTGTGTTTGGCATTTGGGGCACGCTGCCCAGAGTGGTATTAGGGGTGGAGTGTGGGATTTGTAGCATGGAGATCTTGGTGCACAGGGAGAGGCGAGCCCCATCGACAGGTGTATGTATCTTTAAGACTCCTAGGAATTTCTTTTCGGAGTTTGTGGGAAAGGAAAAAGGGATTATAACCTTGGATAACTTGGTGTCATGAAGTTGCGGTTTCCCTAAAAGTACAATTTTAAATTACAAGTTTCCTTAACTCCTTTCTACCTATCTTTATTTCTTCTACCTCAGTCTTACAGTCAACACTGACATTCAGTAAACTCATGACATTGTGCAGTCACTTCCCAAACATTCTCACCTCCCCAGAATAAAACCCCTAAGCCATTAGTCATTCCGTTTCCCTTCTCTCTGTCAAAGACCGATCTGCTATCTCCACATTCTGGATATTTCATGTCTCACTCTGTTCACTGAGCATAGCATTTTCAAGCCTGTAGTATCATCTGCCAGTGCTTCATTCCCCTTTTTTTTTGAGAAGAGAGAGAAGGTCTCACTGTAGTTCTGTCTGGTCCTGAACTCACTATGTAGCCCAGGCTGGCAGTAATCCTCCCGCCTCAGCCTCCCGAGTGGTGGGATTACAGGCATGTACTACCATGCCTTGGACTTGTTGCTTTGCTTTTGATGTCCTTTCTAAGAATACATTGCCAAGTCTAAGGTCACAAATATTTACTCCTATGTTTTCTTCTATGATTTTTATAGCTTTAGCTCCTCAGCTTATGTCTTGGTGGATTTTGAGTTAATTTTTTTGAGTATGCTGTGAAATAAGAGGACCCTTCATTCCTTTCCATGCAGACACTCTGTTTTCCCAGCCGCACTTTTTCCCATTGAATGATTTTTTTTTTTTTTTTTTTTTTTTTTGAGACAGGGTTTTGCTATGCAGTTCAGGCTGGCCTTGAACTCCGTTTGTAGCCAAGGGTGGCCTTGAATTTGCAGTGATCCTTCTGCCTGAGCCTCCCAAGTGCTGGGATTACAGGTGTGTGCCACCACGCCCAGACCCCATTGAAGGATTGTGGCACTGATGAACTTATTTTACCGTATTTTAGAGAGTACATTATCATATTACTTATTTTCCTGTTAACTGGGACATCTGCAGCTTAGAAGAGGCTTATTTTGGCTTGCAGTTTCAGAGGTCTCAGCCCGTGGATGGTCTCTCCACTCCAGAGCAGACCGGCATGGTGGAAGCTCCTGGCAGAAGACAGCTGCTCACCTGACGGCAGCCAGGAAACAGGGATGAGCCAAGGATAAGAATGCACCCTCCCAGTCAGGCCCTAGTGGCCCATCTCTTCCACTCAGGTCCCAGCGCCTAACAGCACATTCATCACACCCCGTGCAGCACGCCCATGAGTCACTGTCCGAGAGCCCTGCCTGTGCCTGAGCACATGAGGCCTTGGGGGGACATTCTTGATCTAAACTGACATTCCGTCTCCAGCCCCGAAAAGACTCATGCTTCTTATGCAAAATGTATTTAGTTCATCTCTGAGTTGTCAAAGTCTTAACAGTTTCAACATTGCTGAAAAGTCCAAAGTCTCCTCTGAGACGCAAGCTAAGCTCTTAGCTGTGAGCCTTGTAAAAATCAAAAATAAAGTTAAATTCTGTCAGTATAACAATGGCACGGGGTAACGATTCCCATTCCAAAAGGGAGGAATGGGGGATAGGGAGGGATCAGACTAAAGCAAGACCAGCGGCCTGAGGATGTAACTCAGCAGACAGTGCCTCGCTGGCAAGCACAAGTTTCTCAGTTTGATTCCTGGCACATAAAAAAGTAAAGCAAAACCAAAACCCAGCAGGGCAAACATTAAATTCTGTAGCTCTATGTCCAGCACTCAGGTCGAGTGAATTTCAAAGGACTTTTGTGGCTGCACCCTTACAACATTGCTGGTTGCGTTTCTCATTACCTCTTTTGGGGCAGCTTTGCTCACTGTGCCTTCCTCAGCAGATGTTTCATGGTCCTGGCTTCCCAGCTTGCTGGGGTCTGCATCACACTTTCAGCATCATCCTCTCAGGTTCAGCCACTACGCTCTTTCGGTCACACCTCCTGGATTCCCAGGCCTTGTGAGATCTGAGCAGAAGCCTCCTTGAGTCCTCTTGCATTCTGCATACACACAAAAGCAGCACTACATGGGTGATGCCAGGGTCTGTAGCCAGCTTGAGTAGCAGCCGGGCCCCCTTGAGTCCCGGCTGCGGCAGCCTGAGTGTCTGCATGGCTCAGCTGTGAACCAAATCCCAGGGTGCCTTGGGGCTGTTTCTCAAAGCACAGAATTTCACTTTTCAATCCTTGAGCCTGCAATAGGTGGGGTCTTACTGGTTCCAGGATGTCCTCAAGGCATCCTTCCCATTGTCCCGATGCAGTGCTTGGCTTCTTTTTACGGCTAATCTTTTCAGCTACTGTCCTCTGAGCCTGCTCTGGCCAGGGCTTTTCTGGGCTCTGCTGGGTGTGAGTGCCCTGGAAGCGAAGCCATGGACTTTGTGTGGGGTCAGAAGCGACCTGTGGCTCCCAGACACCAAAGCTACCCAGGGAGGAGTTGCAGTGGATGAGGAGCCCGGGCTCCGCACAGGCTCTGGCTGCCCTCCAGCTGCCGCCCGGGGAGGAAGCTAGCTGCCCTCGCTCATGTAGCCTGCAGTGCTCCAGCAGCCCAACCTCAGACTGCTGCCTGCGCAGTCCGCTGGACATCAGCTCACAGTGGGAGTGAGTGCATGCTCTTCCGGTCATGAGCGCTGGAGATTTGCTCTGTGGTACTGGAGAATGAATG
This sequence comes from Chinchilla lanigera, assembly GCF_000276665.1. Classification (NCBI taxonomy): domain Eukaryota; kingdom Metazoa; phylum Chordata; class Mammalia; order Rodentia; family Chinchillidae; genus Chinchilla; species Chinchilla lanigera. Next base: position 425,741 of record NW_004955482.1, read on the forward strand.
TTGTGCTTCATGGGATGTGAAGACCCCAGTCCTTCCCACTGCCCAGCTGTGCCTCCCTCTCCTCCCAGCTGCTTCCTGGTGCCCCCTTACCCCTGGTTCTGCCTGATTCAGCCTCCAGCTGTGCTGCCTGGCAGTGGAGGCCACAGCCTATCATTCTCTGAATCCTTGCCAGCTGCCCTGTTCTGCCTGCCGAATCCCCGCCCAACCTCCCTGCTGAGCAGGGCCAACTCCAGGCAGCACCAAGGCACCCTAAGAAGAACCTTTCCTCTGGGAGTCCAGCACTTGGCTGACCAGAAATCAGAGACAGGTGAGAGACCTATACCACATGCTGTGGGAGAGGCAGAGTAGACAGAGAGGGGGAGAGGAATCACCGTTCTTTAGCAGAGCTGGGAGACAGCACCCCTCCCCGCTGGCCAGAGCATTAGCAGGGCTTGTGTGATGGGAACCTGTCTAGGTGAGGCGGTGGTTCTGAGGAGCTGACACCCCATCTGCCTGGCTAGAGGTGTCTGGCAGTCTCCAGGTGGTCCTCATTGGGCATGGGGCAGAAGAGAGAAGCTGTGGTCGCTAGGTGAGGTCTTGGTGGCATCTACCCACCTGTGTGGCCAGAGTCATGTGCAGGCAGAATCCTGGCACATTCAGTCCATGATGCGGGGGTGGGCTGAGCTCAGCGACTCCTCTGTGACCCAGCTGCAGAGGGGCTGTGACCTTCCTGGAAACGGCAGGTGAGCTAGACTTGCGTCTAACCAAGGCACAGGTGGGACCCGTGGCAGCAGTGGGGACACTGAGGCAGGGCTGGCCTCTCCTCTAACAGAATGGGTGGGACCACTGAGTACCCAACCAAATCAGGCCCGAGAACACTTCCCATTGACAGCAGCTCAGCCCCAGGGGAACCTGGAGGCCTCTGGTTTTCTCAGTGTGGAGACCTGAGTGGTCTCATGCTGAGCTCCAAGTCCCCCTCGGGCCCTGGGATGAGCCAAATCACGTGCCCCGGGGTGCCCTTCAGCAGTGACACCTCCTCGTGGTGGTGCGGATGCCGAGCCAGCTTCCAGTGCTCGGTGCCCATGGAGGAGGTTGCATTGCAAATGGCACTGGAGGTCTGGAGATTTTTTCCCTGGAGCTTGTGATGTCCCTGGCAGGATTCCTTGTCTCGCTTTTACTGAGCATACTGAGGGTCTGAATCCAGGGGCCACTGAGACACAGAGGGTATGGGGGTGGGTAGATGCAAACTTCTGGGAAAAGAGAGCCCTATGGGGATGGCATGCTCCAAAGCACAAGGGGCTGTGGCCTTCTCTTTGTGGCACAGCTGAGCTGCAGGGCACTGAAGATATTTTTAGTTTTGTAAAATGTACTGAACAGAAAACCAAGCGTTCTCACCATTGCAAATGGGCCGTTCCAGGGAGTTAAGCACAGTCCGTGCCCTGCATGTCCCACTGTCCTCCCACTCAGCTGGACCTCAGTCCTTGCAACTCAGCCAGGCCTGCCAGCTGGGTGCCACCACCATCATCCGGGTCTGGGTCTGACCTTTCCAGGACTCCGTGTAACTGGGCTCCCCTATGTTGTCCTTCCCTGAGGCTCGTTTCAGTGAGCCGCCCTCGGTGGTCAGGGTGTCCTTCCTGCTCCGATGGCCCCGTCCACCCATGCACTTGCGCCCACTGCGACCTACCGAGTGGGGAACTCCTGGGCATCGGGGCTGCTTCGTCTCTTGGCCACGTTGCACTGGATTTGGAACCTGGGCCTCTGAGGGAGTCCAGGCCTATGAAGAGGTTTGAGACTGAAAAAAAATGTTCATTCTGTTTCTAAGCTCAAAAAATATGGCAAGTTTGAGGTTTTAAAATGTTCAAATGGGATCAATTTGGGTTTCACATCATTCCATTAAGTTGTATGTAAATCAGTGTGCACACGTACTCACGCACAGGGTTGCAAACGCACCGGTGCTTCTGTGCAGTGGAAGCTGGCTGGCTGTGGGCGTGCACAGCTGTGGCTCTGCATCCCCGAGTGCTGCTGACCCCGAGCTGCTTTGCCTGACTGAGGGGAAGTAAGAAGCTCCCCTCCCAGTCAGGGGAGGGGGCTCCGTGGCTGGAGCAGGGAACGAGGGCTGGGGACAGCAGCAGAGCCACTCAGTGGCCCCTGAGGGAGGTGGGGCATCCAGCAGGTTGGCCTGGGCATGCGTGGTTTTCTTTCGTGGTCCGAGTGGGAGGTGGGGAGAAGTCACAGTAAATGCAGTCCCTGCCAGATGACGGCCGCCGGGGCCAAGGGTGCCAGGCTGTGGCCCCAGGTTCTGCAGAGTTTCCTCGGTCTGCACATTTCTTGGGACCAAATGGAGTTCCCTGGGGCTAGGGGTATGAATGTTGTCCGATTAGGGTTGAGCTGCTATGTCCACCCCACAAAGCAAGCTGGGTGGTAACAAGAGGGTCCTCACATGTGGTGTCTGATGTGACCTTCACAACAGACCCTGCAGAACCACGGGGTTCCCAAGGCCATGACCTTGTGTTAGCAGTGCGTCTGCCTCGATGGCTGCCCGGCCATTGCCCGCTCGCCTCAGACACTTGACAAAGATGGTTGTTTCAGGACTGCTGATGCATGTGACTGTCCTCGTTGTCACCCTTAAGAATTGCCTCTCCCTCCTCCTCCACGGGTCCTTGCTCAGTCCGAGACCCACACCACATGGAACCAGACCCAAAGCGGCACAGAGTTGGCATCAGAAGCCGGCGTAGGGCACGTGGCCCTCTAGGTAGGGCCCGCTCCCAAGGTGTGTGTCTCTGGACACAGCTAAGCCCCGGACTGGTGCAGCCCAGCGTGCTGCCTGAGGGGCCCCTGGGGCCCGAGGCTGAGCCCAGACCTGAAGGCTCAGCCCTGGTGGCCTCCAGCTCCCCGGGGCAGCTGCATAGCGAGTCTGTGCGGTGGCAAGGGTGCTGCGTCCTCCTGGCGGCCGGTGCACGGGAGCCCACGCAGGGTCCGTTCAAACAAATGGGCAGAGGAACTTCCCCCACCCAGCCTCCTCGAACTGCCCGCTTCAGGCTCACTGCAGCGAGCTTCCTGCCACCGTGCTCTGCCACCAAGCAAGTGCCAGTGACGCTTTTGCTGCTGCTTGTGTTGACAGAGGAGACATCGCTGAAGGTGGTGCAGCCCGGCCAGAGGGCCCACGTGGAGGTGCCGAGCAACCACATGCTGAGACAGAAACTTTGGAGAGAAGACACGAGTGTTGAGCCAAAAGCACTTACAGAGCGGGCACCGCGGAGCTGAGGTGGGCAGCTGTGGGACCTTGGGTCGCGCTGCCGGTCCATTGCTGCCACACAGCATTGGAAATGGCGTGGGTTTGCTGCGCCTGGGAGCTTCCATTGTCCTCTTTCTTTACGTCTGTCTTGGTGACAGCAGATGGAAGCACCTTTCCCCAGGTGGAGGACGTGGAACTCCACCCTCTCCCAGCCTGCCACGCCCCCGCTTTGTGTCTGGCAGGACACTGGGCAGAGTGACGGCCGTTCGTGCAGAGGACATTGAGTGCTGGTGAGGGGTGCAGCCGGCCTGGGGGCTGGAGGACAGCAGGTGCCCGTGGCGAGGGCTGGGAGCGCCAGCCGCCTGCAGCGTCCCCAGCGCATTAGCCATGCTCGCTTACATTAATGAAGGCCACAGCCCTTCCCTGCAGGAAAAGGCTGTTTAAAAGCCATTTTCCCTCCTGGATTAGAAACCAGTGAGCTCTCCAGTCAGGAAAGGACAAGGGTGGCCCTTAAATGTGTCTTGCTGAGTGATGGGAGCCACTCAGAAGAGCTGCAAATGGTGACTCCACGCCGAGACGGAGACACTGCAGCGTGGGCTGGGTGGCAGGGAGGGTGACAAGAAGGTGCACACACAGCCTCTGCTGTCCACACTGCAGCCAGTGCCAGAGCAAGCCTGGTGTGGACCAGGACTGAGGGCAGCACCAGGGCTCACGGCTGTCACACTCATACTTGGGTGACGAGGGATAGGACCTGACATTTGATTTTCAGCACAATTTTTCTGTAAACCTGAAGCTGCGTAGAAAGTACAGTTCATTGATTTTGTTATAGTCTGGGAGAGGAAGGAGAGGAGGGCGGGAGGCCAGGGGCACCTGGGGACCCACCCCACTCAGCCTGGGGCCCCGCAGGCCAGCGGAGCAATGGCCAGTGTGGCCTGGATGTGGCTGTGGAGGCCGCTGCTGCTGCTGCTCTGGGCGGCCACGGGGCCGGAGGCCTGGAACAAGGTGAGTGCCGGCAGCACCTGCCTGCCTTGCCCGTGCGGGGAGCCTCACAGGCGGCAGCATGGTGAGCACAGGTGGTACCTGCACCCACTGCTGCCCCGAACCCACACATCCCCTGGCCCGGCCCCAGGACCAGACCAACAGCCCCTTCCTGATTGCTCCCGCACCGCATCCTGCTGAGCCGGTGCCTCGGGCCTCCTCCTCCCCTGGCCCTCCTTGCCCGCCCTGGCTCACCTCTCCAGTAAACCCTGGGCTCAGCCCCAGTCAGTGCGACCTTCTTCCCCACGGTGGTCTCTGCTCCAGGTGCTGGTTAGCCGTGTGAACCTGGACAAGTTACACGGCTCCCTGAGCCTCAGTTTCTTCCCCTGGCGTGTGCCAGGTGCAGGGGAGCAGAGGGGCTGCTGCCGGCTCCAGTAGCAGCCTGTCCTGTCCGTGGCCTGTGCCCTGTTCGCATTCCCTCCCGCCTCTGCCTCTGCTTCCCCTCCCAGCACAGCTCTGGCCACTGCTCCGGTCCTCCCCACCTCCTCTGCTCCCTGGTTCCATGCTGGGTCCTGAGCTGGGGTGGTGGCTGGGCAGGGGGAGGTGGCGGTGCTGGCCTGGCAACCCTGTGTTACAGGGCATAGGGGAGCCCTGCGAGGAGCATGAGGAGTGCCGGAGTGGCTGCTGCGTCCCCAACAGCCTGAACCCCCAGCGGTTCTGCACCGCTCAGACCTTCTTCCAGCACTGCTCTCCTTGGCACAAGGTGGTGGCCTGTGGGATGTGGGCAGGCGAGGGTGGGCGCGGGGGTGGGGTGGAGGATGTGTGCAGACCTGTGCTCCTGCCGCCACAGCCCAATGACTACGAGTGCTACCACCACTGGGAGTGTCAGAGCAACTGCTGCGTCCCGGTCGGGCATGGCATAAAGAGGGCCTGCATGCCCAAGACCATCTTCTTGCAGTGTGTGCCCTGGCGCAAGGTGGGCAGTGCCCTGGCCCTGTTTCCAGTGGCGACCCCGGCCGTGTCCCCAGGAGGTGGCCCCAGCCCTACCCCTGGGTGGTGACCCCAGCCGTGTCCCCAGGAGGTGGCCCCAGCCCTACCCCTCGGTGGTGACCCCAGCCCTGTCCCCAGCTCAAAGGAGACCTCTGCAGGAGCCACCGTGAGTGCCTGAGCCAGTGCTGCATCCGACAGGTGGACTCCAGCCCCCGCCGCTGCACGCCCCGAAGCGGGGTCCTGGCCCAGTGCTTGCCCCTATAAGCCCCTTGTGGGAAGGCGGGGGTGCCAGGTAGGCAATGTCCAGACCGGGTGGGCAGGTGCAGAGTCAAGGCTGCCATGTGTCACGTGGACACGTGGGACCCGGCATGAAGTCCCTCCAGGGTTTGTGGCAGGGCTGTGGTCTGGGCCCACTGGTTCTTCTCTGGGCTCTAGGACCTCGAGGGACTTTTCCGCCTGCCTTCTCAAGAGGAAGCATCCCACTGCTGTGGCGTCCTCACAGGCCAGCCACACTGTCCATCCCCTCTGCCGCATGCAGCTCTCATTCTTGGTGTTTCCTTCAGGAAGTGACCTGAGTCTGTATCGCAGGACCACACCCGGACCCTGGCGTGCTGGCCCTGGCCCTGGCCGGAGAGAAGCTGTGCCTGTGGCCATGCTTCCCCCTTCCTGGCCCCGGGAGCCTGGAGGTCAGAGACACTGTCCTTTGCTCCAAAGATGTGGTGTTGGTGAGCACAGACTGCAGGTCTGAAATGTGTGGCCCAACTGCATAAATAAACCCTGATGGCATGGTGCATAGGCGAGGCCTGCGTGGGTCTGACATAGGCAGCTGTCCTGCACAGGGAGGCCACTCTGCACCCCTCCCCTGCACAAGGGACACCAGGTCCACTCTGTCTCTGGAGGTGAAAACAGCCTACCAGAGTGTGGAGTGTTCCAGAACACAAGACCACGTCCCAGGGCTGCTCCCTGCTCCTCTGCTCTCCCCCTCATGGCTAAGGCCGCAGAGGCCACTTCCTCCCTTTCTGGTTCCAGGTCTCTAAGCCATGCCGGGTGGTTTGACTTTGGGGGGTTGGGGCTGGGGGTTGGGGTTGAGGGGTGGAGGTGGTTAGGAGATTCCCACCCGGGGGGTCAGGGCCTGAGTCATATCCAGCCCTGTGCCCTGGTGCTGCCATTGCCCACACCTACTCTACAGAGCTGCCTGGGGGCTGGGGTCCCCTAGTCCTGCTGTCTGCTGGTTGCCTGGAGACCCCTCCATGTGGATCTGCCTGGGCTGGGGTGCTCACTCATGCTTCCCTCCAAGAACATCCCCATCTCTCGGGGTCCTGTGCTGTAACTGAGGACCCTAGCACTGCCGGCTCCTGTGGGGTGGCCCAGGCAGAGATGTACTGTGGTCAGGGCCAGGTGACAGCAGGCACTGACCCCAGCAAAGGAGTCGCAACAGCCCATGAACTTGGAGAAGCAGCATACGATACACCATTGTTACGGATGTTCTCACTGCTACCGCGCTTTTACCCTTACTTTTCTGACTTCATACTCCTTGATCACATGTTTACAAGAAAACAATGTTACATTTTCTACAGAAAGAGCAGAAAATTAATTTAATCTCCTCAGAGAAGAACCAATTATCTTTTTTTTAAATTTAAAACTAATGCTAGCACGATGTCCAAACCCCTTTTCCTTTATTTATTTTCCTCAGTCCCGGATTGTTCCTTGGGGGCCGTCAGGGCCGACACAACACAGCTTCATTCTCTCCGTTTCCCTCCATCGAGAGCCCAGCGTTACTTTCTGCTGACAGCTGTTGCTCAGAACTGCCGCTCCACACCCAGGGAGACCCTTGCTGGTCACACCCTGAGGTCTGTGCCACAAGCACAGATCCAGATAAACTGACTTGAGGATGATTCCTGTGGAAATGGGGCTGAGCTTTCTGCTGTTAGATCTGTCTGCCCACCCCCAGGGGCGACACCAGCAGCCCAGCTGCTCCACTGTGGTGCTGTGAGCTTGCCTGGGTCCTGGGAGCTGTCTGTGTGTGCACAAGCGTGTGTGACGTGTACATGCATGTGTGTGTGCACAGATGTGGGCATGGGCGTTATGCATCCCCGGGGTGCACATCCCCACCCTGCACTAGCCAGGCGCCCACTAGGAAGCCACATGGGGCCCCAAGAAGCAAAATTCTGGGTCCAGTTTAGAAACAGCATTTAGAAGGCAGGAGTGGACTTTAACCCTTTGAATAAATAAGCTGTGAATCTGTGTGTGTGTGTGACAAGGTTTCAGTATGCACTTCAGGCTGGCTTGAACTCACTTTGTAGCTGAGGCTGGCCTCGAACTCACAGCAATCCTCCTGCCTCAGCCTCCTGAGTGCTGGGATTACAGGTGTGAGCCACCACACCTGGCTCTGTGAGTCTGTTTTGTCTGTGAATGCAGTGAGGCATTTCCCCTTTGGGCAAACGGATAGGAGATGCACACAAAGGGAACAGGATGGACCACTCTGTCGAGCGGGAGCCAAGGCCTCCTCTTGGCCATGGTGGTGGGGAGCTGCAGGTTCTGGGAGGCTGGGCTGGCAATGCCAAGGCTGTGCCCACAGCACTGATGTGAGTGACAGCAATGGAGCCAGGACTCCACGGCTGGAGCTGCACCCCCGCAGAGTGATGCCCAGTCCTTTATTTTTATTTTTTAGACTGGGTCTAAGTTGCCCACCATCCTCAGCTTCCTTTCACCTGAGATCTTCCGGGGGCACCTTGGCTGCTCAGAGCTCCTGCTGCACATTTCCAAGCCGCCACTAGGTGGCAGCACAGCTCTGTGCCTGCACAGGCCTCCTGCCTGGGGTTCCTCTGAGCAGGGATTCAGCACTGCAGGTTGGGATGTCGGGGACGCATGGCCACACTGAGGCCGCTCCAGGGAGGAAGGAGAGACAGGCAGTCCCGGCCTGGAGAGCTCTGCTTGAGCTGACTTCCATTCTGCAAATCTCTGTCCACACAAGCATGGGTCAGGCAGGGTGGCCCCACGGAGGACACGGTAGACAGCCCAGGGACAAATAAGCCTTGCATGCCAGACCTCTCAAGCTGCAGGCAGCTGCAGTACATGTCTGGTTGCTTCCGGGAAAGAGAATCCACAGTTTCTCTGACTTCTTTTCTGGAGCGGGTACTCAGCTGCATTTTATCTTGTCATGCCATGTAGTTTTTGTAGTTGTTGTTTTTTTTTTTTTTTTTTTTCATTTTTTGGCTTTTTGAGACAGGGTCTCACTTTGTAGTTCAGGCTGGCTCTGAACTCTGTGTAGTCCAGGCTGGCCTCAAACTCTCAGCACTCCTCCTGTCTCAGCTTCCCGAGTGCTGGGATTACAGACATGCGCTCACTAGCCATGCTTGACTAGCCATGGAGTTTTTAAAGGTCCCAGTGAGATACACCATGAATGCTGCCCCAGTAACCCTCTAAGCATGTAGTCAGCAGGCCAGCCATTGGCATCACTGTCTTTGGGTTTCTCCACACCCTGTGGTGGGGAGGTTTGTGCCCCAAGTTCCTAAGCTGCCCCCCAGGTGGAGAGGCCATGGCAAGTGGTTAGGTCATGAAGGGGAACCCAAGAGCTCTCGCTGTCTATCCCTCAGAAACCCTGGAGCCTGGACACCTGGCCTCCAGACTGGGAGGCATGGGGTTGTGGGAGCCATTCTGCAGCTGGAATGACTGAGGTGACAGCCAGGCTCTGGACACCGCTTTCTGTGCTGCTGGGGTGGAATCCAGGGCCTTGGGGCACTCAGCAAGTGTTCATCACGAGCTGTACCTCAGCCCTTTGCAGTTTTGTTGAGGCAGGCTCTTGCTGAACTGCCTAGCTGACATCCTCCTGCCTCAGTTTCCCGAGTAGCTAGGATTACAGGTACGAGCCACTGTGTCCAGTTTAAACATTCAGAAGTCCCAGGGTTGAGAGCCCCACGCCTGTCCCCATACTGGCATTGGCTGGACAGACCACGTGGTCAGAGCTGGCCCAGTCTGACCAAAGTGCCCTTGGAGTACGGTCTTCTCCAAAGTTGGCTTGAGTTTCCCTGCTTGTCTTAGTCAGGGTTTGCAAGGGAAACAATTTAATACAGGATGCATAATTTATAGGGTTATTTTATAATATTCACCCAAAGAGTCAAATACAAAGAATGCAGGAAATCTGTCCATGCACCAGAAATCTGTCTACCCCAAGAATCTAGCAGAGGGCCTGGATCCCACGGCAATGTCCTCCTTGAGTCCTGCTGGAGGCCTACAGCCCACAACAATGTCTCATGCAAGTCTGTGTCAAGGATCTGCACTGGGAAGGCCCAAAGGTCAGTGGTGGAAGCTAGAAAGTCTGCACCAGTGGGATAAAGGCTCTGTGTCAGCCGGCTGAGGGATCTGCCCTGGAGCCAGGAAGTGACACTCAAAGTAAGGACCAGAGCTCCCCCAAAGAGAACCACAGCCATCCTCAGCGACAGCAAGGCCCTGAGCTCCTCCGAGAACAGCTGAGTTTGTATCAGGAAAGCCAGCGTGACAGACTTCTCCAGGAGAATCAACAGTGCATTGTCTTCCTCTCCAGCTCTCGTCCTGTGCTGCTGGCAGCAGTCCCTAGGCGGCCGTCCACGCCCACACCGCGCTGACTCAGTTCAGCTGGGGTCACAAGCTGGCCACTAGTTACTGAATCGCTTCAGCACAAGCCAAGTGACCATAAACGAGCTCTCCGGGAGCAGAGGGGGAGGGGGCCCGTGTCCAGGCGCCCCTACTCACCCCTCAGAAGGGGAGTCTGGGGGCCGCCCCTTGCAAGTGCTCTGTGGCCTTAATAACATGGAGTTGGAGGGTGGGCCCAGTGCCTGGCCTCTGCCAGGAAAGATGGAGTCGAGGTCGGAGTCGGAAGCCTGGCTGGCAGCGCTGCCTTCCTCCTGCAGGGTTCTTGCCCAGCCAGCATGGTGGCCAGGGACAGGGCCGCACCGGGGAGGGCAGGCATGCTGTGCTGCAGGGCCTGGCTCGCAGTGGGGCAGGCTGGGAGGCACAGAGGGAAGTGTCTGGGGTGTTTCTAGGACGGACACTGCTGATCCCTGACTGGGGGGGGAGGGCCCTGGGGGCGCGGGGGAGAATGCTCCACGGTGTGTTTCTGTACGGAAGTAAGAAGGCAGAGAAGAGTCTGATAGGCAGAAGGGAGCAGGGCCGGCAAGCATCAGGCGTCTGTAACCCCAGCTCTCTGGGCGTCTGAGGCAGGAGGGTTAGGAGTTTGAGCTCAGCCCAGGCAATCTAGCGACTTAGTGAGATGCTGTCTCAAAGTTAGAAAATGTGAGAGGGCCGGGCCTCCCCGAATGTGAAGTCCCTGCGCCCCAGGAGTGTAGAAGGAGTAAGGGCAGCAGTGCAGGTGTGTGTGCTGAGGAGCAGAGCTGTCCAGCGGCGACACCTCCCAACACGGTGCCGGGGTGTGCCGCAGCCACAGAGGCAGACAGAGCTGGCGGCAGACGCAGCCTGGCACCGGCCTCGCGGGGGCTGTCAGTTCAAGCTCCTGAGCCCACAGCCCAGAACTCATGGCATCTGAGTGCCCGGAGCATGGCCAAAGAGCTGCTCATCCAGGAGGAGAGGTGTGTACCTTCTGAGACCGAAGGTCTGAGACAGAGGAAGTGCGTGCGTAGACAGAAGCTGTCGCGGACAGAGTGAGTTATTTGGTGACTGCGCTGATGCATCAGTGCAAAGAGGATTCGTCACTAACACCTCTATTTATGTTGTAATGCAAGACTCCCTGTGAAACAGCTAGGCTAAGCGCAGTGCCCTGCAGGCAGCTGTGGAAAGAAGCCACCAGCCTCACAGCCTGTGCCCGTCACACGGCCTGAAAGCATGTGTCCCTTTCCCCCACACCCTGAGGCAGCTGGTGTGACAGGCTGGCTCTCTCTGCCATGTCTGGGAGTGAAGCCCTGGGGAAGGCCTGGCCCCGGTGCCTAGCGTGGGAAACATAGCACCTCTGTGTGTGGACAGGGTGGGGGGTCCTGGCTCCCTGCAGGGCTGGCCTGGCTCAGGATCTGTGGCAGGGGAAGTGCTGACCTCAGAGCTACCCAGGTGCAGGCTGGCAAGATGCTCAGACCAGGAGAAATGGGCTAGGATGGAGACGAAGGATGGAACAAGGGTGTCTGGCTTCCCTCACTAAACCCTGAAGTAGAGAGAGAGAGAGGCAGAAGCCACCTAGTCATCCACCTGCCCATCCATCCACTCACCCATCTGTGCCCCACCCACCACCCACCCACCACCTACCATCCAGATACCTAGCCACCCACCA
>NW_004955482.1:442042-454076 GCF_000276665.1 Chinchilla lanigera
GTCCTCCTGCGCCTGCCCTGGCGAGCGGGGGTCCTTGACGCGGGGCTCGGGCGCGCGCAGAAGCAGGGCGTGCGGCAGCGGGGGCCGAGGCAGGCGCGTCTTCTCCAGAAGGTCCCTGCAGGGGCACGGAGGTCGGCGTTTGCCGAGGTCCCCGCGCGACCTGGCTGTCGGTGCCCCGCGAGAGGGGACCCTCTGGCACCTCGGGGTCCCTTCGTGCCGGGGCCTGTCCCTCAGCACGCGGGCGACACCGCTCTCCACGGGAAGGGTCGGCCCTGGATCCCGCGCTCTCAGCGGGGTCCGACCTCTGGGCCCGAGGCTCTGTGCCGCGGGGCTCTCTGGCTGCAGACGCCCGCGGGCGCGGGAGCTGTGCTGCCCCAGGAGCCCCCAGGCCTGCAGCAGAGAACCCAGCCGGGTCGGGCCACCCCAGGGTCTGTCACCTCCGCCCGGTCTGGGCTCACCCTGTGCCCAGGCACCACACTCAGGAGGCCCCTGGGGGGCGGTGGCTTCCGGCTCCCACAGCCACAGAGCGCGTGTGCCCCCACACCTCATCCTCCTGGACCCCCGATGGCAGCAGCAGCTGCTGCCCTTGGACAGGCCTGGCCCACAGCTCAGGACCTGCGTCACGCCCTGACTCTGCCCTGGGACCACCCCGCCATCCAGGCAGACCAGCACACGGCCCCTTCCTGGGGTTCCCCTGGCCTGTGCACCCCAGGAGGACAGGTGCCTGCCCCTGCCATCCATCCGTCACTCCCAGGGACCCTTCGAGGTCAGGATTCAGCAAAGCAAGTGGACAGGAGGCGGAGTGAGCCCAGGGCCGCGGGGCCAGCCAGCTGCGAGGGGTCCACGCCCGGTGTGGTCTGCAGCTCCTCCCCAACAGCCACACAGACCAAGGGGAGCCCTGTGCTGCATGGACGCTGCGGCATCAGGGAGTGGGGGAGCAGGGCCAGGCCCCGGGGAGCAGCCCCTTCCACCCGCTTCCCCACACCGAGGGAGGGAGCTGTTTATTCACAGAGCTTCGACAGAGCCCTGGGCTCCGACGTACGCCAGGGTCTTCTCCCAGGCACTGCTGCCCTAGTGTGGGGTCTTCCCACCTTCCCCCGACCCTGGACAGATGACCCCAGCTTCACTGAGGCTGCAGAGGGTGGGAAGGAAGGGGGCGAGGGGTAGGTGGGGGATGGGGAGAGGAAAGGGCCCTCAAGGAGGGCAAAGGGAGGGAATGGGGGGCACTCACCGCGCTCCCTCCTCGCAAGCGGGCTCCAGTTCCTGAGGCTCCTGAGCATGGCTGCTCAGCGTGTCAGTGGGCTTAGGCCACGGGGGTGGCGCCCGGTGCAGCCGGCTCCATGCCTCGTGTGGGCTGGGGAGGCCGTGCAATGGGGAGCCCTCCTTGGGGGTAAAGATGCTGCACCCCGGAGCTGGTGAGGGGGCACGGGTCAGCAGCCAGGCCTCCCAAACCCGCCCTATCCTGGCCCGGGGACCCAGCCAGGGGGTCACTCACCCAGTGCGTGGCTGCCCAGCCCTCCAAAGGCATGGCTGCCCAGGCTCCCCAGGCCCCCAAAGGTGCCCGATCTGCTGAAGGGGTCTGCAGGGAGTGGGGGTCAGGGGTCTGTGGCCGGGGCACGGGTCCCCCAAACCCTGCCCGACTCTAGCCCACAGGTGCCAACCTAACCCTCCCACCCTCAGGGCACCCACCTGTCAGGTGGGTGGCAGGCAGGAAGCTGGTATGATGGACAGAGGGTGCCAGTGGGTGCGCGGCAGGGTGGGTGGCACCTGGGGGAGGGCAGCCAGGTTAGCAGAGGCCTGGAGAGCCACTGGGTGTCCTGCAACGTCCCTGAGAGCCTCTGCCGCCCACCGCCCCCTTCACCCGGCTGTGGAGTGAGGGTATCCAGCGGAGTGAGGCAGAAGCCAGTCCTGGGGCTGAAGGGAGCACGACCTTGGGCAGCCACCCTGGGGCCCAAGGGGCTGGGGCATGGTGCCGACAGCAAGGAGCCCCAGAGGAAAGAAAACGCTGAGAAAGAGTGACCTTGATCAGGCCATTCCTGAAGCCATCACCTCTGCCATGAGAGCTACCTGGGGTGGCGGCCGAGTCTTGGCCAATACCAGTCCGAGTCTCAGGTATGGAACACACAGCTCCTTACACGAACTCCCTGGACACAGGGCCCAGCCCAGCAGGCTGACCAAAGCCTCTGCCCTGTACCCCAACAACCCATCAGGCCTCCAGAACCAGATCTGGGGAACAGCTGTGGCACGAGGCTGAGGGAGATGCGAGGGCGCACCCAGTGCTGTGGCCAGGCAGGGGTCGGGTTGACTGGGGCACACAGCGTCCTAGAGCAGGGGGCCCTCAAGGTGGGTCAGGGCAACACCCAGAGCTTCTAGTCTGCACTGAAACCAACAAGAAAGCCGTCCCACGGGCGGCAGCTGGACAGAGGATGACAATGTGTCCAGCACAGCCGGTGTCGCCCAGCATAACCCTGAGGCACAAGGCTGGCCCTTGGAATCTGGGTTCTGGGAACTCAGGATCCTGGGTTCCGGGCGTTTCCTACGGGCCCATGCTGTACTGAGAGTCACACCTCCTGCCCCACAGACCGCGCTCCGTCACTGACGGCTCCATGCTCCGTCCCTCTGGGGGACACAGTCCCACCTCGGAGGCACCCACCCGGGGTCTTCACCTGTCTGAGGAGGAACAAAGCTGGAGCGCGGCCTCAGGAGCAGGGTCCTGCACAGGGTGGGGACAGGGCAGAGGAGGCCTCAGGACATGGGGTCAGCCACGCACAACTCGCTGGCTTTGGGGAAGGACCTTGGCCGGGCACATGTGGAGAAGGAAGGGCCCCGGCCACCCGGGTCTCACCTGTGCTGGAGAGGAGAGGCCGGGCCAGGTCCTGTGGGTAGTGGGGCCCAGAGAACATGCCGGGGGCAGGGGGCCTGCTGGACAGGTCCAGCTTCACGCCCACTTCCAGCGTGTGGGGGTCCAGTTGCAGCTGCGGAGGACAGAGTGAGTGTGGCGGGGGCCAGCCACCAGCCCAGGACCTTCCCACACCCCGTAACCCAGGGCCTGCATGGCAGCCGCCCCAGCCCAGGCACCGTCTCATCCGCGCCTCAGCTGCGTGAATTCAGTGAGGCACATCACAGACCACACTGTCCCAAGAGCTCCGGGTTTCCAAAGACAGAATGCAGGATCATTTCAGAAGTTGAATTTATTGAAGTCAAGTGAAGTGGAGCCGCCTGCCCCTCAGACTTGCTGGGCACCCGGCTACACAGGCCCTGCCACGGCCACACAAACTGAAGCCCCGCCAGTTTGTTTTGAGACAGGGTTTTGCTGTGCAGTTCAGGCCGGCCTTTCACCCACTATGGAGCCTGGGCTGGTCTCAGACTCATAGAGATCCTTCGCTCAGCCTGGCTTTTTTGACCAAGGGTCCTGCTATGCGGTTCAGGCTGGCTTGAACTCAGGGATCTTCCTGTCTCAGCCTCCCAAGTACTGAAATCACAGGCAGGCCTAAGGCCCATCCTGCCCATCACCAAGTGGATTGGATGCTCTGGGCCGGGGATAGGCAGGAGGGCCTGCTCCCTGACGTGGGGTGTGACCTCACCCCAGCTCTCACTGGGGGCAGCCAGGCAGAGCCCAGACACTGCAGCCTCTGGCTCTCCAAGGAAGTCACACTGCAGCGACACCCCCACTCCAGCCTCTGCGGGGAGCACCTGACTCTGCTGTCTCCTGAGGGTCACCCACACATCCGTGTGTCACATGGGCCTGCTGGGACTCAACTTTTCCTTCCCAGCGTGCAGAAGGCGTGAGAACTTCTAGCCACGTGGGGTATGGGGTTCCATGGGCTGTCCTGGCCTCCCGGGACCCTCCTCACCCAGCCACACCTGTGCGAGCACAGGGGGAGCCTGTGTCTGCCTCACCTTCACCCTCTGCTGGTGGTGGAGGATCTGCCAGGCGATCTGCACGTGCACTGCACACCACTTCCCTGGCTTCTGCGGTGGGACAAGCAGAGCTTGAGGGCCCCGTCGCAGGTACCCGGGCCACCAGGGGCATCTGTCCGTGCCCACACTCACCCTGGCCGTCCGGTATGGGTCAGTCACCTGTGGGGACAAAGCAGCAGGAAGTGATGGCTGGCTCTGCCTTGGCAAGAGCATGGCAGGGCGACGTCCAGAGCAGTGCTGCCCCAGTCAGGAGCGAGCAGGTGCTGACACCTACCCCGGGGGCTTTCTGCAGGAGGGCGTGGATGGCACTGGCTCGGCCGGGGACCTGGATTGGGTTTGCAGTCTGGGGCGGGACAGAGAGAGGAGCGTGTGACCAAGAGGAGGCCCCACCTAGGCAACCACTACACCTCTGTCCAGGGTCTGCCGAGGCACAGGGCATCCATGCAGGGATTGCACACAGCAGAGGCCAAGGCTGGGTCCGCGACCCTTGTGCCCAGTGTCCTGGCTCTGCTGGCTCCTTTTCTCCTGGGGAAAGTGGTAGCTGCCCACTCTGTACCCAACATCCTCTGCCGGTGCAGGGTGGGGCCCCAGCCCCTCTGTCCCTTGGGACTGGGCCCTAGGGGCCCTTTCTGCCCATGTGACCATGCTACCAGCTCAGGGGCTCTGTAGAGTTGGGGGCCCAGGACAGGTCTGGGCCGCCTCATGCATAGGCCAGCTGGGAGCAGCAGGTGGAAGTCACCAGGGCCCTTTCAGGTCCTAGGGTGGACAGTGGTGTCCCTTCCCCAGTGGTCAGTCTCACCAGACCTTGTGGAACCTGGCTGCCCAAAGGATGGCTCAGAGTGTCCCTGTCCTGGTCAGAGGTGCTTTATAACCTCCTGCTGTGTACACAGCCCATGTCAAACACCTTCTATACCAGGGCTGAAGCCCATAAGCGGTGGGCATGTGCAGGAAGCTCCTTTCTGCAGGTCGCTGCCCCTTGTCAGGAACACCTCTGGTCCAGAACTGTTCTCCCCCAACTCCCACCCTCATCCCCCACGTCCCTGGCCCAGCACGGCTGGTACCTTGGGCTGGAAAGCGCCCTGCAGGGACCCAAAGGGGCTGGCATGTGCAAGCAGGGCAGGCAGCCCCGGGACAGCAGAGGAGAAGGTCGGGAAGAGCTGCAAGAGAAAGAGAGGATGCTGGTCCCCAGAGCTCTCAGCGTGCCCCTGGCCCTTGGCCTGCACACAGGGACTCACGGTGGAATGTCGGAAGTAGGGGCTGTCCAGCTTGGGTGAGAACTTGTCAAACTGCAAGGGAAGGAGGAGAGGTGAGGATTCCCACATCCAGTACCCTCATGGGCCTGGTACCTGTCCCCGCTGGCCAGGTGGGCAGTGGCTAGACCTCTTTGCCTCCTAGGATGGTCAGCCCACAGTGGCTGTGTCCGGGCTCCTGAAGGGCCCAGCAGAGCCCTGGAGAAGGCACAAAACTGTTTAGGGGCAAGTAGAGGGTACGCCCAGCCTCTGACCATCCGGGACCTGGTCCAGCGAGGCAGCTGCTCCTGAGACAGGGAACACAAGAGCCTCCCTGGGCCCCAGATGCCGAAGGCCAGCATGGATGTGGCTCCTGGAGCAGTCCACATGCACTGGACAGCCAGGACAGTGGTCCATGATGGACCTCAGGTGTGACTTGGGGGATGGGCTCCAGGGGCCAGCAGACAGGCCCAGGCCGAGCAAGGTCTGTCCAGACAGGCAGATAGGCAGAGGGAGATGATGCCCACCCCCCACCCCATGTGCCAGCCTTGTGTGCCTGCCCCCCGCCAACATGTGGGCCTACGCACCGGAGGGGGTGCGGCAGGTGGCATGAGTGGCGCCGGGGGCAGCCCTGGGAAGGGGCCGAATGTGTGTTGGTGCTGGTGTGTGTGCTGGTGAGTGTGCTGGTGAGTGTGCTGGTGGAACTCGGCCCGCAGAAGGGCCCCCGAGCCCAGGGGGGCCGGCCGCTCTGTGCTCTGCACCAGAAACCGCGTGTTCAGCTCTTGCCTGAGCAGCTCCTGATCTACAAGAGAAAAGAGAGAGAGACAGAGAGGCACGTCGGCCACGGGCTCCCGCGGGGCGAGGCGGATAGTCACCTGGCACTTGCGGCTTCGGCAGGCCAGGCCTCGGGGGCCGCTTGCCAGGTGCGGGCCGGGGGGTGGAGGGAAGAGAGGAGCCTGTGACCAAGTACCAATCAGAATCCCCGCATGAGGCTGGCAATACATGATTGGCTGGCTGAGGGAGAGCAACAGGCTGGCATCTGGAGGCGAGAGAGAAGCCGTGAGCTCGCCGCCGTCCCGTCCCATGTGCCCTTCCCGTGGGGACACCGCTGACTCCACTCCACAAAGCCCGTGGAGGCCGGAGGAGGACTCCCTGGGGCCAAGTCCAGGACAGCTGAGGATGCAGCGGCGGGGCCTCTGTCACCTGGACCCTCTACACCCAACCCAGTGCCAAGGAAGGGGCAGGGACAGTGGTGGCCGGGGTCCAGGAGAGCGGGGAGGAAGGGTGTCTGCGGGACCACACCCGACGGGGGCCAGCCGAGCCCCCAGGGTCACCTACCTGCGGGGTGTCCGGGGACCACCAGGCTGCTGGGCAGCGCCGGGGGCAGTGTGGGCGCGGCGCACATGGCCGCAGGGTGCTGGTGCACCTGGGCCCGGAGCGCCAGGTGTGAGGTAGAGAGGTGGGGGCCCGGCCCTGGCGGTGACAGCGACCCGTGCTTCCCCAGGCCCAGCGGGGTGCCGCTGTTTGCGCTGCTGCTCCTGCTGGGGACGCAGGGCTCAGTGCCTCCAGCAGCCGAGGTCCCTGTCCCCACCCGCTGCCCGCCCGGCCCCACCAAGATGGGCCCAGCGCCCCACACTGCCCATCACCTAGGCCTACACGCCACGCCCCCACCCGTAACCACAGCCGACGAGCCCCGCCCCTGTAACTAATGCACTCCAGGCCGGGCGCGAGACCCCTATAGCCCCGCCCCAGCCCCGCCCCGCGTACCTGAGGCCAGTAAGGTGCAGGCCCGAGGGTGCCGCCTGGCCGGGGCCTGCGAACACGCCCAGGGGTGCAGGCTCTCGCGTCTGCGTGGTCTGTGTGGGCAGCGAGCCAAGGGGCTGCGGAGCCGTGGGCGGAGGGGCGTGGCGGAGCAACGCCTCGGTCCTCAGCAGCGGGGTGGCGCGGGCCCCGGGCGGCGCGGCGGGCAGGGTGGCCGCAGGCAGGAAGGGCTCAGTGCTGAGCTCGCGGCTGCGTTCCAGGCCGGACACCTTGGGCGCAGCCCCGACCCTGGCCTCCGATCTTTCCTCCGGCGCTGCGCCTGCAGAAAGGGTGGGCCCAGGGACCATCTCATCTCTTCGACCTCGAGGTCCAGGCCCGCCCACGCTCTTGGCAACTACGGGGCCCCTGGGTCACCCTCATTCCAGATGGGCAAGCAGGCTCAGAGGTCACGTCTTCGGCCCACGGGTAGGGCCTGTGTGGTGCCCTCTTACCAGCTCTCAGCCCCATGGCACAGGTGCCTAGAGGGGGACTGGCTGGTTTCCCACAGGTGGGAAACCTCTCCACCCCAGAACCCCCACTCCCTGCTCTGCTCCCCCGGCCCCAGCTGCATATGCCTCCCTCTCCCTGTGGAGCCCTGGTAGTTGGGGGAAGACTGCTCCCAGGCCGCTACCCATTGTCCTGGGCCACACCCCATTCCCGGGTGACCAGATCCCCTGAGGGTGCTGCTGGTCCCTGTGGAGCCTGAGCCCTGGGAGCTGGCTCCACCGTGCTCACCTGTGTCAGTCGCTGGGGCAAAGAGCTGCTCTGAGCCCACCGACACCTGAGGAGAGAAGAGGTCAGAGACCAGGGCTGGGGTGAGCTGGCCCTCAAAGCCCCCGCCATACCCACAAGTCCCTGGTGGGGCAGAGTCCTGCATGGGTCCCTGCCCCGACCAGCACACTGCACAGGGTTGGGGTCAGCCAGGCAGCAAGGGCAGATGAGGCTGGCAGGCACAAGGCTTGGGCTCACACCCTCTACAGCCAGGTGTGGCACAGCTTTGCTCTGGGTCCGTGTCTGGGCAGGTGACCACTCTGAGGGGCAAGCGCCACGACAGAGCTCCACGACAGAGATGTTTTCATGACACCTAGAGAAACACACATGTGGCCTCGTGTCCACTGTGCTCTGCAGGACCCTGCAGCAGCTCTGGAGAAAGCTCAGTGATGGCAGCCCCAGGCGGATCTTTCTTTTTATTTATTTATTTATTTGGTACCGGGAATCGAACTCAGGACCTTGCGCTTGCCAGGCAGGCGCTTGTGCTGCTGAGCTATATCCCTGGCCCCCAGGGGGATCTTTTCTTCCCGGTCTTTCCCTTTCTGTCAAGCAGCTTCACTGAGGCATGGACTGCATGTGTGCCTCAAAATCTACCCAGAGAACCCCACCCCTAAGGTGATGGTGCTGGGCCCCAGGGAGGTCAAGGCCAGAGGCCTGGTGCATGGATCGGTGTCCTCCATGTACCCTGCCCCCAACACAGCAAGAAGTAGCCTTCTCCAGACACAATCTCTGCAGCCGAGGCCATCCCACACTCTGGACAGTGAGAGCAAGCCCCGACCAGCCTCCAGCACTTTACTCCAGCAGCCCACGCCCCAGGGACACAGTTCACGCACCAAGGGCCACCCACTAAAGCACCGATGTGACTCGGCAACTTAGGGGCCTCCACGAGCCGCACACCCGTCAGCACACCCACAGAGCCTTTTCTGCACCCTGGAGAGAGACCCTGCCGTCCAGCCTCCATCCCGGCCTCCCGCCCTGGGCTGGGTCTGTGTGCTCACGCAGCATTGGGCTGCACGGTCAGCTCTGGCACTGAGCTCCGCCCTGTGGCAGGGAGCCTCCTGGATGGACTTCAAGTACACTGCCCGACGTGGGACAGCACACTGCCTGGGGCGGATGTGCATGTTTGTATGCACATGTCTGCAGGCAGATGCACACTTGCATGTACACACGTGTGCCTATCCATTTTGTTTTTTGTTTTTCTTCCAGTACCAGGAATCGAACTCATGAACTTGCGCTTGCCAGGCTGGCACTGTGCCGCTGAGCTAAATCCCCAGCCCCACCTATCCGTTTTCATACACTCATGTTCACGTGCCTGCGTGTACAGATATAGCGCCATGTGTGATAGGGTGCACTGTGGCTGCGTGTGCAGGGTATTAGGTACACAGAGCTGTGCATGCACCTGTGTCTGTCAGCAAACCTCAGGGAGGGTGCAGAGGATACGTGCCCGGCTGGGGACAGCAGCCACTTCAGGGACGGCTAGGGCTGGGGCTGGGGCTTCAGAGACTCAGCCTCACCTCTCCCGTCTCACAGGAGAGCGAATTCAGCCACTACTCATGTGATTAAACTGTGATAACGAAGGAAGTGCACAGCCTGAGGGAGTGGTGAGGTTTGTGTTGGGTGTGGGCAGTGAGGGACAGTGCTGGGTGTGAGAGGCAAGCGGGACAGTCCTTGCCCAGATCAGAGGAGGGCCCAAAGGCCAGGAAGGGCACCTTGCCCAGGAGCTGTACATGAAGATGCCTGCTGGCCATGCTGTGCCACTCACTCCACCCTGCCCGTGCAGGACAGCTCTCGACAGTCCGCACAGCCCAGTCTGACAGAGGCCAGACTTCTGCTTTGCCCAAGGCTTGGCAGGGGTGGCGGAGGTGCAAGGTGTCTGGCCTCTGGCATCCACCAACAGGCAAAGCAGAGTGCCCAGCTGCACCACGGCCACCTCAGCACGGCAGGAGGGGCTGCTGACATGCATGCACACTGGCCTCCCTTGGGACACCAGGCCCCACACAGCAGGTGTCACTGGCCCACTGTGAAGCCTGCAGCACCCACTGAGAAGGCAGCGCAGGGTGCTGGGCGAAGGCGGTGCACAGCCTATCAAACAGGGCATCTCACAGCAGAAGAGCCACAGTGCAGAGGGAGGCAAGCAGAACCTAAAGGACACCGGGGTCCAGGCAAAGCCTCAGCATCTGGAGGGCACACAGGTGTGTCAGGGGGTCCAATTCACGGTGTGGGAAGCAGCTTTATACTTAGAAAAAGGGAAAGTGAACTAGAAGAGGTGGCCCATACCTGCAGTCTCAGTTACTTGGGAGGCTGAAGCAGGAGGACCTCAGGTTTTTTTGGGGGGTGGTGGTTACTGGGAATCAAACTCAGGTCTTTGCGCTTGCCAGGCAGGCACTGTGCTGCTGAGCTATATCCTTGGCCTAGGACCCCAAGTTTGAGGTTAGGGTTAGCCAGGCCTTGTCTCAAAATAAAAAGCCTGGGATATGGTTCAGTGGTACAACACCCCTGGGTTCTACCCCCGGTACTACACACAGAGAAAGGGAGGTGGAATTTCTGTTTCATCTCCCCTCTCAACCATCCCAGACAGGGCACAGGCACACAGGAAGAACCCCCAGCAGCATGACTGGGCGCTTCCTGCTCCCCTCACACCTGCCTCAGGGCAGGGCACACAGAGCCGCCAGAGGGGCTGGGATCTAGGTGACATGGAAGGGACTGTTTTCTGTTCTTGGACTGCAAGACTGCTGGGCACGGAGCATGCTCAACAGAGGGGCAGGGGGGGACCCTCCTGCTGCCCACCCTCAGGACCCTAGCACCCTGGACATCCATCCTCCAGCATAGGCCCCTGGCTCCCAACCTTACCAGTGGTTCCTGTGGGTGAGGAGTCTGCCTGGCCAGGGTGGGTGAGCTACCTGCAGCTCTGAAGTCAGGGTGTGCAAGCCCCGCTTCAGGGAGGGGTTTCTGCTCAGAGCAGCTCAGCTCCTGGCCCTTTCAGGGGTTTCCACTTAGTGCCACCAAAGCCTTGGAGTCCCTGAGTCACCTCACACACAGGAGAGGGTGTCCCTCCCTGGTCCTCCGCCACATGGCACCCAGAGGCAGGGATGCTCCAGGAACCAGACAGCTGTGCACAAGGACCTTCCTTGTGGCCCTGAGCGGGGTGCAGTCACCTCCGCTGTGGACCAGGCTGAGTGCCCCGGTGTCAGCTCCTGTTTCCTCTGTGCCCCTCTGGTTTGTGTCTCTTACATCCCTAGAACCAAGTCAGAGCAGGGTGCCCACTGAGAACCTCCTAGGGCCTGCACGGCTCCTGGCTGCACAGACTCTGGGTGCCCTGACCCCACGACGGGCTCTGGCACTCAGGGCTGTTGTGGTCTCTGCTGGGGCCTGGACCCACCCCTCCTGCACTGGAGGGTGCCTACCCCTTCCTCATCCCGGCTGCCTCCTCCACAGCTGGGCAGCAGCCCCGGGAGGGTGGGAGGTCAGTGGGGCGTGGGGGCCAGCTGGGTGGCAGCTGCATCTGCTAATGAGCCCGGCAGGGGGTGGTCTCATTGTCTGGCAGGGGTTCTGGGCTGTAGTACAGCACTGACTACTCCAGCGCCTCAGAGTCCCAGCACACACAGCCGCTGGAGGAGCAGCGTGGGGCCAGGGAGCAGGGCCGGGGAGAGGAAGCCGGGGCCAGCAGGACTGCAGCCCCGCCCGCCGGAACAGAAAGCCGCGAGTGGGGCGGGGGTGAGCACAGTCCTGGCCACGTGCAGGAGCGCTGTGGGCTCCGAGGCTCCGTCCCCCTCTCCAGCACCCACACAGAGGACCCAAGTTCAACTTCTCGGGTGGAGCATGGGCGCCCTGTATTCGCCCCAGAATACAGGGGGGCCGAGAGGGGTAGAGGCACAGGTACTGCCAGAGTCCCACACCGGGTGTCCCGTGGCCCCGCTCCCAAACCCACCCTACGAAGAGCCGGCGCCCAGGTCCTGGTCCCCGCAGGCGTCCCGGGCAGGACCCTGGGTCACCCCGTCGCCGGCACAGACGCGCGCCCCTGCCCTGCCGGACCAGCCCGGCAACTTCCCAGCCTTGGCCGCCGCCAGGACCCCACGCAAAGGAGGGCTCTAACATTTCGTCTTCGAAGCCCTGACCGCGGCGGCCCCGCCCGGAACAAAGAACTCAACTCCGCAGGTGAGCGCCGCGCGGGGCGCAGACAAAGGCGCAGCTCCCCCGGTTCCCGCCCCGGCCCCGAAACCCGCTCCCCGCCGGGTCCGAGCGCACCGACCTCGGGGGCGCCGGGTCCCGCCGCTCGCCGTGATCGCAGCGCCTGCTCAGCCTGGCCCGGCCCG
>NW_004955482.1:454265-501016 GCF_000276665.1 Chinchilla lanigera
GGATGCGCAGGCCGCGACACCGCCCTCCAGGTGCAACCCAGGGCGGCACTCCGCGATCCCCAGGGCAACAAGACAGGACGACTGCTACGCCTGCTGGGTGGGAAACTAAACCCTTTCTTCTGAGTTACTTACCAAATACATAAACTCTCATTACCAACGCAAAACACAAAACCACTCCCCGAAGTCCTGCTGTTTCCTGCTCAGCGCCGTGCTAGGAGCCGCACCTGGGACCTCGTCTGGCTGCAGGCCCAGGGCTCAGCACGGATGTGCTCCTTCTCCAGGCGGGGTGCAGGGCCTCTGCAGTGGGCCAGGCCGACCTGGGCGAGACTCTGCTTGCCAAGGTTGGCTGCAGGGAGTGTCCTGAGAGAGAGAAGGCCCAGGGCCAGGTCCACCTTGGGGCTGCACTCTGCCTGGCTCAGGGCTGACTCTGGCCCAGAGGGCTTGCCAGTGTTCCTCCCAGAGATGAGAGACCAGGACATTGAGGCCTGCAGCTGCAACCCTCTTAGCTGTGAGAGGGAAGGCAGCCCCATCCCACAGGAACTTGGGTTCCACAAGCCCTGTTGGGGGAGCAGGAAGCAGCTTGGGGAGATGCAGGGGGATCACAGATCACAGACTCCAGGACTTGAGATGCCGGGACACACCTCATCTGGCTGCCAGGCCCTGGCAAGGTCTCCACACCGTAGTGCTCCTCCTGAGGCCCTGAGTACCTGCACATCCACCCAACAGAGAAGCGGACAACTTTTGCACACCTGAATCTCATTTTCCACTGTTTCTCCTGTGAGGGTGACAGGCCAAAGGGCTTTAAAGCATAGCCAGGAGGGGCCACGGAGCCCCACCATGGTCCTCATCTTGGGCAAAATTAGACTTGGAAAACTAGGGGCCAGTCCTTCACTTTGTTTAGAAGAGAAAGTAGCTGTGATATGAGAGATTTAATGAGGTTGGAAACAGAAAGAAATGGATTGGGACTTGATTATCAAGAGAAATAAAGACAACTGCTGAGAGTGCACTGACCTTAGAGATCAGGCTTCCAAACTGAATATATAACCCACTTAAGGACTTGATGGTGTTCAGAGCCACACTTACCGACAACGGCTCTGCCACCAACTGTACGGCTCTGTGCGGGTGCCTCTCTAAGGCTTCCTGCAGGGGCTCCTCCCAGTCTGGGGGCCCTGGGGGTGCACAGGGTCCTCCTGGTCATGCCATCCCAAATGCCCTGGGGCATGCTACGATCCACTCAGTTGCAGCTAGCAGCTGGGTGGGCACCTGGGTGTCAGTACTGTGCCAAGGCCACAGACAGGGCACAGCCACAGCCTGGGGGTGCAGAAGCCATACTACAGGGACTAACTGTAAGATGTGACGGTGACAGCTGTCATGCAAGACCTGGAGGACACTGTGTCATGTACACAGGGTCCTGTGTACCCTGCTGCCTTTGTCCTGTGCAGCAGTGTGGTTCTGCCCAGGTCCGGGGCTGTGGCCCCTGGGCTGGTGGAGGCCAGGCACTGTGGGGCAGGCAGCAGCCCTGGCTTGAGGGGAGCTGTGCATTGTGGAGTCCAGTGCTGAGGGAAGCAAGGCTACGTCACCTAGAACTGCTGACCACAGAGCAAGTGTGACACTGGAGGCCACTTGTGGCCCATGCCTCCCAGCTGACCTCCCTGCTACTTCTGCAGAGCAGCTACGAGATCCAACGAAGGAGCAAGCCTGGGACCCCGACTGGGATGGGTGCAGGACTGTGCTCTGGGGAGAGGAGTGGCTGGACGCTGGCCCAAGGGCCTTTGAGGCCACTCTAGGGCCACAGAGTCCCCCACCTAGTGCTGCGCATGGTAGAAAAGGCAGGGTGGCCTGTGGCCCCAAACCAACATCCACCCAAACCTAGACTGTGGTCTTGTTTGGAAAAGGCTCTTTGTAGATGTAATCAAGTTGAGGAGACCAGTGTCCGGGGTTATCCAGCCAAGGCACCCTGGAGCCACCAGGAGCTGGACCCCACTCCCCAGCCTCAGAGGGACATGGCTTGGAGCACCCAGGGCTGGGACTTCCGATGCTCAGGATGCCCAGCTTGGTAGTGTGTCACAGCGGCCGCAGGGCACGGACAGCGGCACTGTTGCTAGAGAAGCTGCGGCCGGGGATATAGCTCAGCGGCACAGCGCCTGCCTGGCAAGCGCAAGGTCATGAGTTTGATTCCCAGTACCGGAAAAAAAACCAAAAAAACCAAAAAAACCGGAGAAGCTGAGGCTCTCGCCACAGGGAAGTGGCTGCCACGCTCCTATGTCCTGCGCCTGTCTTTAAGGTGTGCAAGATGCTGAGCCGCAACGGGAAGTCACTCTGTCCACTGTGCGCTAGCGACGCCCACCGAGAAAGGAGGCAGGCGGGAAAGTGTGACAGCCCAAGTCACCTCCCACGGCCCCCAGGTGCGGCTGGGTCTGGCTCAGCTTCAAGAGCCAGGTGCTGAGAGCACAGAAAGTCAGGCTCGGCTACTACCTTGGACACGCTCGGCCAGCCTGTGCCAGGCCTGTGCTCCCCTAGTCTGGGTCCTTCTCTCCCACCCTCTCCCAGGAGGCGACACCCTGGAGCCGGCTTGTGGTGGCCCTGTGGCCACAGCTGTGGGAGTGCTGAGGCTCCAAACCCTTCCTCTGAACCTTGGGGCTTCCCACCCACCCTAGCTCTTCCTCTGTCACAGGGAGTGACAACGTGGGGTTGGGGACTCGGAATCCCACAGGGGAAGCCAGAACCTTCCTGTCAGGGAGCAGATGGGGGTGGTGTGCGCTGGGCCCGCACTTGCTGTCCCGTCCCATCGGGCACCGACAGGGCCCGGTGCTCCTCAGCAGTCCCTGCAGCTCAGCCCTCTGCAGACCTGCACTGGGCCTGGGTCATGGGGCTGGGTACTATGGCCAGTGGACCCTCTGGGCAGACGGGAGTGGACCTCTTGGGGATAAGCGCCAGGCCAGAGACAGCCTTGTTAGGAGACAAGGGCCACGTGGTGGGGGCCAGGCTCAGCACCTGTTCATTAGGCAGCTGTGCTGCAAGGGTGGAGAGAAGCCCCACATGGGGCCCAGTGGCCTCCTGTGCTCTGTGTGTTGGGATGCTTCAGTTCTCTGGGCCTCAGCCATAGGAGGTGCTCAATTAATACCAGCTACTATTACACACGTTTGGAGATTGGGGCCAGGGCCCCTCCCAGGACACCCCTTACTTTGAGGGGGCTCCCAAGGTATCTGTCCAGGGGAAATTGTGACTTGCACCCACCTGGCCTTCCCCATCCCTGCCCACCAGGGCCACGACTGCAGTGCCAGCTGGGTGCCATGGGGGGCGTCCCCTGGGCTCCAGGCACCAGGCCCCTGAGCTGATGCCCAGGACACTGCTTACCCACTTGACCTCCCCATTCCATGGACCCCACCTCTCCTCCCATGGGGACCCCTTCAGGTGCCTGGGGGTGGGCAGTGGCAGGAGTCACCCTGGGGCTATCTGAGCCTGAGCTCAGAGGCCCTGTGCCAGTGCCCAGGACAAAGGCAGCGAGAGGGCAATGGCTTCAGCTCTGTCATCCCACAAGGCCCCCATGACGTTGTCCCCATGCGGTCACCCCAGGAGTCTATCCCTGTGCAATGTCCCCTAGGGGAGGGGGCCTGGCCCATCCTCACGGGGAAGGGTGGGGCCCTCCAGGATGCAGAGGAAGGTGCCCGAGGCAATGTTACACACAGAGGAGCCTCACAAGCAGCAGGAACGGAAGTGGCTGGGCCACTCCCTGTGGGGCGGCCAGGGAGAGCAGGGGGTGGGGCGCTGAGAGCCTACTGGCAGGCTGGGGCTCTCCTCTAGCCCTGCAGTGGGCGGTCGCCTGGGGGAAGAGGGCACATGGTGGGAGGCCCTGGCCCTGGGTGCCGCATCCACCATCTGTGTCTCTGTGTGGCCTGTGCAGTTCTCAGGAACAGGAGACTTGGAGGTGGCCCTCTGAGCCCTGCCTTAGAGAGGAGGAAATCGGGTCCACAGCCCCCAGAAGCAGGGTACCACGGGGAGTCAGGGCTGCTGCAGGCCCTCAGCTGGCTGGCATCGACACATGGCTGGCTGTGCACACCCACTCTGGGTGCCCTGATCCTCATGCCAGCCCCACAGTGACCCCTCTCTACATAGGACCTGAGACTAAAGGTCTCCAGAATGGTGGTGCTACTATCCCACAGCAAGACCTGGGAAAGGTCCCCTGGGAGTCCTTCAAGGGCCACCTGTCCCAAGCCTGGCTGAGCATGGGTGCCTCCTGCGAGTGTCCAGACTGCGGGCAGACAGTGCTCTTGGAGGCAACGATGGCCATAGGCAGTTGGGGAGGCCACCTGGTTAGGCATTAGGCGACAGCCCAGGCCCCGGCTGCTGAAGGAACTCCACACTATTTCCCCCCATATTTTTCCAATAAAGAAGCAGTTAGACACCAACCGCAGCCTTAGGGAGGTTAGGGAGGGGCCACCTGGTGGCATCCTGCACCAGTTGGCAGCACGCCTGGCCTCTGGCAGCTGCAGAGGAGTGAGGCAGGCAGTGAGGGAGGGTCCCTACTGGCCTGTCTGCAGCCTGTCCCCACAAAGCCCATGTCCACTGCAGTAGCCCCAGGTTAGCTGGGCTGGCAAGGCCAGAGCCCAGAGGTTGAGAGGAGACACACGAAACAGACTATCCACGGGGTGAGCCCTGTGCTGCCCTGGCCACCCACCCAGCATCCTCTCTTGTGGCAACACCACCCCAGGCCAGCTGTGGCCTGGTGCACAGAGTTTCTGTAGCTTTCCTATTACCTGCCAACCACGTTTTCAGCCACTGTGCATCACTATTCTCTCAGCGACTTCCAGGCCATCTTGTGCTGGGGTGGGGACACCAGTGGTGCAAGCCATGTGTGTGTGGACGGGTGTCCCAGGGTCCTGAGGGCTGGGTGGCCTGGGCTGCTCAGAGTCCAGGCTGTCCCATGGCTGCTGAGGACTCCTCCTCCCCATTTCTGACAACTACATCCACAGGAGCTGCCCCTCAGAGGTGCCCAGAGACCATACCTCCTCCCTGGTTCACGCCTCGGGCCGGGCAAGGGCCCCGAACAGTTGTACCCACAGCTAAAGTTCCACAGCCTGGAACACAGCTTGCTAGAGGGAACCAGGCACCTGAGGAATGGGCATTGTTGCCACAACTGGGGTGAGATGTGGTCAGGAAGGCAGAGAGGACTGGGGCACCAAACAGCCTGTGTGCGCTCCAGGCTCTCCGGACCTTCCATCACTTCTCCATGCCTGAGCTGTGGAGTCCTCACCAGCCTCTGGCCTCTGGCTCTGGTCTGCCTGGGGTGCCATGCCTCTGAACAAACCCCAGCAGCACAGAGCCCTGGCGCTCGCAGGAAGGGCAAGCCTGGGCTAATGAGGACAGGGAAAGACCGGGCCAACGCCAATCTAGGGAAACAGAGGGGGAGAGTCGGCTAACACAAGGAGCTGAGCCTGGGCCGGCAGGAGGCCTGTGCCTGCCCCTCGGGGCTTTCTGAGGCTCCTGCTGTGCAGCTCTGAGGACCTGGCCTCAATTCACCTGCTCTGCTCCCACTCTGGCCCTCAAGCAAGGCAACTCGGACCACCCCATCCCTGGCCCTCAGTGTGAGGACACTGAGGCAAGACACAGGAGCAGCCAGGGCTGCTCTTTCCTACCACTTCTGTTGCTGCTGAGCCTGATACAGTGTGCCTCACGTGTGGCCATGGCCCAGGGCACTGTGCGCACCCCGGCCCGACCCTAGGCACTGGCCTGCAGGGGAAGGCCTCCGGATGTGAGCTCCCAGTGGGGGTCCCCGCCCAACCCACAGAGGCTGTGCTGCCCTTGTCGGCCACGCCAGGAGTTGCACCTGCCGTGGGGCGGTGCTGCAGCCCTGTGGCACTGAGGCCCAGCCTGCCAGCCTGGCGACTGGAGTCAGCTCACTGTTGGAGCGCAGACAGGTGGCAACAGGGTGGCCTCTGTCCCTTTGTCCATGTCACCCTCCTCTGAGACAGGAGGGGAGCGGGAGCGGCCCCCACCCCACCCGTTTTTGTTTCCCCTGAACACTGCTTTAGGAGCCGCTGGTTCAGCACCTGCTCTGGGGCAGTGAGCAGCACTGGCACCTGCACGTTCTCTCCACCCAGCGGTGGCCCACCACACGTGTGGGCCTATGAGCAAGGGGCGTGCAAGCTCCTGGGCACACAACCATCTTCAAGACAGCCTGGGCCATGGCACCCACAGAAGCAGCACTGCCCCAGGAGGCCTGGGCTTTGGGGTTGACCCACCACTGGGTCACCCTGCTCAGGAAAGCTGCCCCCTTACCCTCCTCACTGTCCCTGCCATGGTCTGCCCTGAGTTCCTGCTGGACTGAGTGCTTGCCCAGGGCCCAGGGTGGGGCCATGAGCAGGACTGTGCAGGAGCCCAAGTCAACTGGCACGTGACCATGGGCAGGTCCTTACCCCTGGCCACAAGAGCTAGCCCGCTGCTGCTCTGCAGGGTGCTAGGACCTCAAAGAAGGCCCAGGAGGCCAGAGGGGACCTGAGGGGACCCACGATGAGTGCTGGTTAATAGGACTTGGTTTCTCAGGAGAAGGTGACTGTCACACGGTCTCCCGGTGCCGGCTGCCTGTAGCCCCAGCCTAAGAGCCCGGACCTGTGCTGCCTGCCAGGCTCTGCTGGCCCAGGGCACCCTCCATCGAGGGCTTCCATGCCCACCAGCTCCAAGCCCATGAGGCTGATGCTCCCATAGCACAGGCCCCCATGCCCAGTGTCCAGGGCCCACCCCTGCCTGGGTCAGGAGGAGGTTGGAGGCAGCTGGGCTTACCTTGTCATCCATGCCACTCTCGCTGTCACACTGTGGGGACAGAGAAAAGGAAGTGAGTCAGGGCCCTCCATACTCCAGGAGGACAGGGTGGCAGGGCTGAGGGCAGCAGTTGGGGCTGAAGCTGAACAGGGCCACTTAGGCCAACTCGTCTAGAGTGGACAAGGCCCCAAGCCCAGGGCCAGCCCTGCAGCAAGGGAGAGAGAGACACACACACAGAGAGAGGGACAGAGAGAGAAACAGCACGGCAGCAGCCAGCACCACGCGGAGCAGAGGGCCAGACTGGCTGGATTGAGGCGCCAGGCCTGGAGCAGTGCAGGTGCCTCCCATGCCAGGCGAGGCATGGCCCTGTGGCCTCGCAGCCCTGCGGAGAGCTCTGAGCAGAGGCCCTGCCGTGCAAAGGGCCCTGGTTCAGTGCAGGGTTCACAGCAACTGTCCCATACCCAGACGGACGGCCCAGGGAAGAACAGTGGGGCCACGTGGCTTGTGACCTGGGCAGATATGCCACCATTCAGCCCTGGGAGCCCATGTTCCCTCTCCTGGCCTGCAACCTGGGGACATCGTGGAGGCTGTGGTATCCAGCTCCTCCAGGAGGGAGGGTGAGGACCCGCCTGACCCGAGTGCAGGGTGCTCAGGAGGAACCAGGGCTGGTGGGGACCGAGTATTCGTTCAGCCTCAACGCAAGATCATGACAGTCAAGAAGACAAATGTCAGTCTTCCAGCTTCATGGAACTGAGCTCTGGAAGAATGCATGGCTTGAGAACAACGCAGTTTCCCCTAGAAGAGTAAAAAGAGGAGCCCCTTTCCTAGCAAATGGTGACTGTGATGCATTCCTGGTGGCGGAGCTGTCCTGCCAGAGACAAATCTTCCAGGCACTTGGGAGGGTGATCGGCCCCAGGCAGACGTGGGCCAGGTGGGTTTTACAGGTTGTGCTTGCCTTGATTAACACAGGTGATCAAATCATACTGCCTTTCACCAGGCCCCAGGCTGATGGCTGTACCATCCGCAATGACAGCTCACAGAGGAGATAAAACGCTTCATCAGCCACTCACCGTGCACGAAAGAGCACTCCAGTTGGGTGAAGGGTGTGGAGGTGGCTCGAGCAGCCTGCTGGGCGGCTGGGATGGGCATGCGGACCCTTAGAGGCCAGCAGGCTTCACACCAAAGCTTGACAGACCATCTGCCCCATGGGCCTGATCAGCCCCAAGATGGACATACTGTCCCCCGCAGAGGACGCTGTGGCTTCTCTTGGCTGCATGGCTTGGGCAAGCCCCACCCAGGCCCCAATCTTGTTCTCCCAGTGAGAGGTAACAGGAAGTGCTGTCTCCCGTGCCCTGCCTAGCAGGTCTATGCCCTCTCCACTCAGGTATGCTGCCCCTGAGGCTGAGCGCCCCGTCAAGAGGTGGGTAGGGCCTGGCATGGGGCGTGCGGGCAGGAAGAAAGGTCCTCCAGCCAGCTGTTGGGAGGACAAGGACCTGGACTGGGGGGCTGGCAAGATGCCAGAGCTTGTGAGGGAAGAAGGAAGGTGAGGCAGCAGGGAGGGCACGAGGCTGGACAGGTGAGGGTGCAGGAGCTGTGGACGTCTGGGTGTGTGCATGGGGGGGCAAGTCAGGTGCTGTGACGGCCCTGAGGAGGGTCTTCTGTTGCTGGCAGGGACAAGAAGAAGAGTAGGTAATGGCCTGTGAGAGGGAGATGGCGGGAGCCTGGCATACGCCTGGGAGATGGTCAGCGTGCCCTCTGCTCCTGCAGCCTGGGCCTCATCCCACTTACTGGCACTGAGAACCACTGCACTGACAGGGTGTGGAACCGGCCTCCCAGGGCTGCCTGTCAATCAGGGCCATGCAGACACATCCACAGCCAGGGGCCACTGACCACCTGCTGAGCCTGTCCTTGGCTCTGTCCCCAGGACCCCATAGGCTGGAGAGCACAGCCCACATAGACCCAACCCAGGACAGTTACCACTTTCCTGCAGCCCCAGGGCTGGCCTGGCAGGGCTGGGCAGTGAGGCCCAAGGAAGGCAGTTGCATGTGTCCATTATCTAGCAATGGGGGCCTCCTGTGGGCCCAGGAGGGTGACCTCCCAGACCCTGTCATTATCATACAACATGCTGTGGTCGGTGCCCTGGGGAGGGCCGTCAGTGAATTGAAGTTGCTGAGTCCTGTAGAGTTAAGGCTTAACTGCAGTGGAGCTGGGATTGAGTGAGGTGATTAATCAGAGCAAGGACAGAGCAAGAGCCACATCTGCCTCTTGGGAGCTGTCTGAGTGAGGTGACCTTTGTGGGCTGGGACTGGGTTCTGCAGCTTGATGTGGGCATGGACAGTCCTCATGCTCAACAAGAGGGCGTGGATGGCCAAGCCCAGGACACAGGCTCCAGAGCAGACCCTGCTGTGAAGCTGCACTCACATCTAAGCTGTGCAACCTTGGGGAAGTGCCCTGACTCCTCTGCACCTCAGTTTATGCTTCTGGAAAACAGGAACAACAATCTATCTACAGGGTTGTTACGTACCTTAAGTGGGCGAATACACACAAAACTCTCCACTAGTGTTGGGTGCACAGTCCAAGACATGTGTGCGATGATATCATCAGCATCATGACATCTCCGTCACCACCATCTTCACCATCACCACCACCAATACCTTCATTGTCACCACCACCTTCACTGTCACCATCATCTTCACCATCACCACTACCATCACTATCACCATCACCACCATCACCACCATCACACCAAGACAGGCAGAGCCAGCATGGCAGTCAGGCAGCCACAGAAACTGCCTTTTTCTTCTCAGCATGAACCCTAATTACTGCTCACGGCTCCTCCATGTGCTTGTGCTTTTGGGAGGCTGCCTACCTCCCATGGCTCAGGCAAAGGCATGCAAATTCATGACTTTTCTACCAGGGTCGGTCGACGGCTCGCAGGTCCTGTAACTCACCACCAGACATACCTGCAGGGACACTGCTGGCCCCAGAGCCCACCATGCACGGGTCTCTATGTGGGTTGGGGCGCAAAGACAGTCCTGGTGGTGCGGTAGCCTGGCTCTTACCTGACCCTCTTCACTGGCCAAATGAACTCTCAACGACACTGCCACCTCACAGGCCCCACAGCTGCACACGACATATGACAGAAGCACTGGGAACACTGGGCATTGAGGACCCATGGCCATGGTAAGCATGACGAAGGGGTCAGCCCTGGCCAGGATGGGGCAGCAGGGCCAAGCTGCAGGGGCCTTCAGTGCCTGGCACACAGCCTACAGTGTGCACATGTGGGAGCCATCTGCTCTTGGGCCCCTGGTGTATGGCCACATGTCCTCGATGTGCTGGTACCAAGCCATGCACAAGCTCAGGGCCTCCTACCCATGGTGCCTCCCCCCTCGGAGTGCTGACTGGTCCTGCCACATGCTCAGGAGGACTGTGTTGGGAACACAGAGAACATGCGGTGACTCAACCACTGGACCCCATGTCCTGGGCCTCCAGCTTCCAAATGGGTCTGGTGGGAGCAGCCTTGGGAAGTGCAGGGACAGGGAGTGGGTGAGGGCTGCCATTCCCAGACCCCTCTCCTCCCTGTCCTTCCTTTGTGCCAGCTGCTTGTGTGGGGTGCATTTCACTAAGCTGTTCTACCGAACACGGAGCTGAGTGCCTGTGTGGGGCAGCCTGCCTGGGAGAAGGTGACACTGCTGTGACAACTGGACACGTGACAGTCTCTCATGTGGTGTCCATTGAGGCTGTGTCCACCCTTTACACCTCACTTAGTCGTGTGAATTAGCTGTTGTGCTTCCCTGTCCTTGAAGGCCAGACACTCACGGAGTGCCGGACCAAAGGGGCCAATGGTGCCATGGGGCGGCCCAGGGAAAGGGTGGCCTGCTGCCACCCTGAGAATTCTTGCCTGTCTCATCCTCCCCTTAGGCTAGTGGCTGATGGACACCACTATGAGGCAGCTCTGAGCAGGACTTATATTAACCAACTGGCTTTCCATGTTTACTTGTGAGTCACCTCAAAGGACAGGACAAGGCCACAGCTGAGGACATTTGGCTCCAACCCCAATTAAGTACAAGGAGACTGCAGCTGCAGCATCTCACTCCTGCAGTGAAGGCCTTCCTGGAGTTAACTTAGTTCTCCTAAATTAATGTAAGTATTACTTGGAGAATTCTGTAATGGGTTTCCCAAGTCCTGCCCAGATTCCTGCATTTTCTTTGGTATCCCCCTCCTTTATTTGAAAACCTAATAACTACAAGCAGCCCAGGGAAGTTTGGGTCTTAACCTGGAGAATCTTAAATTTTGTAAGAGAGTTGGAACCTTCTGGAGCTCTATAATCATTTCAATTGTTACATTTATTTAAGCCTTCAAGGTCCACTCATTGGGGAGATTGTAGGCCTGATCAGCCCGCAATAACTAAGGGATATTATAACCTAGTAAGTGGCCATCCAGGGCAGGGCCCAGGTGGCTACAGGGCCCAGTGGGTCCGAATGTTCACATGCCAGCTGGAGTCAGGCTCTGCCTGGTGGTACCGGGGAGGCTGGGGACAGTGGGCAAGTGTGCCTGTCTGGTTACTCAGGGGGAAACGAAAGCACAGAGTCAGAGCTCTGGGGTGGCTGGGTGGGAGGTCCCAGCTCCACAGTCCAGGAGCACCCTCCCCACTGCACCTGATTGATTATTCAGGAAAACTACCTCAAAATCTCACTCTTCTTTACTCAGCTAATTCCCATTTTATGAGTGTTTAGGCTTTAGTGTAAAACAAAGCGCTAATTACCCAATTAACAAGCAATTAAATGACTACATCCCAACTGCCCATGGGCAAACCAATGGAGAGGCCTGTACCTCTCAAACCGGGGACCCAGGCTGAGCCCCCAACATGGCCAGTGCTGTGCAGGACAGCTGGTCGAGGCCGCTGTTCCTGGCCCCCTCCCACCCCCATGGGCCTCAGCAGCCGCCCATCTGTCACGTCTGCAGCCTGGTTCAACTGCTGCATGATGGACCCTCTCCCAGTCACAGACTGTAACACAACACTCACTGAACCTCGGGATAAGGGCAGTTGCGCGGGGCCAGGACTGTGCTGGAGGGTGTCCGGCTGTAGCAGACTGTCTGGGGACAGTCTTACTAGGAGTGCTGCCACCCACTCAGTTCCTGAACATCCTGTCCACGTCCCAGCTGAGAACCTGCCGAGTATTAACTGCTGATCCTGGAGCCCAGTTCTGCTCAGAAACATAATCACTTTGCGCTTGCTGACTGCAACAGCAAGGGGTGTCTGGACAGCACCCAGGGGGGGCTTTTCTAGTTCACCCAGACTCCAGTTTGCCAGCACACGAGGGCTGGTGGTGTCACAAACCCCTTGGGCCTCTGCTCCAGGGCTCTGCATTTGTGGCACACTCGCTGCACTCTGCCTTTTGCACTCACTCATACTGCATGCAGGTCTCTCCTTGGAACTGCCTTTCTCATTGCCCTCATAGGGGCAAACGCCTGTCTATTCTGTCACTGCCATGCAACCTGGGGTCCCAACCTGCAGGGAAGGCATCATCATGTGTATGCAGCACAAGCACAGGCTCCTGCCCCCTCTGGTCTCCCAGCTCTGTCCCTTCCTCCAAGGATGGTCTGCAGGTGCCTGAGGATCCACCTTGTGCCCAGCCCCTTCCTCCACCGCCCTCAATGCAGTGGGAGTCACACACACGTGCCCAGCCCCTTCCTCCACCGCCCTCAATGCAGTGGGAGTACACAGCTGCATACATGCATGCAGTCACGGGCACACATAAGCAGGGACACATACATGCATGCAGGCACACATACATGCATGCAGTCACGGGCACACATGTGCACCCTGCCACACAGATGTACACGGGCATGCAGCCGTCTGCACACACACCTGTATCTGCTCGCACTTGTACATGGTTTCAGGTGAGCTCCTTCCTGTCCTCCAGATCTTGGGTCACTTGTCACCTTGGGTGGCCACTCATCTGAGCGATGAAGCCCTCCAATGCCCACCTCTCCTCCTCCCCTCTGCCCTGGGGCAGGCTCATCTTGCATCTGCTCCTCACCTCCCTCCTCTCCTTCTCCTGGAAATCCGGCTGTTCACATCCTGCAGTCTCCTGAGCCCCCAGGTGTCCCTCTTCCTCCCTCTGTCTCCTCTCTTGCAGGAAGAATTAACGGCGGTGACGGAACGAATGAAAGATGGCCCGGCCGGCTGTGGCACACGCTGACCTTTCTGAGCTGTCTGTATGCATGTATTCTTGTGTTGTCAGATGCAAAGCACTAACTGCCTCATGAATTATTTATCAACACAAAGTCTTAACCAGAAACGCTGTTAACACTAATTCCTAACCTTCGGTGTCACAGCGCAAGCTTGCTCCCAGATAATCAAATTTCCATTTCCCAGGGCACCTAGTCCCCATATGGCCCCCAGCTTGCCCGACCCGTCTCCAGCTGGGCCACCCCTCTGCCCTTCTGCACTTTAGACTGTAGTGGCCCCCAAGGGACAGCACCAGTGGCCCTCACAGTCCTGAGCCTCTGGAGTGCAGGACTCATGGTGGGGTGGGATGGATGCAGGGAATCAGCCCCTGTTGATTATGGGTAGCTGTAGCCCAGAAGGGCCGGCTGGAAGGGGGCACGTTCCCACCCTGGGGACCCCTATCTCCTTGGGATCCAGTGGCCCATCTGCAGAGTCAGGGTACAGGAGCACGACCAGCTCCAGGGCAGGGGCAAGGCTTCTGCTATGCCAATCCAGGGACACAGGTAGCTGTTGCTAGAAACTGTGGTGCCATGGGAGTTTGGGAGCCTGGCCCAGTCAGAGGGAAGTGCGGCAGCCCAAGACATCTCCTAGTCCAAGAGGACTAGGAGCAACACGGAGGTAGTGGCCATGACTAAGGCCATGACCACTGGCACAGCTCTGCATGGCCCCAGGAGCTGCTTTCACACCTGCCTGCAGATACTGCTGTTACTGCCACATGCATGGCATGACATGCTCCAGAGCAAGCGATAAATCAGTGTGGCTGCCTGTGCATGCTGGGGCCCAGGAGGAGCCCAGAAAGCACACCCAGGCACCACCACCAAGACCTGGGTCTCCTTTCGCCCTCCAGCCCTGGGCCGTGCCAACCCGCTTAGGTACTGACAGGGGTGGGGCAACCAACTACCCCACACCCCACCATGATATACCTGTCCCACTGTCCTACTGGGCAGGCTGAGGAAGGCCTGGAGGCTGTGGGCGGGGGGGAAAAGCCACTTGGGGCAGAAGAGTCACTGGAGGATGGAGCCAGGTTGAAATACAAAGGGAGGGCAGAGTGCAGGCAGCCTGGGGCGGCGGGGGGAGGGGGAAAGCAGTGGGGAGCCCCAGGGAATAGTGGCTACAAGGACATGGGCCAGGTAAGCCAGGGTGGCTTAGATGCCTTTGGGCTCAAGGAAGGGTGGGACAGAGTCCTGTGTGCAGCCCAGGCTCCACCACACCCTCACACTGTCAGTGTCCTGCATGTGAGGCCTCTGCCCTGCACATGGGCCATACACCTGTGACTGTGTGCGTCCTTGCTGCAGACCCCATTAGCTCCCGGGGTCAGGGTAACCCGAGGCCTCAGCCACACCTCAGCCACCGGCACTGAGCATGGAGCGTGTGCGCCATGCCTGGGGACTGTGTGAGGTGGAGGCACTCAGGCTTGGGCCCAGCTGGAGCTCCATGGTGGCCCTGTTTGTGAGAGACATGGAGGCTGGAGCCCTGAAAGCCCAGTTGGCCCCCAGGCCTTGAGCCTCATGGCTAGTGAAGCCACCATCCTCCACCCTGGACCCTGTGGCCCTCCATGCCAGCTGGGAGCAGCTCTTCTAGAACACCCTGTGTCCCAGTGGGAAGATGGCTATAGCTCAGCAGGGCTGTGCCATCACCAAATTAGGACAACTCTCTGACCAACAGGGCATAGGCTGTGCTGGGGCTGTGCTTCTGGACAAGAGCTGCCACAAACAGGCAGCATTAGGGACCCACAGGGATGAAGCCTGGTGACTTCAACCCACCTTAACATACCATGTGTAAAGCCGGGCCGGCTGACAAGGCCATGGCACTTGGCATAGGCCTTGGCAGGAAGGAAAGGGCTCCCCAACAGGCAGGGCGACACAGCTGTGATGTATGCACACAGATACACAGGGACACGGGACATGGAGGCGTGTACACAGAGAGATACACAGGGACATGCACAGACATAGGAGGCATGCGCATACATGGGGACTTGCAGAGACACATGCACACAAAGTACGCACACAGACACACAGGGACTTGTGGAGACATGAGACGTAGAGCCCTGCACACACTGTATGCACACACAGAAACCCAGAGACAGCTGTGTGGTCCCTCCAGATGAGGCATGTACAGTCCTCATGCAGGCTCTGTCCACAGACACAAATGTGACACAGACATGTATCAACACAGCTTACAAACAGCCAGGTGTGAGCTGTGCAGGCATGGGCGCCCACCCACTCATGCACAACGGTACCCACATGATCAACTGGCACACCCATGCCTAAGGCACTGTGACCCAGTGTTGGCCACAGCCACTCTGCCCTGGCCCAGCCAGGGCTGCCTCTCCTGAGCCCTTTCTGGGCAGGCCACCTCAGTCCTGGGTACAGCCCATCTCTGCCCTGCTCTCAGGCCTTCTAGGAGGGTGGACAATCAGTCCCTGTCTGCTTGGTGCCTGGCTCCACCCTGTGACCATCAGCCTGTGTCCAACTGGCTGGGAAACTGCCCAGGGATGGTGAGGCACACTCTGGGTGGTGGCAGTGTGGCCCTGGGGACTGGATCTGGTCTCCTCCTGTCTGGCACTGTCCCCTGCTCTGCTTCAAGGACACTGTGAACTGAGCAGCTCTTTCCCCAGACCCCTCTGCCACAACAGCTGCCTTGGAGCCAGCTGACCATGGACTGAACCCCTTAGAACATGAGCCGGATCAAAACCCACTTACACTATGGTGTTGGGCATTGTGTCCCCATGACAGCAAAACTGATGGATACACCTGTACCCCACATGGCTTCTGGGCAGAGTTCTATGGGTGGTGACAGCCTGCAGGTATTGGGAAGACACGGCCTACGTTCCCACCTGCACATGGGGCCAGAGCATACCCCAGCTGCCATGGAAGCTGACCATATGCATCAGGGCCAGCACACACCAGGGCTCCAGGAGTGCCTGGGTGCCTACCCAGAAGGGAACCCTGTCAGTTGACCGGCAAGCTGACTACAGGTTGCTTTTAGAAAGCACAGACAAAACAGCATCTGGAGAGAGGACCCGAATAACAAATGGCTCAGGCTCAGAGCAGGGAAACCCGAGCCACAGGGGACCCTTTGTGGACATGCACAGCTCCTCTCTATGCTTCCAGATGTCGCGTAAACCACAAGGCCTGGTGTCTGCTCAAGGACCCGGCACTCCTGCCTAGAGGCACCTGACCCTGGGGACCTGGGGCTCAGGTCCAAACTCTGCAAAGCATCTCCACATGTGACGGCAGCTCTATCTGCGTTCTCCTCAACCCTGCCCACTGCCACACATGGGCAGGCATACCAGGGGCTCCCATGGCCCTGAATGTCCCCAGGCAGCAGGATGTAGGTGTGGGTGGGGGCTGTGGGATACAGAAGCCCAGAGTTTGCCCTGCCTTGCCCTGCCTGGCACTGCTCACAGGCGCCACCCAGGGTGGGACATGGCTGACCCCAGAGGAGGACACAGAGAGGACGAAGTGGCTGCCATTGTCCCAGTCCCACTGCCACATTCCCTCCAAGGGATGCTGGCCGTCGAGGAGGGTCTCAGGTCCTGAAGCACCCTCTGGGAGTGCCCAAGTCACAGGCTCAAGGACACCGCAGCTGGAGCTGAACTGAGGTCAGAGGAGCACTGGCCACTGACCTTCCCCTTGGGGAGGAGGAGGCGGAACAGGGGCTGGCTGCTGCAGGCTCCACTCACAGCTGTCACTCTATGCTGTTCAGTCCCAGCTTCCTCTCCAGTGCCCTGGGATCTGGGGTGTCCCTGCTAGGTCCCCAGGGCAGTTAATGGGTTAATTATGCACCCCATAAAGTTGCTGTGATGTACAGAGTGGCTGACAGCTGGCAGTAAACCTGGGCCTCAGGGACAGGGGCAAGGGCCATAAATCTGCAGAAACCAACAGCTTTACAGAGCTCCAGATTTTATGATGTCATTAACGTCCCTCCTGACACTTAAGGGGAAATAAAATAAGTCAGGAGGAGGGCGCAGGGGCTGCCCCCGAGGGATGCCAGCACATGGCCTTCACCTGACCTGCCTGAGGGTATCACCAGGCAGGGAAGGCCCCAGGCAGCAGCACCTGGAAGCACATGGCTTGCTCCCCAGGGGCCACAAACCCTCCACACATCCCTACATACACACACCCCACTGAGGCCACAGGTGCCACCCTTAGGTCATGGTAAGCACCCCCTCCTGGGACCCAGGGCCTGATGC
The DNA here is from genome assembly GCF_000276665.1 of Chinchilla lanigera. Lineage (NCBI taxonomy): Eukaryota > Metazoa > Chordata > Mammalia > Rodentia > Chinchillidae > Chinchilla > Chinchilla lanigera. The sequence continues at coordinate 471,455 of NW_004955482.1, forward strand.
AGTCCCAGACCAGCGGGTCCCTGAACTGGGTGCTCCCTGTGACCCTGCCCAGGGCACAGCTCCCTCACTGTGCCCCAGCTGCAGGAGCAGAACCAGCCAGGCCTCAGGAGGGAGGACAATGCCAGGTGTTGGGGCCTCCAAGAGAGGGCAGGGGACTTACAGAGTAGCCTTTCCCGGACACTGCTTGCGCCGAGCTCTGTGGGAAGAGGAAGAAGGATAGTCAGTGATGGCCACCCCTGCCACGGGGCCCACCACCCCAGCTGAGGAGTGCCCCACAGGAAAGGAAGCCCAGCTGAGCAGCTTGGTGGGCCAGGAGGGCCTGGAGCTGGGGTGGGCACACTGCCAGGGCACCAGGGGCCTCCTACAGCAGCATGACCCCTCCCTCCCAGCACAGCAGCTCCAGTTGTCCTGCAGGGCTGCCTCCCAGACACCCTGGCCAGTTTGCGCACAACCCCACTGGGCTGGCACTGCTGCAGCCGTCCTTACAGGGATGCAGGAATTCCAAGGCTCAGGCCCCATCCCTGCCTGTGCTTGAAGCATTCCCACCCTCTCTTGCTGTGCCTTTCCTTCCCAGGGTCCACAGGGGAGGAGGAGGTGGACAGTGGACAGAAGGAAGGGCAGGTGAGGGTGACGGCTGGGGCAGCAGCCCTGGGCTCGGTGGGCACTCTTCAGCCATGCCCCAGGCCTGTTTCAGTGGCACTGGGGCCACTTGTTCACTGGCCACTGCAGGAGCTGGTTCAGCTCCTGTACCCCAACCTTGGTCAAATTCCTGGCTGTGCACATCAGGCTGCCCCATCTGACCTGAGCTGGCTGACCCCGAGGGCGCCCCTGCCTGCACAGCCAGCCCCTGAGAGACACAGCCCACCCCGCTGTGGCCCTGGTCAGCCCCAGGGCGGGTTCTGGCAGCAGAGACACCTTCCACATCCAGTGTGCCCCACAACCCTGCTCACAGGGTCCCATAGCTGGGCTCACTGCAGACGAACTCCACCCACAGCCCAAGCACAGGGGACATCTGCAAGGGGACATTTGGCTTCCCACACAGGGTCCTGGTGGCCTGACCATGTCTCCAGGAACTCCTCCTGGGGTTCTAGGGTAAGACCTGGGCACTGGGAGGGCTTGGCAATCATTAACCAGAGCCCCAGGGAATCTGCAACCCCAGGAGGGAATTGAGGCTTCGAGGGCCATCACCCGAGGGCAGCTGTGGGACTCACATCGCTGAGCTGGTCCTGGGAGTGGCTCCTGTGGGAGCTGGTGGCTTCAAGGACACTGTCGTCACCACTGTTCTGGTCACCGCCTCTGGATATGGTGACCTTCACCTGGGGACAGAGAGGGACAGTCTCAGCACAGCCCACCCTTGGCCCTGTGTGCACCAGGCCATCCCTCCCACATTCCCACATCCTGGAGACATCAGACCCAGCCTGGGGACTCCTAGGCAGTGGCCACAGGGTGACCTCAGCTGAGGGTGGTGCTGTGGGAAGGATGGTGGGGGCAGGGCCCTGCCAGCCTTGTGGGCACCCTGGCATAGCGCCTATTCCCACTGCCAGGACATCCTAGTGCAATGGGAGGCCCATGAGGTCTCTGCCCATGCCCACCTTGTCCTGCCAAGCCATACAGGCAGGGCTGGAGTGGATCCCTGTGTATGCCACTTTTCATGTGGAAGTGATTTTAAATCTGCAGATGTGGAGGAAGGGACAGGCACTAGAGGCCTGGCCAGGACAGGCTGGCAGGGACCCCATGCCCATAGCAGCCTCCCTGGGTACTATGGGGATGCCTGCTGCCCAAGCAGGGATGTTCTCACACTGGGGTCACAGTTCTCGGCCAGCATGCAGGATAATGCAGGGACACTTCCAGGCTGTGTGTTCACCCACCCCTATCCTCCCCACCTGCCCATCCCAGAGTCCCCTGTATATTCAGCCACACCCGTGGCCAAAGTCCTGAGTCTGGTCACTTCCACAAACCTGTGGAAGCCCTGCAAGCCTGTCCTGGACCAGCCAGGGTGGCTCAAACCAGCTAGCTGTCTTCCACCCTTAGGAAGGAAAGCCCTCCCACAGCACACCCGCAGGCCCTGCTCCATGGCCACTCCAGCCAAGTACTCCCTGCCCCCGTGTGGTGGACAGAGGGGCCAGTGACAAGACCCAGATGGTGTCAGGTCACATCCAGGTGGCCTAACAGGACCCTGCCCAGTGCCCCCAGGGCCCATTTGCAGAGTGCAGGGTATGGGAACAGGGTGGGGTCTGGATGGAGGACAGACCACATGGACAGAGGACAACAGCATTGCGATCAGCACACAGGGAACAGCGCCTGCTGTGTGTCCCTGTTCTCATGGGCTGGCGATGGGTCCCTTGAGGGCCCTCCTGCCACCCTGCCCACGTGCCATCGTCTAGGTGGGCAGGGTCCATCCACCTGGCTGAGGAACCACACCCCAGTCCTCCCACAGCTCTCTCCACGAGGCCCTGGAGCATCAGCCTCGCTGTGAGTCCCCCAGGAATGTGGGTTTCCAGCGCGCCCAGAGGCACTGAGGCAGCTGCAGGGGTGGTCTGTTGACCCTCTGTGACCCTCTGTCATCACTGCCGACCCACTGCACTCACAGCTTGGGGACAGCTGCTCAGGGTGGGCTCAGGAGAAACACCTGGCCATGGAGAGAGATTCAACCCAGAGACACTGCAGGGACAAGAAAAGCCTGGCTCAGGGCTGCCAAGAACAGCTGTGTGGGCTGCTCACTGCGTAAGGACACCCAGCCATGGGGGAGAAGGCAAGGGCTGGAACAAACCCACACACCCGAGAAGGGAGGAGGCAGGGCTCCGCTCTCCTTCACACTCGCTCACAGAGCCAGAAGGACCAAGTGAGACTCCTGGACCTCCCTGTCCAAGCCTGGTGCCAGAAGGTACCATGTTTGCCCTGGGAAGGCAGGCATGAGCTGCTGTGGCATTGCTCATCCTTAGGCCATGTACCCCCAAACCTGTCCATCTGCCCATCTCCTAGCCCATTCATCTGCCCGCACAAACAACCAGCCAGCCAAACAGATAACCAGTCAACTAGTCACCCAGCTAGCCAGCCAACTAGTCAGCCAACTAACCAGCCAGCTAACCAGATAACTAATTAACCAGCCAGCCAGCCAGCATGCACCAAGTTCCTGTGAGCTGGCACTGCTCTGGGCAATGAACATTGGACGTGTGTCCCTACCCTCCTGGAGCCTACAGGAACTCTGTTTCCAGAGAGTACAAGAGGATGGCCAAGGTCTGCAGGATGGCAGCAGGCAGAGGGAAGCCCAGTGCATGTCCATCCAGCCCCAGCCGCCCTGAGAGAACTCCAAGAGGACCAGGCATGAGGTGCAGGGCCAAGGCAGGGTGGGGTCCAGGCACATGAAGGTCCACCCTTGACCGTGTCTGGCTGCCCATGGATACAGCCTCAGTGACAGGAGGTTTGTGGGTGGGGCATGACGCCAGGCTCCAGGGAGCTCCCTGGCCAGTGCCAAAGCCTCGCCCACCTCTCATGACAGGCACATTTGCCACCTGCTTGGTTTTGTGTGTGTGTGTGTGTGTGTGTGTGTGTGTGTGTGTGTGTGTGTTTGAGACAGGGTCTCACTATGTAGTTCAGGCTGGTCTTGAACTCACTGTGTACCCCAGGCTGGCCTCAAACTCACAACAATCCTCCTGCTTTAGCCTCCAGAGTGCTGGGATTACAGGCATGCGCCACCTCACCCAGACTGCTATCCGCCTGGGGAGCCACACTCCGGTTCCTCTGCACACGGGGAGCCCTCTCTGGGCCTGCAGTCTCTAGCCCCTCTCCACAGCCCCTGAAGATATCTGAGTTACCTTCAAGGCCACCGGTTCTTTCCCCTGCCCTGGAGGCCTGGCTAGGTTGGCCTCCTGTCCACCTCTCACCCAGCCCCACACAGGGAGGGAGGCTGAGCAGTTTTGGTCCAGATGGGGGCCCTGCTTTCTCCACAGGTCACAGAAAGGCCTGCATCGTCACAGGTCCTAAGGAAGTAGCTGAAGGGGCAAGGGAAGAAGAGAGTGGCCATAGCTTGGGCTTCAGTGAGCCTGCGTCTCAGCCCAGTTTCTGAGGCCTGGGATCATTCTTGACCTCAGGGGTCCTGAAATGTACTCTCGGGCCAGCAGCTTCAGCCTGGGCTGCTGGATAGCACCTGGGCTTACAGGGCTGTGGAAGCGGGTCTAGGAACAGGACAGGCCCTGAGTGCCGGCCATCTACTGCAGGCAGGGACCAGGCGCTAAGGCAGCCAGGATCCCAGGTCTCCCTGGCCCTGGGCCATGCAGGTCTGGGGGTGCACAAGGCTAAGGTCCTAGGACAAGGGAGCTAGTGGGGTGGGAAAAACTGTGGAGGGAGGTGGGAGCAACACACCAGGGATTCCAGACAGACCAGAGATCACAAGTCCTCCAGAGAGAGCAGCCTGCAGAGCTCTGAACCTGTGTCTGAGTCGCAACCCCAGTCCACAGGCCAAAGTGCCTCAGGTGGGCAGTGACCCAGGCCACACCCACCGCTAGCAGCCTCATCTACCACATACTGTCTCCAGGCTCATACTTCCTTGGTAGGACCTGGAAGGATATAAAACCATGGCAGGCTGACATGCTACCAAAACCTCTGGGTGTGCAGAGGAGGCAGCTGGAGTCTAGCTCCTGGGGTTGAGGACTGAGCCTTGTCTTACTGCCTAGCAGCAGGACTAGGGTGCATCCTGGCCAGGGTAATGGAAGGCCCCATATCAGTCCCTGACTGAATTCTGTATGTAAATTCACCCCAGGACTGTCAGCTGCCAGTTAACCCACACTATTCCCAATGCCAGGAAGTGTCAGAGGGAGGAATGTGGGGGGATGTTCCCCACCCCTCCCCTTGTCCAATCTCAAGCCCCGCCCCCATCTCCAGACTCCACCCCAGCCTCTCTCCAGGTCCAGCCCCTAGCCCTATCCCTAGACCCCACCCTACACCTCTCCCAAAGCCCCACCCACATTCTCTGGCTGGGGCCCAGAGTCAGGGCCACACAGGAGGCAGGTAGCTCTACTCTTAACTCAGGGCCCTGGGGAGTGTGCCGCTGAGAAGAGGGAGGGGAACCACCAGTGTCCTCTCCTCACAGAAGTCAGCAAGCCCAGGGCCACAGACTGCAGTGCACAACAGGCACAGGGACGTGGGGAGACCGCGCTCAGACTCAACTCAGTCTGTGCCCTGCACCATGGGGGCACACACAAGGCCTCCCTGGCCCAGAGTCCTGTGTACAAAGGGAGCCAAGACACAACAGGACAGCAGGGATGATGATTCTGAGGCAGTGGGCAACGTGAACAGCTGGAGTCACAGAAAGGGTCCTACCCAGGCAGACACTGCCCAAGTCACCAGCTCAGCCTGTGGCCTACCACAGCCCACCCAGCCCTGCACAGGCCTGCGAGCCAGCGTGGGTAGGGCTGCAGTTCCCTCAGACCCGCCAGGCCCAGGACAGCCTGCATCCACGGGGCGATCTTACCCCTAGAGCACAGGCCTGCTGAGACCCAACACAGTCCACAGCATGGTCACCCTTCACCCAGCTCAGCTCCTCAGCAGGAAGACCTGCTGTCCAGTGCCTGGGCCCAGACCCTTGCCAGCTCTGGAGGTGACACCTCCACCCAGCGGCCCGCACTGACCCTGACTCGTGGGTGATGGCAGGGCTGTGAGCTGGCTGCTGAGAGGCTGGTTGCTGCCCCCACTCACAGCCATATCATCCCCAGCTCTGCCTACTTCCCTGTATGCTCAGAGCTCCTAGGGCTGGGGCTCTACTTTCAGGCCCTGGCCTCCCCAAGACTTCATCTGTCACAGGGTTGTAGTCTATGCCCTCCTGGGAAGCTCTCAGTGCCTCCAGGCCTGGCCACCCTGACCCTGGGCGCTAGCCTTTCCACACGTCCATCAGTTCCCAGCCTGCTCTTCCCATGGTGCTAACCTAGGCCCATGCAGTCCCCTGCCCGCCTCAGAGCTGGGCCTGGGTGTCACCTGGCTAGGGCAGGGACAGACCCACACCCATGGGATCTGAGTCCTCCAGCTCAGCCTCTTTCTCACCACACTGAGCTCCCATGAGCCGGAAAAGCACTTTCCTGTTGACTAAAGTACTGTCCACAGCACTCCAGTCATCTGCAGGCAGGGCCTCCATTCACTGGTCAGCGCTAGCCTGACTTGTGCTGGGGTCAGTGCCAACCACATGTGTATCTGCCAAGTTCATGTGTCTCTCCCCAGTGTGAGCTTGGACAGGAAGTAGCACAGCCCAGCACGGCCTCAGGGGACAGTCTCCATCTGCAGACAGGTGGGGGACATGCCTGGGAAGGGCACAGACAGGCCAGCCCTGGCAAAGGGGCTTTGCATAGACGCTGTAGGCTTGCAAAGAAGACTGCGCCTTGAGATGGGTGCCTGATGGGGATCCCGGTTTCCCCAGTGCCAACCAGGCTGCCTGCCCAACCTGGGCTCCTCTACACACTGGGAAGAGAACTGGGGCACCTCTCCACATCCATAGATGGACTGTGGTCATGCCAGAGTTCCCACTGCATGGAGGGGTGGGCCCTGTGCTGTCCACACGGAGACCAGGCTGTAGAGCCTGCGGAGGAGAAACACCTCTCAAAGCAGGACTGCAGGTGAAGTGGGTATAGCTGCGGACAGGACCTCGGTGCCAGCCAAGCACCTGTTCCTGTCCATGGCTCTGTTCCGGTCAGCGTAAGCTCCACTCCTTCCAGAAACCCTGGTTGGGTCTGTGGTGTCCCCCAAGGCCATGGTCTGAAGGTCTGCTCCCCAGTGTGTGTGCTACTGGGAGGGGGTGGACCCTTTAGGAAATGGGGCCTAGAGGAAGCTAGTTTTCTTTTTTTTTTTTTTTTTTTTTTGCGGTACCGGAACATTGAACTCATGACCTTGCGCTTGCCAGGCAGGCGCTTATGCCACTGAGCTATATCCCCAGCCCAGGAAGCTAGTTTTCAAGGAATGTGCCCTTGAGGGGATATTGGGACTCTGGCCCCTTCTTGTTTCTCTTGTTGCTTCCCAGCTGCATTAGGTGCAGATTTCCTCTTTGAGCTCTCATCATGACAAGCCAAGATCAGTCTGTTCTCTGTATGATCACAGGTCCTTTGTCACAGTGATGCAAAGCTTAGAACAGACTGCTTGTTGGTTTCCATTACACATTAGACTGTGAAAGCCCAGCAGGCCAGGCTGTCACCTACCCCTACCTGGTACTGGAAGACAGTGAGGAGAAGCTCAGGCAGTGTTAAGATGACCAGTATTCCCAGAGTCAGCAGTATCAGAGACCAAGCTGCTGTCCCAAATGCAGCCACCCTCTTAAGCTGCTTATCATTCTATTGGGCTTCAGATGGGTGGATGGAGAGATGGGTGAATGACAGGCTGATGATGGATGAACAGATGGGCAGATGGACAGATAGGTGGATGAATGGTTGGATGGATATCCATAGGCAGATGAATTAATGGATGGTGCATGAGCAGAAGGGTGGATGGACAGATGGGTGAGTGGATGGGCAGATGGATGGCTAGGTGGGTTGGTGGAAGGATGGGTAGGTAGATGGTGAACAGATAAGTGGGTGGATGGGTATCTGTAGGTAGATGGATGAATCAATCGGTGGATAGATGATGGATGAATAGAAGAGTGGATGGATCAGGCTGGGTGTAGTGACACACACTTGTATTCCCAGCACTTGGGAGGCTGAAGCAGGAGGACTGCCGTGGGTTTGAGGCCAGCCTGCGCTACAAAGTGAGTTCAAGGCCAGCCTCAGCTGCATAGGGAGATCCTGACTCAAAAAGACCAATAAATAAATAAATAAATAAATAAATAAATAAATAAATAAATAAATAAATAAAAATTTGAAAAAGAGTAGTAGATGGATGGATGGGTGGGTGGGAGAATGAATGGGTGATGGACCGATAGGTATGTGGACGGATGGATGAGTTAGTGGAAAGATGGGCAGGTAGATGGTGGACAGATGGAAAGGTGAAAAATGGGTAGGTGGATACCCATGGTGGATGGGTAGATACATGGCCAGGTAGATGGATGGGTAAGTAATAAATAGGTGGGTAGAAAGATGGGTAGGTAGATGGTGGGTGGACATTTGGGTGGATGATGGATACCCGTGGTGGATGGACAGAGGTGGATGGGTGGGTAGGTAAAGGATGGATACCCATTGTTGGACATGGACAAGTGGATATGGAAGGATAGACAAGGGACAGGTAGGTAGGACACACAGCTGGATAGGTGAATACATGCACGGGTGGACAGATGGACTGATGGAGATGGACAACAGATGAGTGAGGGATACTGGGTGAGTTGAGGGTACTACCCTAGGATGTGTCACCACACATCTGTCAATACGCAGTGACACCAAGCGCCTGCGTGTCTCTGACACCCAGCCTGTGTAGGCCTGCATGCTGGGGCAGGGGTGCGAGCCACACCTGCATCCTGCAGAGCCATGCCAACACGGACTCTGGCCATGTGTGCCACTAGATGTGAAGCTGGATTCTCTGGGTTGAGTCAGTTTTGCTCAGTTGGTGTCCCTGTCACTGATAGACTATTGACACCTCTCATGCTCTGGGACTGCTGGAGGAATTCCAAGTGCAGCGTGAGGCTGAACAAGCTGTCCTCAACACTGCAGGTGCCTGGAGCTGGGGTCAGGTGGGCAGGGCCTAGGAGTGCCCAATGCACTTAAGAAATTCAGCCCAGTTGACCCTTTCATCTGGATCCATTATGTTTGTTCTCTCACAGAATTTGTCTGTTCTATCAGGCTGACTTTATTGGAGAATCCACCCCTTTCACACCTGTAGCATCCGTGTGCCTGGCAGTTTGTTTTCTCTGCACACCTAGCTAGGAATTTCTCCACTTGATGTTAGGAACAACTCTGGCTCTGGGCACTTTATGCTGGTGTGTTTCCACACAGTGATCCTGCCCCTCCTCTAGTCTGCGTCTTCCTTCCCTGGACTCCAGTGGAGCTTCAGGCACTTGCTTTAGACCTCCCCTCACCTCTTTCACAGAAGCACTTAAAGCTGCAGGGTTCCCTCTGAGCACTGCCCTACCTGCACCCCACACATTTTCACGCAGCATCCATTATCTTCTCGTTAAATCTGTTCACAGGGAGATTTATGAGGAAGCCAGGGACCTACAGTATGTGCTGGGTGGGAGGCAGCAAAGCGATTTCTAACTTTTGGCCCCATCATCTGTGCACACCCAAGGTTCACCCCCAAGCTGGGGAGACAGAAAGTACACAAGGGCATGCTGGGTGCACATGCTCAGTGCATCAGCCCACCGAGGAGCTGGACTGGAGAGAGCACCAACCACACAAGCCCAGGATGGCAGGGGACATGGACAGGGACTCACAGGGCTCCCGGCCGTTCCAAGCTGTTTGGTCACCAGATCATGAAACCCTGCCGCTGTCACTTTCAGGGCAGCTCCCCAAGACTCAGCACAAAGCCAAAGAACCTAAAAGCAGCTCACTGGTAACTTGCAAGCTGATCATGTTGGAAGTGACACTATTTTTTGATGATGAGAATTCAAATAAGATACATGAGCATTTTACTTTTTGGGTGCAACCTGCAGAAGGCTCATAGCCGTTTATGGCTCAGACACTGTTCCTGCCAGTGGCTGCTCACACTCAGGGCCACTCTGGAGCCTGAAGGACACTGCCCACTCCCCTCAGGCCTGCCAGGGGACAACTCCTTGCCAAATTCTGGCCTAATGGCAGGGAGGTTGCTGAGTGTTCCTCCAGCCCCTTGGCTGCCAGGATGCCACCTGCCGGAGGCACCTACCTGTCCCTATGGGATCTGGTGCCAGAGACCAGCCTCTGCCCTCAGCCAGCCACAGGGACTGAACCAGGCTCTGCCACTCTGATAGGGGGAAGACACCAGCTGGCCAGGGCAGTCTACACAGCTGCTTAGTCCCTCCAGGGAACCCTCCCTGCCTCACACTCAGAGAAGCCACTGTGCCCAGCCTAGCCTGGCCCTTAGGCCCTCAGGAACCTCCCCTTCCACTTCCAGGCACCTCTCCAAGTTACCCCCTCACAGTGGGTCCCTGGCATGCATATGATCTCCAGCTAGAAGAGGGTCAGGGAGGCAGGCTCTGCTGATGTGGCACACTGGGGCATCTGTGGGGCAAACAGGTTTGCGTCCTCCTGGGCAGCTTCCTTGCACAGGAGTAGGACTTGGGCCTGACCTCCAGGGCCTGCTGGAAGCCACGTGAAGCTGGACACACCTGTACCTCCAGAGGCCCAAGCAGGCACACGCATGCACACATGTGCACACGCACACTCACGCGTGCAGACCCCAGGGAAAGACCAGGCTGGCTGTGGGAGAATGTGCTGTGATTCAGGTACCAACCAAGGCCCACTGCAGGGCCTGCTTCACTTCCCAGAGGCACAATAAACTGCCTGAGTCACTTTCTAGGAGCTACCCTGGACCTACTGAACACTCCATGAAGCTCACCCTTCTTGTCTAGGGCTCAGCAGGCACCAACTGGCTTCTCAGCTTGCTCCCCACTCCACAGCAGTGCCGAGTGGGCATAGGAGACTCCAGCAGAAGAGGCTGGCGGCCGATGGCTTGTGTGCTACCCTTCTCTCGAGGTTCATTAGCCAGGCTGTGCCGCAGGATGACCACAGACACCCCGGACTAATTCCACACCCTGCAGCTGCAAGACCCAAGCCTACATCCCAGGCAGGACACCCTCGGCCCCCAGCTCAAGCAAGATAAGAGCTGTATTCTGTAGTCACCAGGCGGGTCATGAACAGAACAATTAGCCACCAGCACTTGAGAATTGCCAAACCCACAGGAAAACCTGGCACTCTATGTTCTCCCAAGGATGAGGCCCCAGGATTTGGCACACAGTCCATTGAGGCTGGCAGGGGATGTGGGGATGGAGGCCAGGCTGTGTGAGTGCCTCAGTCAGTGTCCAGCGGAGACCACCCTGCTCTTGGCCACAAGGACCCAGGGAACCCCACTAGGCTAGCTACTACAGCCTCTGCCCTCTCTGCACTCACTGTCAGTGTGGCACCCCCCATGGTGACATGGCCAGCCCAGATAGGCCTAAGTTGCATAGCATCCCTGCCCAGTGGTCCCACAAGGACATGTGCACATGGAGGGCCCTCCAGCTCCTGCTCTCAGGGAGGGCCCTGGGAAGAGAGGGGCAGGCTGTGGTCTTTTTGAGTGGGCTACTGTCAGCCCCTGGCAACTCAGAGCAGCTGCAGGGACATCTGAGGGCAGTGCCAGCCACCAGAGGAACACTGAGCTTAAAATTATGGCAGGTGGCACACATCTGTAATCCCAACACTTGGGAGGCTGAGGTAGGATTGCTGTCAGTTCGAGGCCAGCCTAAAACGCATAGTGAGACTCTGCCTCAAAAAGATTTAAAAAAAAAAAAAAAAAAAGATTATGGCAAGATCAGCACTTTCCCCAAACTGCTTCCAAACGTGCAGTCTAGCTTGGGCACATCCAGGGCCAGGGGCTAGGATTTGAACTGTAGGTCCTCTGGTCCATGTCCCCATCCTAGTCTCCCAGGAGCCCTTCCTCGACAGCCTACAGGGCACAGCAGGCCAGCAAGGTGGGCTCCCTGCTCCTCTGCTCAGGAATTAATGACCACAGCCAAGTCCAAATATGTAAAAACCACCTGTCAGAATCCATCACAGATACGTGCTTTCTGTTCAAATTACAAACGCTAGTGCGGTTATAAAAAATAATGGCATGGCATTTTTTTATTTTTTTCATCAGAAAAATAAGCCCCAAATTTTGGGAAGGCAGCCCTAGGTAAGCACCAGGAAGAGGCCTACTGGGGTGGGAGGGGCTCAGAGCTGCCAGGCTGAGCGAGGGCCATCAGGTGGTCCAGAGCTGGGAGGAAAAGGCTGGGCCAGTAGCCTGCCAAGACCTACAAGAGGAAGGGGTGATGTCCTTGCTCCCTCCCCCCATGCAGGGCTAGAACACAGGTGGTTGCACATCCCAGTGATTCCATGCCTGGGGCACCGGTAGGCACTTGGCCTCCGCCTGCTTACAGCCCAGGGACCCTCAGGTAGCCAGCGCAGCGATCTGGAAAGGCAGCTCTTTGTTCCTTCTCCCAGCCTTGGCTCCCTCGCTGGGCCCATTACTGCCAGGGCTGCCGAAGACCTGAGTATGGGGCTGCCCTGAGACTGGGGCCTGAGGTGGTGGCGAGGGACCCAGGGACAGCCCCACAGTGCAGTCTGTCTGAGTGCTATCAAGTCAGGCAGAACACTGCCCTGGGTGAGCACAGACGAGGGAGGGAGGGGACTTTTAGGCCTGCCCTAGACCTCTATACCCTGCAGCTCCCTCTGGTCTGCAGGCCCTGAGAGCTGGCCTGTCAGTGCCCCCAGTGAGGTGGAGCCAGAGCCCTGAGTGGTAAGGTGGCAGGCCCAGGGTTACCACTCTTGCATCCCTCCTGCAGCCTTAGGACCCCCAAGCAGGTACCACCATCACCCAACTGCAGAGAAGGAAGGGACCATGAGCTGAAGCCTGGCCAGCCAGGTGGACCAGCCCACCACCAGGCTGTGCTGCTAGGGCAGAGAAGGCACACCAGCCAGACAGGTCCAAGGTCAGCAAGGCCTGGGCTGGCCCCCGTCACCTGTTCCCAGGCACCAGGCACACATCATGTACAGGCACACATGCATACCTTCCTGAACAACACACACACATGCACACTCACTCACGCACAACTGCACACGTGCACGGAGACTCAGAGATGCAGAGACAGTGTTGGCAATTTAGAGGCACAGAGAGAGACACTGAGGTCCCAACAGGCTCCAGTCCCAAGGACTATGTACCCTCTCCTGGGGGTGTGTACATCACGGAGTGGCACACACTGAGGGGTCACCGTGACACCAGTGGGCGGAGGGCATGTGGAGTGGTGGGAAGACACAGGTTCATCTTCCTCCTGGCACAACAGGCCTTGGCCTGATCACTGCACAGTAGGGACTCCGGCCCCTGGCTGAGCCTCAGTTTTCAACAGCTATCAGCCAGGCTGTCTGGAGAAGGCCTCAGGCCAGTCCAGCAGTCCCTAGAGCCCTGCTCACACACCCCATGGGCAGCTGACAAACACCCAGAGGGTACCTGTGGGCATCAGGCTCCAGGGCTCACGGATGGGGCCTGGCGGGCCACACCTGGGGCAGAGGATCGGGTCCACCGTGACCTCAGGGGCTGGCAGGGACGGCCCAGGGCCAGGAGAGAGACTTGGGGCTGACGAGCTGGCACTAGATCCAGCAGGGACCTCCTCGGCTGGCTCAGGGACCCCAGGAGAGGCCGGCGGGGTGGGCCTGGCTGCCCCAGAAGTGAGGGGCGCTCAGGGATAGGAAGCAATGGTTGGGGCTTGCAGGACTGGCTTGAACCCAGAAGGGATGGCAGCGGCTGGCAGGGCTTCTCTGGGCCCAGAAGGGGCCGCTTGGGCAAGCGGAGTGGCTCTGGGCCCATGAGGGGCCGCTTCAGTTGCTGTGACTGTCCAGGGCCCAACAGGGGAGGCTTGGGGGGGCCGGTTTGTTTAGGAGCTTTAACTAACTGCTGGGGCTGCCTGAGACCTAGCAGAGACCGCCGGGGCCGGCTGGGCTGGCCCAGGAGAGACCTGCGGGGTTGGCTGTGCTGACACGGGGATAGGAGTGCCCGCCGGGGGCAGCAGCACTGGCACGAGAGGGAGCTGGAGGGCCGGCGGCGTGGTCGCAGGGTGAGGAGTGACCGTGGGGGCTGACAGCGTGGGCAGTAGGCTAGCAGGGACCGCAGTGCCCGGCAGCACTGTCCAGAGGCAGCCCTACGAGGCTGGCCAGGGAGACAGGGAGTAGTCCATGATCGCAGGGAGCGGCAGCAGTGCCACAGAGACCGCAGGGGCCGGCAGAGGTGACATGGGGCCAGGAAGGACCGCAGGGGCCGGCAGAGGTGACATGGGGCCAGGAGGGACCGCAGTGGCCGGCAGCAGTGCCATGGGGCCAAGAGGGACCGCAGCGGTCGACAGCGGTGCCATGGGACCAGGACGGACCTCAGGCGCTGGCAGCGCTGCCGCGGGGCTGGGAATGCCCAAAGTGGCCTGCGGGGCTGGGCCAGGCGAGGCCGCTGGGCCTGGCAGAGCTGATCTGGGACTGGAAGCAGCTGCTGGGGCTGGCGGTGCTGACTGGGGCCCAGAAGTGACCTCCGGGGCCGGCAGGGCTGTCTCAGGCCCAGAAGTGACCGCTGGGGCTGGCTGCGCTGAGCGGGGGGTGGCCGCTGGGGCTGGCAGGACTGCCCGGGCTCCGGGGATGCCCGACGGGGTTGGCAGCGCTGACACGGGGCTGGGAGGGGCCCCTGGGGCTGGCTGGGCTGGCTGGGCTGGTGCTGCTGCTGGTGCTGGGCCGGGCCGTTCTGGTGCCAGGGGTTGGCTGGGAGCGGCCCCCCTTCTGGGGAGCACACCTGCATGGAAGAAAGAGCACGTGTCCACCTGGGCAGGTGCCTGTGGACCCCCCTCCAGCCCAGGCCCCGGAGGCATGCTGCTCCCACCAGAGCCCAGTTCCCAAGGAGCTCAAGGCGAGTCTGCAACACTGAGAAAAGCCTCTCTGAAGGAAGGGGCAAGCCCAGGTCCCCAGAAGGAGCACAACTGTAGCTGAGCTGGGAGCCTGAACAAACCCATGCCCAGGGTTGCCCTGGCCCAGCCTCCACTTGTCTAACAGCCCTCCAGGCCTTGGTCTTGGCTGTGACCCCACCCAGGCACAAAGGCCATGGGGCAGGCATCCCCGTCCCCGGACCCTTCCTTGCATCTGGACCACCAACCACAGCGCTGTGGCTGGCACAACCCCTCCCCCTTGCCGCAGTCTAACACACAGCATTGTGTGCACAGCAGTTGAGCGCGCAGTGGGGGGCTTGGCTCCCAACTCATCACAGACACACTGGACACCAGGGTCGGCGGAGCCTGACAGACGCAGCAGCGGGAAACGGGGCCAGCCTATCAGCTTGGCACTGCCCTCCGCCCCCTAGCCCTGCAATCCTGTGGCCCTGGAAAGGCCTGCACCTCTGTGAACCAGCCTGGCCTGCCTGCCTGCTTCCATCACATGTGCCCTGTACCCTGCACCCAACACCCAGCAACGATGGAGAACGTTGGCAGGCTGGCCTGGATGCCACAGGTGGTGTCCAGGTGCTGGCGTGGTCCCAGGGCAGACCCTGCTGCTCACCTGCTTGGAGGGCTGTAGCGGGACCTTCCTGGTCCCTCCATCACAGGCGGGCTCCAAGTCCTGCCCAGGGCTGCTGGCTTCTAGTGGCTGCCTGCTCACACTGGGCTCTGCAGACGGGCAGTTTTCTGTCTCCCGGGGCTTCTTGATGAGGCGACGCTCCCATTTCTCCTTTCGCTCATGAGGCTTCAGGGCCATGTCCTTCTGCAGGGAAAAAAGTGAAGACCATCAAAGGGTGGAGACACTCTGATGGAAGACACCTATTTTAAGACGGCTGACCCTTGCATCTGGACATTGCCTACTTGGAGGTGGTGCCCCGAGCAGACTCATAGGCTGGGGTCACTCTCCGAGAAGGTGTCTTCATCCCGGGAAGGCCCGATCTCAGGGGCGTGGACAGGGAAGATGGCTGGTGAGGAGAGGGCCCATCATCACTGGGGCCCCAGGAACACAGCATAGGCCAAATCTCAGCCTACTGTAGAGGCTCCCACAAACCGCAGCAGAAAGGAAGCATGAAGCTTTCTGGTCCCCGGTAGACTGGGGCTATTATCAACACATTATGACGTGGGGCCAGGGACTGCAGTAGCCTTATCCAGGTGACACTTGCACATCCATCGAAGTAACCCCCTGGTGACATCTCATTCCCACAGAAACTATTCCCTCCAGATGACTTCACATTCCCAGGAAATAATCCGCAGGTGACAAGTCATTCTCACAGGAAGTAATCCCCAAATGACACCTTCACGTTCACAGGGAGTAATCCTCAGGTGACACCTTCACATTCACAGGAAGTAACCCCCAGGTAACACCTCATTCCCACAGGAAATAACCCTCCAGGTGATACTGATACCCCACAGGAAGTACCCTCCCGGGATATCTCATCCTTCCGAAAGTACTCCCAAGTAACATCCTCACATCCCACAGCCATGGGTTTGGGAGGGAAACCCTTGCCATGCCTGTACTTGGGGCTATCAAACCTGAGTCACCCCACAGGCCGCTCATGATCCTCCTGGCCTTTCCTGGGGCACCTCGTCAGCAGCCCACCTTGAGTCCTTCAGGATACCTGTGCATCTGAGCCCATGAAACAACCTAGCCTCGGGGCTGGGGATTTAGCTCAGCGGCAAAGCGCCTACCTGGCAAGTGGAAGGTCGTGAGTTCGGTTCCCGGTACCGGAGAAAAACCAAAACCAAAACCAAAACCAAAAAAAAAAAAAAAACAACCACCACCTAGCCTCCTGTTCTGCCTGTGGGTTCTGGCAGTTACTGACTCTGGGGTTCCCTGCTTCTGCATTCAGTAACTAGTAGTTGGCCAGCACTATGGGAGGCTGAGGCAGAAGGATCACAAGTTTGACCTCAGTCTGGACAACTTAGGGAAACCCTGTCTCAAAAAAAGAGAGAAAACGTGGGATGGGGACATGGCTCAGTGTAGGAAAAAAACCCCCAAAAGATAAAGAATGAGAGAATGAAAGCACAGCAGTGTGGCTGCAGGCACAGTGACCAGTGCAGGAGACAGAAGTACACACAGTTTAACCTCCATAGAAGGCAGCAGCAGTGGGAGTCTGAGGAGCATCGGGTGGGAGGGCCGTCCAACCTGTCCTCAGAGGGCAGCTGGTCCTATCTCACCTGTCCACATGCTGTCGCACCCAGAGTACACGGCTTCCTGCTGCACCCGTGGGGTGGGGCCTGTTGCCATTGGCCCCTGAGCTCTGGGGGTAGGGTCCCACCCTCGAGCAGGGCTTGCTCCACAACCGGCTCTCCCTGACCTACACAGGGCCATGTGCCTCACTGCTCAGGGCCTTTTCCACCTGGCATAGCAGGTTGACCTGGGACTACCTCTGCACAAGGGTGTCAGGCTGCCGCTGAGGACAGAGCTACTTGTGAGGCATGTGACCAAGTGTGCATGAAGCCAGGGGTCAATATTCATGAACAGGACCCAAAAGACCATGCTGCCCCACAGGCCCTGGCTGGGCCAGTGTTCTTCCTGTGTGCAGATGGCGGGAGCAGGCAGGCTATCCCAGGACCTGCGGGCTCTCACCACTGTCCACACACGACTGCTAAGATGCATGTGCCAGCAGTGCACAGTCTGAACTTACCACATTTTCTGTAAACCTAGTTTGGTACTTCATTACTATGAAAGAAATGAACACAGGTTGCCACCACCCCTCTGCCCATGTCCCTGCCTCCACACCACTCCTGCAAGATTCCCTCTGTCCACCCTGACCTATCCCAAGTAGAGCAGCTGCCAGGTCCCTGTCCTCAGGCTTCCTGGACCTTGTGTCTGTCCCTGGCCCCAGTTCTGAGCCTCTTCCCTGGTGTACTCAAAGCCCCTGCAGCAACACCGACACAGCCCTCCAGGAGCCCTGACCGCACCCAACGCAGCCACCCTGCCACCAGGAGGGCAACTCTTGGGGCTGCAGGCAAGCCCCAGCAGGACACTCCACGGCCACCCTGTGGGGTCCACACTGAAGCTTAGAGAGGCTGTACAGCCCTTCCAGCCAGGCCTGGCAGCAGCAGTGAGGTCATCGATGACTTCCCCTCTCATCCCCCAGGGCCAGCAGCCTGCCCACACAGGTGCCAGGGCTCTACAGGACAGGGGCACTGACAACGGAATGAACTAGAGCCCCTAGCTGGGAGCCTGGAGTGAGCAGTAAGCTCTGCACTCACTGCCAGCACCAGGCCTGTGTCAGGCCTGCTGAGTGCTCCACAGATACCACCCATCCAGCCCACACACAGCCCCAGGACATGAGCTGTGACTGCTCCTGGCTGAGCACAGAAACCCACACACAGATTGCCCTCAGTGACAGTCTGAAGCCTGCATCCTCCGGCCCCAGCCATCTCCCAGCCGGGCCCAGCATCTCCTACCACCACCACAGCAAGAGGCCACCACAGTGAGGCCGGACTGGGAGAGCCTGGGGAGCCTGAGGCCAGGGCTGTGGGAGCCTCTGCAGGGCGCTGCACCCCCAGATCCCTGCCCCAGAACCCAGCCTCACAGTGATGCCTGGACTTCATGTCCCTCCCCCATGTGGAGTGCCATGGGGCTGGGCACACACTGCCATGAAACCGCCATGGTATTTTCCAACAGTGTTTTTACGTGACAGCTTTTCAGCTCTCCTAAATGTTATTGCTATGCAGCACCAATAAAATTTCTAACTGCTACAGTAAAGCAACCAGAGAGAGAAAAGTGATTATGACTTGACAAACTCAGTCCAGGTGTCCTTCCTAGAGCAAGGCTGCTGGTCCTCACTCTGGCCCAGCAGCTCAGCCCATCCCTCTGGCCAGGAAGGTGCCCCTCGCTCTCTGGACCACATATGGCCTCCCCTCTAGTCGCCAGGCCTGAGACTGCACCCTTGAAGGGCAGGGAGGCCTGGGGCAGGGCACGTGCCCCATGTGACAACCACAGCAACTGCAGGGCCGGGCTTGGAGCCAGAGGGCACTTCTGGATGGGGTAGGAGGCTGCGCACAGGCTGACGCTGCCAGTCTCCTGGTCTCGTGGCTCTCGGTTGACAGTGTCTCTGCCATTCCTAGATTGCAAGCCTCAGCCTCTGCCCCTCACAACCTGGAGCAGGGAGCCCACAGCTTTCTCTGACAGTGCTCACCTGGCCCAATCCATCCCTGAGTACCTTGCAGTGTCCTCCAAGACTCGTGCGCAACTGCCCTGGAGCTTCAGTGTGGCGGTCCCTGCCCTGGCATCCATAAAGCCTACACATTCACATACTCTCTGGGATGTAGTCTGTCCCACCAGTGGGATCCTGTAGGCCACACCCCAACAGGGAGACCCAAGGGCAAATCCTGGTGAGGGGTGGCATCTAAGCATCCCTGTAGCTAAGAAGGCTGGACATGCTCTCCTTGTGCATGCCCACACAGCAATAATACTCCTTTGTGGCCCTGCCAAGTGCATCCAACATCAATTGGCTGTTATTGGCTGCCTGATTTCTTCTTTTCTTTCTTTCTTCTAACCCCCATGAGGTGCACACGAAAGATGTGTCCTCCTAGGCTCTGCCAACACTCACTGCCCCAGAAGCCTCTGGACTGTGCCTGGCTGCATCTTCAGGCCCTCAGAGTGCTCCTGCTGGCCCAGGGTATGTGTTTTCACCACCTATCATGTGCTGGCCTCAGACTTCCGTGTGGGTCGTATGCTGCCAGTGTGCTGGCTTGGGAGTAGGGGACAGCACCAGGAGGCCAAAGTGTGCAGTTGGCCTACCTGTCTAACCAGGCACCTCTGCATGCTGCCACGGGGTTCTATGAGAAGACCTGCACCGTGCCTGGTACTGTCTGGGCACAGGTGTTACCTGGAGACAGAGCTGTACCCTGCGGCTGGACAAGGGGCTGGCAGCGAAAGGAACTTTTGAGAGCAGCAGTGTTGCCCTTGGAGGGAGGGCCACAGTGGGTAAGAGGACAGCAGCAGGGTGATAGGTTAGCCCAAGGCCACCTGCCTGGGTCTGTACCAAGTTACTGCCTAGCCCCATGACCCTGGCTGACTGATGACCATGTCTCGCCCACAACAGTGGCTGACAGTTGTGAAGACAATTTCCACAACACAGCCAGAGTCTAGTGGTGTTTTGTCCTTCTAGCTCCGATCTACTAACCCATCAGCTGCAGACCACAGTCAGATGTAGCCTGTGGTCTTGTTCTTCAACAACAGAACTGTCTGTTAACAGGGCCCCTTTAGATGGCTGCGAGTGCTGTGGAACCAGGGCCACACAGGAAGGGAGCTGGCCCAGGGTAGCAGTTTACCAGAAAGGTGGTGCCAGTGGGTGGGAGCCAAGCCCACACTCTGTGGGATGCCTTGGGGCCAGGCTGTGGCATCAGGTGGCATCATGCAGCCCGCTGTGGCTATTCTCTAACGAACATATAGGCTTTGTGTGTCCTGTGTACACGTAAGTGCTTCCACAGTTAAAAAGGAGGAAGAGAGAAGGGTGCTAGATTTAGATGAAGGCCATGGCTGGGAGCCAGGTAGTGGACTCCAGCCAGGCCAGGCTGTTGCAGAGGGGCAGGGCTGGGGTCTGCACAGACTGTGCCAGCTGAGACCAAGTGGGTGGGCAGGAGGAAGAAAAGGGGCTGTGGGCCAGACCTCCAGGACAGGCCTAGCCCTCTACACATGGCCTAGGCTGGCTCCAAGGCACCAGGAGACTGGGCAAAAGGGTCCCTCGGTGACCTCTGCCAGTGCTGTTGGGAGACGGTCCCCTTGCCTTGGCAGGGATGAGCTAGTGAGCCCATCTGCCCCCGAGCCTGCAGACTCCATGTGGGAGGAAGGCTTAGGGCAGATTTCTGTCCCTCCCCAGCACAGCTGCTGCTCAGCTGTCACCCAGGGTGGGCAACCCCGCCTGCCAAAGCCAGTCAAGGTCACTGAAGCCACAAGCCCAGGGTGGAAAAGAACATGGGTACTCAAGTGCCAAGCTAGCCCCTGCCTGTTCAGCCACTGCTACCAGCTGGCATGGATTGGGACACCTAGCCCTGCAGGACCCAGGACCAGCCTGTGTAGGGTAGGGGTCAGCTCAGCAGGAGAGAAGCCAAAACAAGGGTGGGGAGGTACTAAGGGACCAAGAGCCCCTGAGCATGCTCATCGGAGACCCTCTACCCAGCACAAGGGAGCAGGTGCACTATGGAAACTGAGGCCCACAGTAGGCACAGGCTGTCCAAGACCTAACCCCACATCTGGCCAGAGCCTACATGCTTTCCAGTTGTGCCTGGCTGACAGGGAGGGCTCCGTCCCATGAGCAGGGAGGTGACTGCCTTGCGCTGCATGCACAAAGGCCCAACGCAGGCACAGGCAGGGCCAGAAACAGGGTTCCAGTGGTCTAGGAAGAACGTTTGTTTGTTCCAGGATGACAGGAAGCCCCTGGGGGTCAGCGTTAGGGAGCACAAGGGATCTGAGAGCCAAGTCTATCCCACCTCTCTGGGACAACGGCTCTATGCGCTGCCGGAGAGGAGTCTGGAGGAGGACAGCCCAAGGACAGCAGGTCACCAAGGGGGCTGCCATGACCACCACTCTAGGGCCACCCTCCTTGCCTACTCTGCCACATGGCTCCTGGGGACAGGCATGTGGCAGTGCCAGCCTGGAGAACATTATAACCCTGAGCGTGGGGTGGGTTGGGGAGGGGCAGGCTTATGTGCGCAACCGAGAGTGAGGCCCGTGGACGTGGGGAGCAGCCAGGGCCAAGGCCAGGACCTGGGAGAACAGAGGCAGATGAGGCCAGAGCAGCCCTGAGTGTCCCTGAGGCATTCTGGCCTTCACCAGGGCTAAGCGCTACATGCAAGAAGGTGTGGGGCAGGGTGGAGTGGGGCCCAAGGAAGAAGCCCTGCCTTCCAGCATGCCCTGGGCTGAGTTCCAGTCCTGCCTGCCACTCACCAGCCGCGCAGGCCTAGAAAGTGCCTTACTCAGTACCTCAGTTTCCCCATCTGTGTGATAGAGACAACACAGCCCTCACTATGTGGCTACCACAGTAGTACACACGAAGTCCTGGAACTGCCTGGCACTCAGGAAACACCGATCCCATCTCTCCTGCTTCTGACAAGCAGCCCCTGAACGACTGGCTCACTTAAGTCAAAGGCTCTGGGAATAAGGCCAGGGCTTTGAGCAGTAGGGTCCAGGTCTTGACACACAGTTGCTCTGCTCCTCTAGCCACTCAGCCAACACCAGGTTCTCGTGAGAATCTGCCTAGTGCGGTGCGTGGCTCCACCACTGGCCCCCAGGGGCCGGGCCATGAATATGACCGTGTGCCCTGGTCACTCACCCACAAGCAGCCCAAGGGACAGTTCCTGCCCCCCTGAAACTGACGCGGCTCCTCTAAGTAAAAACTGGAGCCAGGGTTGCCAAGGCTCCTGCCACCTGGAGAGGCCAGGCTCTGCCAGGGTCCACTAGCACACATGTTCACGACGTGTATGCACATGCTGCAGCCAAAAAGACACCCCAGACCACAGCTTTGAGGGTGCAGATCTGCCTATCCCCACACCCAGCTCTCCTAGAAACCACACAGAAGCCTCCTGGAGGGCCGGATGAAGCCAGCACGTCCCTGACCCATTCTTCTTTCACCACCTGGACTGAGCAGGATTCCTCAAAGCATCATTTCCTGAATGTTTGAGATCTCAGCTCCTAAAGGAGGGGCCCTGGATGCCCTTGGGTCCACCCACCTTCCCCAGACACTCCCTTGCCTGCACACTTTGCCTGTCCTCCCTGGCTAGGGCCCGGCACTCTCCTCTCCATGCTGGGCTCCCACCTCAGCCTGAGTACCTCCCCAGAAGCCCGCCAACCTCCATGACAGCCCCTCACTGCTCTCCTGATGTTCCCAGGTGATGGGCACATGGGTGTATCTCCCAGGGCTGGCCCAGGGCCTGATATGTAGCCAATACTCCATAAAGGCTTAAGCAGGGAATGGGACCCAGGTCAGAGCTCCACGCTGGCCAGGCTGTCTCAGGCACAGCAAGATATGGGCAGCATGGCAGAAATCTGGGTGTGAGCAGGTAGCTGCCCCAAGAAGGTATCCTTAGGGAACATGAGAGATGGCAGGTCCCCTGTCACACCTGGTGGGGAAGCAGACTGAAGAGGAGGGTCTGACAGAAAGGAGTGGGCCTGGCCTGGGCAGTATCAAGCCCTCCGCCTCTTTAGTGTCCTGCAGATCCACCAAGTCAGGCTCTCCCAAGCTGAGGATCTAACACCTGGCCTTAGAGGTGGTAAAGCAGAAGGTGGGTAGAGCCCACCTTGCTCTCCTTGCTGGGCTGGAGATGCACCCTGTCTCCAGCATCAAGGGTGCCAGAGGGCTTCCCAAGATCAAGAGGAGAGGGCAACAGGCAGGGGTGACCATTCACACCTGTGGAAGGCAAAGCCCCCATGTGTGACTGTGTGACTGTGCGCTGTGTCCACAGGGGGTCCTTGTGGCTGTTGCCCTACCAGAATGTTCTGAGCAGGGCCACATCCTCCACACACCCTGCTCCTGCTGCCCAGCCCTGTCAGTCTTCATGACACCTACAATAATGTGTCATCCACACTCTATCCACAGGGGTCCAGGGAGTAGAAGGCCCAGCTCAACCTGAGGTAGCCCGCCAGAGTGGGAGGGTGGCCCTTCCAGCCCAGCCTTAGGCCTGGATTCTGGCCTAGGGTTACCTGTAGCACAGCGATAGGAGCAAGTAGCCTAGGAATATCGAAGCCGGTGAGTTCCTAAAATGTGCAGGAGATGAGGGCGAGGGAGGTGCAAGTGGGGCCAGGCTGGAGGAGTGCCAAGGCAGACAGCCCAAGCGGAGGCAACGCCTGGGGCCACAGGGACTGGTGGGCTGGGCTCCTAGACACCTATGACCCCAGGCTGTGTCTGCCTTGGGCCTCAGCACATGGAGAAGTTCTTGCCCCAGCTCACAGGTCCCCTCCTCAAGGGCCTCTGGACCCTGTCTAGTACTCTGTCCCTGACTTGCTGAGTCACCTCCTTCCTGCTCCCAGCCAGGGGTCCAGGCCAGTTCCTCACTGTCTGTGGCCCACCTTAAGCCACGCTTACTAACTGGTCACCAGCTGCCAGGGCTGGATACCACGACCTGAAGATTCTGTCCTCAGCCCCTTGAGGAAGCACATGATTCTTGTGCCACTTCATTCCAAAATACAGGAGCAATGGAAATGTTCTCTCCATCTCCAAGTCCCTGAAATGCAGTTAGCCCAACAAGACAGCATGGGCTGCCCTTACCAGGATGTGGCGGCAAACCTCCAGCTACAACAAGCAGTCTGCAGACTCCAGCACAAGGCCAAGCACAGTGCTCGAGGGCCAGGGCCAGTGACAGTACACAACAGCTCTGTGGCCAGGTCCCAGGAGTGGAGCCCAGGCAGATGCTTCCTGCAGGAGAAGCTGCACATCAGGGCTGGGGAACAGTAGGGAGAGAAGGGATGCAGATGTCCACGCACAGAGCCATCCACCCCAACCCCCTACCTTCCATCCCTGCTCTGGAACAGTTACAATACAATGAGCACCAAAACGGAACTGTGGCATAGCAGGGAGCTCAGCAGTGTGAGGGTTCCTCACGGAAGACAGAAAAATCCACCAGAAACCTCAGAAAATCACCCCACTGCCACCAACAGGCAGGATAAGGGCTTCCTCCTGGGAACCACCACCAATTACAAAACAAAGTGAAACAAAATTTCTACCAGTGTAACAAATCAGAGAACAGTAAATACTGGAAACCTCATCAGCTAACAGAGCAGCTCCGAGTATCCAGGGTGGCAACCTTCTGCAGAGGAGCAGCCTATGCTCAGGAGATCCCGGTCTACACTTCTGTAGCAGGAGAGAGGCATCTGTGACCAAGACTCATCCTTAGAGGACACAAGCAGAGTGGAGTGGCTTGCTGGGAGACAGGGCCAGACAGGAAGCCCTGGGGCAGGTGGCCAGGCTTGCTGCTGGGCACTTCTGGCTAAGGCACAGGACACCAAGGAGGACCCTTCCAGAGAAGCCCAGGGTGAAGACTGCCCAGCAAGAGTGGAGGACCTGGGCACAGAGATGTGGGTGCAGGAAGGACCTGGAAGATCTGGAAGCCAGGGCCAAGAGGTGAAGGCACCAAAGGTGAAGAGGCACAGGAGCAGGGGCCCCAGAGCCACAGGGGGCCAGTCAAGGCAGCCCACATGTGCACACTGACACAGGTCGATGGACCAGGCATTACTTCCATGTCCTGTGTTGTCTACCTCTTTGGAAGGATCAGCTTCATTCCACCACCTTGAGACTCTCTGGGAGGAACAAAGTCAACACTGCCTCTAGACAGCCCAATATATCCCAGGGCAGATGCCAGGACAGGTCTCAGTACTGCAGGTAAAGCACT
Source organism: Chinchilla lanigera (assembly GCF_000276665.1). Classification (NCBI taxonomy): domain Eukaryota; kingdom Metazoa; phylum Chordata; class Mammalia; order Rodentia; family Chinchillidae; genus Chinchilla; species Chinchilla lanigera. The sequence goes on from NW_004955482.1 coordinate 496,368, forward strand.
TACCCTATTCAGACCTCAGTTGCCCCACCTGAAGAGCAAGAGGCAGTGAGGAGGAGGTACTCTGGGAAGGAGGCTCAGACTCCCAAATAGAACATACTTTAGCCCCCATTCCTGTCCCTCTAGGATGGAGGACCAGGCCCAAGAATAGGACCAAAGTAGACGTTCAAAGTAACATCATCACTCCTGATGTGGACAGTGCTGGATGGGCCACATCCTAGCTCCTGACATACCTGGTAACACCTCCACCCGGACCCTCGTGCCCTGGAGCCCTGAACTGTGTTGTAAAGCCCCACCTGGCCCACTAGGGCTCATGGAGTCCACTGAGTTGAACTCCAGGACCTGGCCCAGGGTGGAAACCCCAGCGGCACCTGAGACCCTGCACTCCCACTTGGGCTAACACTGTGTGGGAGCCCTATCTGCTGCTGGGATGGGCTCAGCTCCTCTAACACTAACCAAACCTTATCCTGGAGCTTTGGAAGGTCAGCATGGTGGCTGTCACTGTTTCCCTTTCCATCTTTATCCCCTTCTGGGACAATCCACAGGTAAGAAAAAGAACTGTCCTACATAGATGGTATGCCTGTGTCTGGCTACAACTCTTAACTGTAGCCACAGAAGTGGCCCCCTACTTCTGTGTAGACAGCATACCCATATCTGGCTATGTCTCTACTGTGAGGAATGACACCTTGTCTGTGTAGATGGCACACCTGTGTCTCCAATTGGAGACACTGGATGTCTCCAATGTGAGGAACACACCCCCTTCTGTGTAGATGGCACACCTATGACTGGCCACACCTCTGCTGTGAGCAACACGTCCCCTTCTGTGTAGACAGCGCACCTGTCTGGCTATGTCTACACCGTGAAGAACAGCACCCACACATACCATGTAGATGGCACCCCTGTAACTGGCTATGTCTCCAATGTGAGGAACGATTCCCTTCTGTGTAGATGGCACACCTGGGTCAGCTTATGTCTCCACTGTGAGAAACACGCTCCTTTCTGTGTAAAGAGCACACTTGTGTCTGTATTTCCACTGTGAGTAATGATTCCCTTTCTGTGTAGACAGCACAGCTCTGTCTGGCTAGGTCTATGCTGTGAGGAACACCCCTCACCCCCACTGTGTAGATGGCATACCTGTAATTGGCTATGTCTCCACTGAGAGGAACAAGTCCCTGCAATCTAAATGGCACACCTGGGTCTGGCTATGTTGCTACTGTGAGGATGGACTTCCTTCTATGTAGACAGCACACCTGGGTCTGGCCATGTCTCCAGAGCTCCAGAAAGACCTGATAACTATGGGAGAGTGAACTGCAGCAGAAACTCTGCAGCACCTATCTTTCTAGAGCTGGACTCTTAAAACAGGTAAAGCAATTTGCTGTACGAGACAGTCAAATTACATCAACAACAAAACCACCTATGGGTGCCAAGCCAGACATCTCCACCTGCACCTAGAGACAGAAGTGCCCAGCATGGCTGGCCCCAGCTGCGCAGTGTAGTCCTGTGGACTAGAGTCCTCCTGAGGCGGAAGGTGCAGGGCCATCCCTCTCCATGTGCATGTCTGCTCAGGAAGCCGGCCTTGGCTACCTCCGGGGGATACAGGGACCAGCACAACCTGTTCTGTGGCCTGAGGGCAGCTGCTTATATCAGACACACCACCGGACCCTGCTTGTGGCCCACATATCTCCGAGGCAGACAGGGCAGCTGACTCCTGCTCCTGACCACAGTACTGCCCTTGGGGGAGGGGCCCCAGTCACTGCTGATCAGTATGACTAGCCAGAGATATCACAGGGAACATGGGCAATGCAGAGCCAGCTCCCATGTTCCCTAAGTGTCCCTGCTTCCTTGGATCCTTAAGAGAAACAGAAAGCTGAAGGAGACTAGGTTCAGATCTGCAGAGCCCCTGCCCACTCAACCGTTCTGCATCCTTCAGCCCTGCCACAGACCTCTGCAGATTGTTAACAACTCTGCCCTCCTCAGCCAACCACCAGACAATCACCACCTCGAGTTTGGGGAGGAGCTGCTGCTCCCCCCAGGCACAAAAGAGGCAGGGACCACTTCCCTCCATGTGCGAGCACAGTTATGCAGGGGTGGAAGAGCTACTGGGGACAAAGGTATGGTACCCTCTTCTGCTTAAAAGATACACTTCACAAGTCTCCTTCTGCCACACCCACCACTGTGCCTCGCTTTACACAGGCTTGTCTGACACACATGCAATGTCGCTGACACTCCATGGGGACATGAAGGTGAAGGCGAGGCAGCTCCCAGGCCCGGGTAGACTGACTGTGAGTGAGCAGGCGGTGGGAGGGAGGGCAGCTCAGCCTCTGGGCTGGGTCCTGTGGACCCTGCACCTGGGATATGCCTCCCTGTGAGGGACCCATGGGGGCCTTCAGGGCAGTGAGCACACTTCAGACTGCAGGTTGGTGGCTGGCTCCCTGGCTCTGTACCTCACACTTGATGCACAGTGCCTCAGTGTTCCCATCTATGAAGTAGAGGCCACTGGCCTTCCTTGAGGTCACCTGAGTGAAGAATTCATGTCTGTACCAAAACGTGTAACAGATATTGTGAAATAGCAAGAAAATGTTCAAATGGCTAGGCGAACTACGGAGGGGGCGGGGGAAAGGAAGGAAGGGAAAATAAAAAACAAGAAAAGAAGGAAAAAATGGAAACAAAGCTTTTGTAAATAAGGAGGGGAGGAGGAGTTAATGGAGGACAGAGGAAGGGGGGGGAAGAGTCAAGATATATCACGTGCACGTGCAGGTACAAATTCCCTATGATGAATGTGATCATTATGTATACTTAAACTGTACCAATAAACTTAATTAAGAACAAAACAATTCATGTCTGTAAAGACAACTTGGCAGGCTTAACATTTACCAAGCCACTCACTACCATCAATGTTATGAAGTATCTAAACCCCAGGGGAAATCTAGTACGCTTCAGCAAGAAACACAAGCAACCCAGACCCTTCTGGGGAGATCTAGAGTCATGAGCTGCTGAGAACACTGTACTTTTCTAGGCAATCTCAGAAGGGCAGAGAGGTGACTAAGATCACCCCTACAGGCCCAGAAGTGTCAGGTGAGCCTCGTGGTGACCTCGCGGGGCTGGCCTAAATCAGCATAAGCCCCTAAACCACTGCCTGTGGCAGCCCAGAGGAAGGGAACAGGTGGAGCCTTGCACACAAGTGGGCTCTGCTAACCTCAGTGCACTGTGACCTCAGGCAGCAGCCGAGGCCCTCCCGCCCTCTGCCCAGGATACTGTCCATGTGAGCTCTACCCTGGGCACTGGGTATCCTGAAGGAGACACAGCAGACACAGTGCCTGCCACCAGTTGACATGCGTGAGGGGGCAAAAGCTGAGGGCAACCAGTCACAAGAGAGTCACACATGGGGATCACAGGCAGCAGAGCAGGTGAGCCTGAGGGCTGGGGAGAGGGGCTGACCTTTCAGCCAACTCCACAGTGATGACAGAATCACCATGTGGGGCAGAGGACAGAGTGAAGGGGGTGGCCAGGGCCGGGGTATCAGTTCCCCTCCTGGGCCAGGCAGATGAACAGACCTGGAGCACAGGGCAGCACCTGACAGCCTCACTCAGTGCAGGGGCTGGTACACAATGTGCTTGTAATTAGTGCTCAAGAAACTTCATGCCATCTCTGTCGTGAGACAGACCACCCTAGACTGTCCTCCTTGGCACAGAGACCCAGCACTCACCAATACTGGAGATGGGGCCACTGGAGCCTACCAAAGGTCTTCTCTGGGGACCGTGAGCCCAGAACCCACCTCAGACATCCCAATGTGCACAATGAAAAAAGCTGGGCACTATGGTGAGCTCAAGCTATGAGACCCTGTCCTGAGGTTATGTTTACCTACTATCCAGACAGAATGTAGCAAACCTGCCACCACACACCCAGGGCCATCCCTCACACCAGCGCCCGACCCAGAGGCTGCCAGCAGACCCCACTTCCCTTTTCCCAAAGCTCAGCTTCTAAGATGGGAGTCCCAGGCTATGGGTGCTGGCTGCGACCCAAAGTCCAGCAAAGGAGAACCCCTCAGAGGCAGTGCTGCGGGGGCTCACCTAGCTGGAGGTCTCTGAGTTCCTGGGACCATTCGCCCTCCTCACCCTCAGCACCTAGCCAGCCATTTCCACCCAGAAAGATATGATAGGGACAAAATTCCCTACCCATCTCTCATTTTCTCCTCTACTCACCTGCGTCCAGGCGAGAAGAGCAGTACTTGCTGTGTAAAACTGTCCGGGATAGCTCACCCAGACAGGCAATATTTTTTTGCCAACCTATTACCCTTGGGACGAATAGCCTTTACCAAGAAGTGTCACTCAGGGCTGACCCCTCTCTGCTCCAAGAGCCCCGAAGAGGAGGGCGATGGGGAAGAACTCAGTGTCCACGTTGTCGCCGCCTCCCAAACCCGGCACCACCCGCTACCCGGTCCTGGGCGTCGCACGCCGATCCCTCCCTCCGGGTCCCCACACGGCTGGGTCCGGGGTGTGGGTCCCCGGCGCCCACCCACCTCCAGCGCCTCCAGCGTGCTGAAGCTGGCGATGGCGAAGCCGTCGATGACCTCCTCCTCCTGCGAGCTGGACTCGCGGCGGCGGCGGCGCGGGGGGCGCGGGGGGGGCGCTCCGCGCAAGCCTGCGTTCTCC